>NC_083599.1:33952747-34577747 GCF_020882245.1 Rhopalosiphum padi
ATTACAATATATACATACACAGCATACACATAATACTTAATATCGTGTAATAATGTATTCATAATATTATATTTTTTTCTTTACTATTGAATATTTTTGTATATTATTTGTTATATAGAATAAAATCGTTTATAAATAAGGTGTATATAGTGAATTTTATTTTAGCGCACGAGCCTCAGGTATAATATGTTTACCTATATAGTACGTGTCGCCGATGAGTGATACTATGGTTGTCGTAATCTATCAAAACGTATCTTACGTAGAAGATTGGACGTACGCGTATATACGCCTATTTAGTCTTATTATAACAACTCGTATTGCATAAAATAAACTCGACAACTCTAGAATTACAAAACCTGCGAATGATGCTTTAGTAAATATATAGCGTGCGTATATAAGTATATATATTATATATATTGTAAGTATGAAATATATTTCAACAGGTATTATATTTGCCGTGGCGGTATGTAAGCGAATAAACACGCCAAAGTGTTAATTTCAAATAAACATAGGTAGCACACCTAGTCGATTCATAATATATATATATATAATAGGAATTGGATATTTATAACAGACATTTTAATATACTTGATATTTAGTTATTATACATTTCTGCAGTGTGCGTTCGGTAACATTTAGGTACGCCAAAGCTGGAGGGTTCCACCTCATTTGTGTACGTATATCAACGTTACTAATTATACATATTTACGTGTACCTACACCCGCAGACATTTATATGTATTATGTGTCTGTACAGTCGTATATATAGGAAAAATGTAGATCAACAACCTCGGGCGGGCGCGAGGATTGATATATTATTATATCACGCAACTCGTAAAATGTATTGAATTAATAAATAAAAGTAGGTAAAGTGAGTAAGTATATATAAAAATGCAGACCACTAGACCTAGAAGTTTTAAAACGTTCAGAGAACACTGAAAATGTCAGCGCTGTTAAGGAGGAATCAATTATTGCAAATATTTAAAAACAAAAAGTAAAACAGTAAACTTTCTTTTACATCATAATATTGTGAACGGATAAATCATCATTAGTGTATATTTTATTTTTTTCATAATATAAGTATGCGAATTTATATTCTATAGGCCTTACACGCAAAGACAGAGAAGCCTGGGCATGATGAATATTATGTTATATTTTATAGTCACCAAACAATAACATAAACATTTTATTCAAACTATTTTAAATAATAAAAAACGTTTGGTAGGTAGTTCTAATTCCTATAGCTAATTTTAGAACTTAAAACTTGGAATTCATAATACCATAATACCCTCAGTTAGCAATCACTTTTTTTTTTTAATTTTAAATTATCCCCTTTGATCGGATATTCAAACAAATTGATAATGAGTTTAGGGCCAAGTGAAAAAATTAAATTATTTATTTAAAAATAATTATTATAACATTTAAGCTATTTAAAATCAGTTAAATAAACTAAATGTTTAACAATAACATTTTTTTAGTATAAACAAAGTTGAAAATTAAATAAAATTTAAAAATAATATAATATATACACACATGACATAATTTTTAAACAAATAAAAAAACATTAATCCTCTGTAAACAGTGTAAACAATAAGATGAATAAAATATTATTTTTATTTTCTGACTTTTAAACGAGTATAAAATAACATTGAATATACATAATATATTTTATTTTAATTTGAAACGGATCCGGATAATAGTAAGTTTCACTTGTTTCAGAATGAAATACAATCGTCCAGAAACGAGAATACGCGTTAATATTTTATAGTTTCTTTCAAATTTATAATTTAGACTAATATTATTATGTATAGGTATGGGATGGCGATAACACATAATATTCGCCGCCACAATGGTTCACCTATAAAATATAATATATATTTAACCCCGAAAAAGTGGCTTGGCTTTTCCGCCACGCAAAGGATGTCCCCCACCTTTGTACGTTTTATTGATTTTTTTAAAAGCATTTAGACGACCTTATTTTATTTTTCGATGTCAAAACCAACGGTGTTTAAATATTATTGCGTTGTTGTGTTGCATTTTTCATGATATTAGTAAATTGTTTTTTTTTTTCATAAATTATACATGTATTCTTTTCTAAAATCTGATACAGTTGACTATTTTTTCAGTGAATTAACCGACACGCACATAAAGCTGTTGGGCGTGCGTAGATATATATAAAATAAAAACACAGGTATACCTATACCTAATACTCTTATAGCGTTTTAAAATTCATTATTAGCCAGGTTATTATATTTTTAAATGTAATAATGTTTATTTCAGTAATTTTGATATAGACATGTAAAAGTTAATGGAATTCATTAATTCGGTTCGTTTTTTTGCCTTTGTCCTTTGCGCTCCCGATTGTAATGGCTACAGTTGATAATTAAAATATAACGTGCACAGTGTACACAAAAAATACTTTCCGCTTTTTGTCAATATTTATACATATATTGCATACTTACCGACATAACGACCTATAGTATACATATATATAAATATATTATATGCGTATATACGAAATAATATGTACCTATATGTTTAGAGGTATACGAAAATATATATTATATAGTCGACTCGAATAAATTTAAAAAAGTTTTTATTACCACATCGGTATAGAAATGTCCAAACATTGCGTTCTATATATATATAGGTTATACCTATTACAACTATATATATGGTTTTATATACTTATATATTGTTATTATTATACACAGTCTTGTTTCGATGGCATGTCACCACTATACACTCGCGCATAATATTATACACACAATGTTAGATGGTAACTGGTAAGTATGGTACCTAAATAAGTAATAAAGAGGAGTTCATATTCTATCGTCGATACTTTTTTTTTACGGAATATCAGAAACATTTGTAACGTAATATTATGTTAAATAATAGTGTAATGTAAATATGTAATATATTAAAGGTATAAACAGGGCCTGACTTTTGGACCAACTTTATAGTTACATAGTTATATGTATACATTGTATGAAGAACATCAGAAATAACAGTTACATGCTTGACAACTTATTAAAATAGAAAAACACCTCAATCAACGACGAGCGTATTTATCTGTTCGTTTTTTGTGGGGAGGGGGTGACTTAAATCACTAATATAATATATTCTGTATAATGTTATGTATATACTTGAATTCCGAGCGAAAATACAAGTGTTGTATTTTTCATGTTTGTTTTCACATATTGTATAAATGATTCGATCTTTAACTTTTTGAGGGTGGTTTATAATGGAAAATTCTACTTGTTTGGTACTTTTGGTAGTTTATTAAAACTACAATCAATGTTCGTGCATATATATTAAAACGTAATTATATTTTATATCCGTGTATCACGGAAATACAAAAAAAATATATTTTTTATTCAAATAACTATATTAGGTCTCGTGTCTTAACGAAAACCCCGACGATATTTGAATATAATGTACGAATACTCGTGTATAAATGAGGGGAGTTGCATTTTTAAAAATTAGGTTTTACTGTATTACAAACTACGTTCAATTCTAACTCCCAAGTCACATCGTTTATTAAAGATAAAATAATTCAATATACAATACTTATATTTGTAATATAATACTTCATTAGAAATCTTGCATCAATCAGATCTCTGGTATCAATCGACTCATAAAAAAATAAACTTAAAACTATGATTTTGATTAAATTATGTTAGATCGGCTACTCACTAACACACACACACACACATATATACATAGGGCGATCTATTTACATAAATTTAAATTAATCGTAAGAGTTACTTTTTGTGTAATTTTTTTCATGTGTTCTAGACAATTTTTACTATTTTTAATTACCTATCTAAGTTTAAGAATAAAAATTTCTTTTATTTAATTGAACATTTAAAGTTAAGTTGTACAAAATTCAAGGGATACATCGCAAAAGCATAATATACGGTTTTTTCGACATTCAATATTTATACATAGACATTTTTCTGTATTCTGTTTTTGACTATGAAATTTAAAGATCGATAATATATAGTATGAAAAAAAATATATTTATAAATCATTTTATTTTATTATAAAAACGTTGTGTCTTGAAGTTACGAGATTTCAAATTAAATATTATATACTACTATACTAGTGTGGCCAAATAAATAGATATAATATCATAAATCCGCGAGTACATCATGATGGTGTGCACACCTCGTCTTTTACCTACTATAAACCGCCGTGTGTTGATTATCATGCAAATCGTCCGTATCCTATACAAACGCACACGTCAAGAGAACAATAATTATAATGCATCGCATTGTTCGTCGTGCATAATACGGCTGTCGACAAATTAAAATACGTAGGTACAACAAAATAATAACAAAAAACATGAATTTCCACGCGTTTACAACTCGTTTGTTATTATTATTATTATTATTATTATTATTATTATTATAATAAATTTTCCTTCTTCTTCACACCATTCTGATTAATTGCAAGGAGACCTTTTGATCTCCTAGCCATCAACACAGCGCCGTGCCGCCGCCGCCGCTGCGTCCACACGAATCATCACAGTTCTTGTACTCGAGCACTGAACCGTGATAGTATAATAACATCATAAATGAATAATATGCGAATAAATTTAAAGTGTGTGTGTGTGTGTGTGTGCGCGTACAGATCGCCATTGAAAAGATATTCGCACGCATCATGAAACAAAAATGCAATCGGTCCGAGACTGCGAATAGAGGATATATATATATATATATATTATGTATAACGTCCGTCGTGGCACTACATCGTATTATAATATTATTATGCGAACAATACGATTATAATAACCATGATGATGGCTTGGGCGCTAAAAAAATTAAAAATATGCAATTAACCATTGACCATTGATGTAATAATGTGTACAGTATAATACGCTACAGTGAGATATTATGCAATTATGCAATTATAAAACTGGAAAAGAAAACATCATGTTAAATACGATTTTAAATTATTTGCAGATTAAATTGATAACTGCAGTATACGGCGAACACGAAATATATTTTTGGTTTATATATAATTGTCAAATGCATTATCCGATAGTTGTAAGTTTGTTAATTTTATTTAAAAATCGATTTTTTTTTTCAGTTGTTTAAAGTTCGCCGACGATCATAGGAATAATGTACTACTAATATATTATTATAGGCATTCGATACGATAACGCGCCGTAACGTTTTATGAGAATAAATTGCACACTCCTACAATGTATATAATAATATAATAGTCGTATTATCTTCGCAGCGGACGTCTATACATAATACGCGTGTTCGCCGAATCGGGTGTATACTCGTCTTGGTACATCGTAGCTGTGTATAAAATATAGGCCACGGTGATTGACAATCCTTTTCTTCTCGCATAAAGGGACGCAAAACGGAACTGAGACGACAACATACAACGCGTATTGTCTTCTGAACATTTAAACAATTATAATACACTATGTCGTATATACTATTTATTATAATATAATATATGATAAAATACGATAAACACGTTATGATATGTCTTATTTATTATATATTATGCTCACCAATCTAATCGAACCTACACAACCTTAACCGTCATAATGTTATATCAATTCCACCCCACTACCCCTTTCCAACATTTTTCCGAATGCGCCACTGGCGTACTTGCAGCCACGCGTATTTATAATATGTACGCGGGTTCGTGGTACGTACCTGTATAATTAAATTACCACATTTCGTCCGGCAGATGTTTCTTCGAGGGGTTGTCTTTCCGTGTCGTTATCGAATTCGTCGCGCGGAATGGAATTGTATACTCAGTTCCGTCCAAAGAGTCGCCTGTACGTACACGGCATCAATAATATTATATTAATAAACACTGCAGCCTCAGCAGTCGTCTGTTTCATGTCTATTTGTGTATATAATATAATATAATATTTCGCTGTACTCGCGCGATTTCGTTGCTTTTTTTGTTAATATTTTACATGTTTTTAACAACGTATTATAATAATAATTTAATATTTTAGCTTATTTTCGTGATTCATTACAATATAAGTATAACGTAGCTTTTGTTTTTTTTATTACTACGTAACCGTTTATTTTTCTCTTAAACTTACAAAATCTTTTTTTTTGTGCAGATAAACACATTTAATATCAATAAGCTCTTTTCATCATATACGTATAATATGTATAATATGTATTAATATATAATATATGTTTTTCTTCTTTTAATATAATAATACCTAAAATCTTACAAATAGCTCAGCCCTCAGCCCGTATAATTTCATAATAAATCAATATAAAATATAAAATATACATTAATGATTAATTAAGAACAATATTATATATTGTAGGTTCATATAGATTTGTCAATTAAACAGTAACTATACGATATTGATGACTATATCGAGTATCGACTAAACATTAATTTAATGAAAATTTACCTAACAAAACGTCATCGCATCTACGTGATATTTTATAGATATTACTGATATTAGATACATAAATGGTCAAGTAAGTAAAATATTTTATTTAATTTGAGAAATAAGATTTGGGTTGAAAAAATGTTTTCAAAATTTAAAATTTGTTCTAATAGATAACGTGTGTACTTTGTACATATACATTTTTAAATTCTTAGCGAAATTTGTTTAAGGTGCTCGGAAATGTTTACCTACATGTATTTTTTTTTCTAGAGTTAAATCTGATCTAGACATCTTATCTTTCAATGTTCATACTCCCATTATTTTGAAAATCGTGTAAGAGGATTATCTCTTATGTAGGTACTTGAAAAAACAGTCGACAATGATTGCACGATAACACACATCTTTTAAAATCGTTTTTTCGATAAGAGTGCCAGAACCCCCTGGTCGCTGCACAATTTCTAACAATATTGGTTTTCGTTTGATGTCTAATATATTAAATAATAATATGACTTGTCGAATCGTACATATATCGCACTGCGGATCTGTAAAATAAGTGGAAATTATATTAGTTTAAAAATATAAATATACCTACCTATTAAAATAATATGCGTGTATAGTTTAAAGCAGGTAGACAATAATTTTGTTTTTATTGCTAAATGCTACTATATCAACAACACACAAAAAAACATGACTTATTGATTATGAGCTATTTTAAATATTTTAAAATGAAATTGTTTTTTAAATATTATATAATATAATATAAAATCTCATAAAATTTTGAATTCAGTTATTGAATTTAGCACTTAATAACACTAGCTAGTTAACGTTTAACCGACGAACTATATTATTGAAATGCATTATCTCATTCTGCAATAACACATAATATAACCTAAAATGCATCTGATATACCACGACCAGTATAGCAACTCGTTTTGCAAAATCGTGAAACGATAACACACTGTAAAACGGAATTTAGATTCGTAACACTATGTGTTATACGTATAAATATATAATATGTGTAATGTACGTGCATGTGTATATTAATTACTTTTTATGATAATACTCCATGTACAATATACTTACTTACCTGCAGTGCACGTTTAGGTATATATAATATACAGGTAAATGCGTTTTTGTAGAACTTTCACGAACTCGTTTGATTACACAGATTGCGTTTCGATGATGATGTATATATAGGTACCTGCTGTATAAGTTTCCACTCTTGAACTTGGATGTCTGTTGCTGCAGTACAACTAACACACACACACGCACACACACACGTCTTGGTATACGTGTATACTGTGTATAATATATTATTTTAGAATACTGCTTGCCTCGCATACATATACGTACACACACACACACACACACACACACACACACACACACACACTCACCATAGACACACCAACAAACAGCCGTTTGGACCCGAGTACTATGAGGTGTACATATGCACATACATATACAAACGGATATTGAGTTTTTATGATCTATAATTATGGTAACTATCTCCCTAATAATTATTGTTGCTGTACGGTTGCGACGGTTGCGTAAGGAAACTACTGCCGGCAGGTAGGTTAATAGCATTGTCAGAGTGGCCCCAGGCATCAATGACGGACGGCTCCAATGCCGTCGCCGTGTTGCCGCCACCGCTCCTTTCGAGATCTGGGTCGTACAAAAAAAAAAAAAAAAAATCCACAAAAAAAAAATAATAGTAATAAAAGATGAAAAAAAAAATATAATAATAATAAAAAGGAAGAGGAACATTAGGTTTTTTCCTGCCATGTATTATTATTATTATTATTATTATATTATACAGTTGTTGTTCTGTTGAAAATCGTTATTATTATGTTAAACAATTTTACATAAACGACATTAAAGCTTTTAAATAATAATACGGGTAAAATATATAATAATAACAATTTTCATATAATCCGTCTCGAATTCGTGAAGTGCATACAAACAACTATTACAATTATTATATATTATATTGTATAATAATTAATATTATTAAAAAATGGGTTTGTAAAAATACACTCGTCTTATAAACTTTATAGTCGATTGGACCGTACACTCTATTATTTGGAAAAAAAACCATAAGTCGAGTGAAATTGCATCACAGCACCCCAAAAGTATAGGGTTGTCGAACAGTATAAACGCGTAAAACGGTCCTCACACCATTATATTGTAATTGTTGTATATACTATAAATTATAACGTGTAATCATTTATAATTTTTGTTTCTAAATTGTACACATATTATATTATTGCACATAATCATAATCATTGCATTATATTATTGTAATTATATGCGCGACCGGATCGTGGGTAGGATGACCCTCATGTTCGACCGTTTTATAGGTAAATACCTATACAATTTATAATAATATATATAGGTCCGTTAAACGTATATTATTATTTTTATTATAATCGTCTATTGGGTTATCGAATCGATAAATTCAAAATAAAAATTTTAAAAAATTGTATAATTCACCACCGCGTGTGATGGTTTGTGTAAAATACAAAATATTATTATTTGTACAAAATTAAAATATAATAATGAAGAGTTTTTGATGACGCGACGTTATGGATTGCACTTAGACGTCGTGGACAGCACCACTCAACGCGTTGGAATATTATTAATATAAACGGCAGGTACACATTATTTCGTCGGCAAAGCGTTCCGATAGCAATTAACACAATTTGATACATATTATACCTGATTAATATGCGCACCGGTTCATATACATATAATATCATAAAATACGTTCGTGTGATTTTATAACGTTTATCTATAATAATAGGTGTTCAACGTAAAATAACATAAATAAAAATAATAGGTGTATATTTACTTACGCGGCGGCTAGAATGATTATAAATCATACCTCGCGCCGTGATTAATATGACGTCCGAAATTTGAATTGAATAATTATATTATATAATTCGTAATTATTAACGAAATTTAAAATATTCCGATGCTTGTCTAACCTAATTGTTATTAATATGACATTTTTATTGCGTATTAGTTTACAATTTCGCCAACAGGTTTTAACAATTAACTTATAATTATAATAATATATTATGTAAATTATGTGTGTGTACTGTGTATATATATATAGGTAGGTAAGGTATATTATATATATACATACATATACTTAGTTAATATAATTACAATATCAATATGTGCTTAAACCTACACACACACATATATATATATATATATATATACAGTTTAGGTACACACATAATAATGAAGTCATAACTCATGAGAACAATAATTGTTTTTAAAGTAAACTACTGGTTTGTAATTATAACATATTATACACATACAGCTATTGTATATACACGAGTACATGACAGATTTTTGTTGTAAGACATGAATAGGCGATTGAATGGCCGTTGAAAGCGCGTACACGACAAATAAACGTTATTTATCCGTATAATATTATATACAGATACAATATATTGTTATAATGGGTGCGAAACACACATGCACCATCACATCATCTATAGTCATAGCAATACAATTATTATTGTCTACACGTGAATTAATATCGTATTAATTTATTGAGATTTGGGGAGGGGGGTATGTACCTACTCGGACGGCCGAGTATAAAATATCAAAATAATAATTATAACAATAAACGCGCATATAAACGTCTAGGTAGCATTATAACGGGTTGTGTAGTTATTATTTCTGACGTGCGACTATGAAGAATTCTCGTTTTGTGGAACGAGAGAAAAATATACATAATATATAGTCCGAAATAACAATCGCGACCGCGACCGACTGAAATAACACTTTATATTTTTTAAGGACAAAAAAACGTGGTAACCAAAAGGAAGTAGCAAGGACAACATTTTATATTGTTTTATATAATTGTGTATATAAATATATATATATATAAATTATAAACGTTGGTGACTTAGTGTCCACCTATTATTATATATTATAACCTTGTTAAAATATATACGTAACAACTCGAATTTATGACTTTGTTTTTCTTTTATCACGAACAGGCGCAGAGTATAGGTACCTGCCATTACCCATACATCAGACTGTGTAATAATATTTATACATTATTATATTATGGTAAAAAGTGTGTTTTATCCGTCCGATTACACGAGACGGACACGACGTCTTTCGACCTTTTCTTTTAGCTATCTGAAATTACAAGACAAAACCTACTCGTTGATAAAAAAAAAAGTGATAAAACTCAAAATTTCTTGGTGATAAATAAAAATAAATTTGTAAATAATTATAATTACATAATAATGTAACCGATCAACGAATATGTATATAGTTTTAGCTACTCAAACGTAGTCTTAATTAGTTTTACTGCATATCACAGTAAAATATACTTTTATGTGTTAACGGTTACATAAACCATTTTAATTAGAACTTTTATACGAATAGAATTATTATGTATTTATAAATTGGTGCCGAAAAATTATTTTTGCGTAGGTATTATATAACCAATATAAGACGGTTGCTTGGTCGCGCTCGCGGTAATGACAGATGGATGTGTTCTAACTATAGTTTTGAAAAAAAAAATGTCTTTTTATAATCGCACTGTAGCAATATTAGATTGCGGAGCATTAAAATAAATTATACTATACCTATAGAATATTGTCTTGAAAAGAAGTACATATTATTATAAATATACAGGACGACTAAAACCTACTCGTGGATTATAAAGATGTTATTATTTTATTATATAAATCGGCTAAAAAACGAATATTATTATTGTCGTCGTAGAAACGTCGTTTGAACTCACAGATGTTATATTTTCGCAATAACAATAATTCTTTATTCAATACAATCTTCACGATAATATTATAATACGCACACCGTTGCAGTGTTGCGCTGCCGATGACGAAGAAAAAGGAAATTGATTTCTTTGTTTTTATAAAACTTCTTTTAGCTTATAATTTTATTCTCCTCGGACGGAGACGAACATAATATACGTTTTTTTTTTCGTATATAGTAATTATTTTTCAACCAGTTTTGCATCAGCCGTCCCACAATTTTTTTTCCCAACCACAATGCATGTATTCCGGTAAACATTTTCTCAACAGCACTGCAATGGGTTTTTATTATTTTTTTTTCCGACTGGCTTTTATCTTTTTTTTTTTTTTATCTCAGCTTAATGGAATATATTTTTTTTTTCCATTATTATTATTTTATTCATATAATATTATAATGATTATATTTACGTATTGCTGCAGCGGCGTATATAATATTATGTATTTATATATAGCCATTTGGTATTATATACGCGTGATGGTATATAATTTGTATATTTCATATAGTCAGTGTTGTTGAGTATAATTGAGTATCGGTATATTTAAATACTTCTCTTAATACACCTACCTACAACGTTTTTTTTTTTGTTATTCGTATAGATATTATAATTATTATTATTTTATTTAATGATGCATTTTAAGTAAAAAACATATATAAAATAGGTAGATAATATAGATTTAATCCAATCAAATAATGTATTTTACCTGTACAAGTTAATACAAAATGTTTATAACTTTCTATATTAATTAATAACATTTATGAAACACACAAGATATTGTAAAATTCCAGTAGTGTAAAACCTGTAAATAACTCTTTTTAAATATGATATAGTCTATGTATGACTTCAATTAATATTCATGGTGAACTAATTGTATAAAATGTATATAATTGTATAATACTAATTGTATTTTTATTTTTCATTAATTTGAAATTTTTACATGAAGTATTTTAGTATTGTTCCAATAAATATTTAGATTAGGCAGTTATTTTTTCAAGAGTAATACCTAACTATAGGTAGTACTTTTCATTTGGAAAACAATCATATACTATAATAATATTGGTACACGAACAACTGAAAACGAAAATTTTCAGAAATAGTAATAGAATAATTACAGTAATGTAATAATAATAGTAATAATATAATATACTCGTGCACCGTAACCACTTGTTATAATGCCGCTTCTACTGCAATTGGTCCGTCTATATTTATCTATAATAATCGTTTATTACCACAAAACTGATATAATTAACAAAACGATTCTATTATGATATTCATAATTTTTTTGGTCAATTTTTTGTTTTAATCGTAAGTAATGGGCTCTTTCGGATTTGAATTGGATCGATAACTTATAAACTTTTAATTCGATTGCAAGCCGAGGGCGGTGTAAAATCAAAAATATCACTGAAACACCAAAACGTAAAAATCGAGAGTTTTTTTTCAAAATATTAATACTACGTCACCGTTGCAGCCAGTATACCTACCTACACATGCAATATTATTCGTTTTTTCCATCGCTGCTCGTTCTGCACACTCCTTACACAATAATATTATAAGCACTAAGGCTGCTGCACCTTGAGCCACCCATGAGGACAACTACTATACTTGACACGATTCGTCGATACGAGCGTATACCTATATACGTTACGGTTTTGATTGGTAGGTGCAACGAGCCCACCACGGCGGATGGCATAAATCGTGCGAAACACAATATTATAATATTTAGAACAATATCGCGCCCAGCACACACGGTCGGCACACGTGGAACGGTTTGTATTCGTGATTCGCGCATATATGTGCGTACATATAATACGACTCGCACATTAAAGCCACCTCATGATATGGGCAACATTATAATAACGTCGTACATGGAATCACGTAGTGGTGGTGTGTCGACACCACGCGCCGCGCACACCGAATTAAACAATTATAACGTTTAATCGTGATTTGTCGGAATAATGTTCATAAAACGTTTAAAACGGACGCCGCCGCCGCCGCCGTCAGTAATTTGTCGGCACATTTTGCAGTTTTCACGCGCGTTTTATCCGGCGTGCAGCTATCGAGCGCAATAATTAACAGTTATCAATATTATTACGTATAGGTGCATGATATCATATACACGCAACAGTACGACGTCGTGCGTTATTCCGAATTTGGATCCCGGTGAAGGATTTCGGTGGAAAATAATATATATTTTTCGATTTATCATATATTATATTATATGAACGAGAACGACGTGATCGATTTGTTTGTGGCGATAATAATAACAATATTATTATACGTACGTGTATTACGGATTGTCCGATGAGGTTTATAATAATTATTATTATTGAACGTCCCTGTAAATGCGTTATTATAACGCGTGTACAGAAGGTAGCCGCTATATAGTATATTATGTGTACGGACATTGCCGCGGTGTCTTGTTTAGCGAGGGCGCTACCCTCCCGACGACGAATCGAATACGAAAAAAAAAATAACCATAAAAATCAATTGTACAAAACTGTACAATGCCTTTCATATTTTGCGTGTACGCTGTGCAGTGTGTGTGTGTGTACGTTTTGCTCGGCGCGTTTACTTAAACACCATAATATTGAATAATTATTAGTAATCATCATCGCTAGCTCATAAACGATTTACGTCTGTAACGTATTATATCATGCAGTAGTGCATAATTCTATGCAACTCGTGTACCGTATACGTCATGTATGTGTACATTGTATACATCTATTATAAGTCGTAACATGATATACTTGGTGTGCTTGCTTTGCGTTTGTCAGTGCGACAAAGTTATTCAGATAATATAACGACGCACGATGTTATTAAAATAGTTACTACAATATATTATTATTGTATAATTTAAATGCTTTTTTTTCGTGTGTACACCGATTGGATGTGATTGGGTTATAAACGTATAACTCTTATTATAATATAATATATTATAACACCGCAAAAATAAATAATAATTTTACGTTCAAAATAACAACGTGCACCCATTATAATTATTTAAGGCATCCGCAACTGTGCGGTTATTATAATTTATAGCGGACGATTATTATATATTTTTTACATTTTATCCATTTCGATACATTTCCATACACTGTACATTACCTAGCATATATTGGTATGTATTTAGGTTAAATTTGAACGTGTGCTTAATATTTTATGCTGTATTGGTTTTTATGATTTATCGATTGTCTCAGGAACCGCGAACACTCAAAAACCAAAGTCGTATAATATAATATCATATGAATATATGATAATAATTTCAATACATTCCAATAAAGTCAGCGATATCAAACATTTGATACATTATTATTTTGCTCGTGATACAATGACATTTTAAACCATAATACATAGGTAAGTATGTGATATGATTAAGTTCGTATATTATATACATAATATCAACGAAATCATTACGTTACTTTTTTAAATATACTGTGATAAATATAATGATAATGAACACCCACTTTAATTCATTATTATCTATATATACATGTTTAAATATAACGTCAACACAACGTACATATATGTTTTATATTATGTGTTTAAAACTATGTAATAAATGGAATAGCAAGTATACATTGTACAATTTTTAATCATCAGTCGTTACCTTATACGATGTACATTTATACTCATTTAGTCCTATGCAAATAGAAAATATACACGTAATCATATATTATGTAAATATTTTTTGACCCTCTCGATAATCGACACAAACGAGGGACGGTGACAGTTATAGAACAGATTATAATAATATTATGACCTGCATACTATGTATATAGTGTATACATATATTATGATAATTTATTTATAACGATGATACTATAAAAATAAAAACAGAGACGACATGGAAACGATTTTCAGGCCAGGAAATTTAATTCGTCTGAGCCACATTTTTTGCGACTCCATCTTTAAGTTATTTCATATACCCAAAACGGAAGCGAACTAAGCGTTCAAAACAATACCTATTATAAATACTATTTTTTTCTTAATAGGTAGGTAATAATTATTGTATTGTTATGAGTGTTTAAGACCTCTCAACATTTTATCTTATAGCCAGGGACATTAGAGTGACTAATTTATTTAAAAAATAGATTTATATAACCTTAAAGTATTTATTTACATGTTAGTTATATAATATCAAAAAAAAAATTAAGGCTTAAGATTATATTTTTAGTGATTTATTCTGTACTGAAATTTAAAAATAAAAAACTGAAAAAAATATAAAAACAACCCTAGAAGTCATCAGCTTATTAAATTCAACTACATAAGTATATATGTTTATACATTAAAAATAGAAGCTATAATAAATGTGTCAATGCAATGTAAAATTAAAATTTCTAAAATAAATACCAAATACGAACACACGCTGACAGTCGTCCAGGTCTATAATAATATGACAGGTTATCTCAAAAGCCATGCCACCATAAATTTATGTTGATGGTCCAGGCCATTATTTATTGTTACAATAAAACGAAATATTATATTTTGTCATCAAGAGTGTGTGCCAAGATATCCGCACACGTCGAAACCGTGTCACAAATTTTAAAAACTTATGGCATAGCAAATTTACATCCCAGTGGTCACAATGTGTGTTATAAATATATATTAGAGTAAATTGACCTAACTGAATTTTCAAAATTAAAGCTTTAAAATACCCGTCAACTGTCTGTTTTAGTTTTTTTTATATCGGTTTTATTTCGATATTTTTATTTTCAAGAGAAATACGAGTATGTGAACAGAAATATCACAATTTAAAATTGTTAGTCATAATTATAGTGATTAATAATATTGTATATATATTCTGAGACTTCGAATAGTGAGGTCATAGGACAGACGCTTGTTCGTCGGTCACACTCGCTACTCGATTATGATACGAACTCAGTAAAAATGATTACATTATATTATTCATCATCATCACTATTCACAATCAATGACGACGGTGTTCAATGATCATCACAACATAATAGTAATCATATCTAACGATGAAGTGTGCTTGCTCGGACAATGGCTGTAGTAGGGAACAAACCGAAAACGAAAGAAAAAAACGATCACATAGTAAAAAATATATTATAGTTAACTCGCGTTTTACAACTCATTGTCGCGAGTGCACACGCGCGTCGCACCGACGTTGGCGCGCAGCCCTTTTGCCTCTGCGCATTCGATTTTACACTCTTCTTATCCCTTTCACGTTTTTTCGTTCCGTCGCATATATATTTATATGTAGACGAAAAGGTACACGTGTACACAGTTACTCTAATCAATTTCGTCGTGCACATCCGGAAGTTTCATCATATATACCTATACACATATTATGTACATCATTATTCCTACATATTTTATTATTACAAAACAAGATGTTTGCAAATAAAAATAATTTTCAAAAATTGATTGTATAAAATACCGATCAAAGAGTACAATTATACAATGATATTTGTTTTTGTGTGAACAGTGATCACTATAATCAGTATTTATACTGCTCGTATTTGTATAATATTATAATTTATCGGCAATAATAATTATTATTCGTGTTGAAGAAAAATAATTGTAGTTGGCATAATATGATTAAAGTATTTAAGAAAATATCAGTTTAGTTGTTTAGTATAACATTAGACATTATTTACTTTTGAAATATGAACGATTATTTTAGCTCAGAAAAAAATCAGTAAGTACCAACATAAATCTTTAAAATAGATTTTGAATGAAAACTTCTCGCCGTGAACTCTCCACCACGCTTGTTGTGGTCCACATTATAAAGATCTTCCAGTGTCTAGTGTTGTAATTAGTAATTTTTAACTGTGTTCATAATACAACAATAAATAAATTTTATTACATTAGACAACATATTATTATCTTCTACATTATATTTATAGAACACGATTTATAACTTATGCCACCTCGAGCATCTGCTTTTTGGAAACGTTCATACTTTATTGTTTTTACTCGCATAGTAATAATATTGTTAACTTTGGTTTCTGTGAGAGAATAACATATTTTTATTATTTTAAGTAATACGACAGTATTATATAGGTTTATAAATTTCAATTTTCGTGTGTGACGTTAAACAGAATACGTGTGCATGTAAATAATATATAATAATAACGACGGGGTACAAGAGAACCGAATGAACTGATAGTGTACCTAATAGAAAACTCTTGCGAGATATTCTTTGCCATTTTTTAAACTTTAAACGTTTGAAATACAATATATAAATTCAATATTCATAAAATTACTCTGTTTCTGATCATAAAATTCCAAAAATCGGTACACAAACCTAAAAAAAAATCATTACGACAAAATCAAGAATTATATATTACGAGTATTAAATATTAATAACAACATTATTTTGAAAAACGCAACAAATATTTACTGGACGTGTTATAACGCAGCCGCGTCTAAATGGATCACGATGTCGCCGTATACACAATACACATATCATAATATCATATACTGTTTAAATAAACACCTATATATGCACCTATTATATCGATATAATATCACTTTGTAGGTTTAATGTTGCACACGAGCAAACGGTATACGTGACCCGACTAGTTTCGGGCATTTTAAATGCTCTACAATAATAATAATTATCAATCACTCGCCTATATATATACGGTAGCCGTACGCGGCGTTTACACGATACATGCCTTCCTATATAGATAGATAGGTACTCTTGTTTATTATACATAAAATTAATTTAATTAGCGTATCCGATATTATATTTATACGCATAAATTACTATCATAGTATACGAATCCGTGTATAGACGACGTTATAATATTATATGGATAAACATATACATTATTAATATGTGTACCTTTATATATTATATATATATATATATGTATATACACGAGAGGGGTAATTACGGAGCGTTTACAATAGCCGCCGCGGTAACTGATAAAAATCGATATTGTAAACACGTCGGTGTCGATCGGCTGCAGCTACCTATATATATATATACATAACATTATATTACATTGTATACCGCAACCGTATTATAGGTACCATCTATATACGTATATATATATATATTATAATAACGACGTTGGCGTACTTACATATATAATATAATATATTGTAATACGCGGCGGCTGCCACCGGCTTTTAAACATCGCTCTTGGCGACGGAACAATATATTATTATTATAATATGATATATACAGTGACAAATTGTTATAATGTTATGCGGCCATCGTCGCGATTTATAGCGCGTCCATACCCCGACGGCAGTGTGTATACCTAATATATTGTAAACTACGCGCAGTTAATGTGACGTAATTAATAACCGCATATTTTTGCACGAGCACAACAATAATATATGAATAAAATTATAATGCATTATTACACGCACAGTATACGCGATAAACTGCAGCGCGACCGGCGAAGGCGCATCGTCGACCGCCGTGTAATAACCGTAGTAGTGGTAATAATAATAATGGTGATGACGGTAATAATGCGTATAGGTATACGCGCGGGACGTGTATTTTTTTTTATTCAAACTTTTTTCGTCCGAGACATGATTTTTTTTACCGTGTAAATATACGACAACTATAATATATTGTAATATCCGTTTACGACTTAAAATATGTGGTCTTACATTATACCGCACACACATGGGTTTCACGACGGCGGCGGCGGCGGTGACGACGGCGTTGATAGTGTTATTTCGTGTGGTTTGCAATTAAACGCGCAATGCTGCTGCAGTGCTGTATGTGGCCAGTATTATTGAGCATGTACACACACACTGACACACACACACATATATACATAGATTTGAAAATTACCGAGACACAACCGCAAACAACATCCAACAGGTCATACGTAAAAACCTAACCCGCCGCAACGATATCTGCACGAGGAATTTCAATCGTAATCGAGACTATTATGATGGGCCGTTTATTATATTATAATATACTTGTCTTATTATACGCGCGATGATGATGTATTACCAAACAGTCGTTTTCTCGGCAAATGTGTGTGTGTGTGTGTGTGTGTGTGTGTGTGTATCGATTTTTTTTTTCCATTGATTGTAGACGAATTATAATATCATAACTTTTTACTATTTCTTATTGTAATAGTCTTTTAGTTATAGTTTTTTAATTGCATACATTTTTAGTACATATTATAATCACATGCAGAATATTTTACTCGAGAATATATAGATTCCTTTACACGCCATTATTATTATTATAAATGTGTTGTTGTTCGAAACCTGCCAAGCCCCAGACTCCGGAGCATATCATGCATATATAATAATTAATAATAATAATCATTAATCGTATCAGAATTCACGTTTATGACTGCGTTACACGAGTATATAGGTATGGAAGTATTTTTAGACATCTGTATTTAAATACAATTTTAAGAGTTAAATATAAAAACTGACTATTTTCACTGATTATATTATCATCTAAACTGTGTAGCTATAAAATATAGACTAATCACTTACATCGAATAGCATTCGAGTTGACGCGATGAATAGTGCAAAAAACACAGTTATTGCTGCAGCAGAATACACAGTGAATTCGTTTCAAAAGCTTACTATCTCGGCGATCTATCATCAAACAGCATCCGCCTTTATTTAGCAATGAATATATTATATGAGTTGATAAAAACGAGTTGGCGAATGTTATAAGAAGATTACATTATAGACCAATATAATAGAAAATATATGGTGTAGCTCACACCACCGATGAACTGCAAAGAGAACCTTCGAATTTAAACTTGTGAAACGTGTAGTATATATATTCAATTTGGTATTCAGTGAGCGCTATAATATAATAGGTATTATATATTCCTAGATAATAATGTGCAGATTAAAATTTAACATCGATTGTGTACCTCTACACTAAAGTTTTCATATTATACCTACATAAATTATGTACAGTATACGCATAAAATTTAATCAAAAAATGTGATCTTTAATTGACTTTGACGCCAATGACCTATATAAGTGCCGAGACGCCCCTATAATAACAACAATATATACATTATAATATTAATATAATAGTGAAATTGAATATTTTTTCAAATATATTATATTCTGTGACTCGTACCTACGTGTACCTAATACAAGATATATATAATATAATTCCAATAAATGATATAGGTACGCACGACGATTTCGGCATGAACAATAAAAAAATATGTAAAACACGCAATAAAAATAATGTTGAAATTATTTTTTATTTAATTCAATACTAACTTATATATATATAATATTATATATACTACACGTATACCTATGACATATAGGATTAGCCTCTTTGAAGTCTGACGGTTTTACGTTCAATATTGTTATAGTTTATCTACTGTAAAATATCTAAAACAGACACCACTATTGCCATGACATTTAATTTCCAAATACCGTTTGTATCCAAACGTTGTATATAGCTGGAATATAGACTTCGTTTTTTATAAAAAATGATTTATTATCGAATTAAAATTCAAGCCGGTCTTTTATAGTGACTTTTACTCAATAACGAAATACATTCCACATCTTCTAGTATATAAAAGTAAGTTTTCCATATAGGTTTTTTGGTTTTGAAATTTTTAAGATTTGTATACATGCATTTTTTAATAGTATATGATTATTATATTGAATCTCTTCTCAATTATTTGATGACGGTCAAAAGTTGACTACGTACAGCTAAGAATTTAAGAGCTTTCGCATAAACTTTTAAATTTTAATATTAAAACACTGACAATGAGGGAGACATGACCCTCCCCCCCGTCCCATTCAACTATATAGCTACGCCAGCGGAACGCGGTACAAATTATCGAATTGTCAATCTACTAAATACTAAATAAATAATAATATTTCAATTGTACCTGGTATGGGTATCTATACTATGCAACATCAGTATGTTAAACAGTAAGTTAAACGTCCGCGTTAATAGTACTCATTTGTTTTAAATAATATTATATTGTGTACATAATATCGATTATAATATAATATAAGAGGTTAACATTTGTAATAATTAGTCCGTCGAGCAAATACCGCATAGCCTTTACCGCATTTATGCCTAATACCATAACAATGTGTCTATGGTAATAATCTAGAGGTACTTTGATTTTTATGATTATTGTAGTTTATGATATAATTGTGTATTAGTGTACTGCAATTAGTACAACTAGTACAAGTGATAAAATATTTGAATACTATATAAAATGTATACTTTTGAAAACGTTAACGACGGGACAAATATTAAGTGTACAAATAATAAATATTACACCTGGTCAATGTCTAGAACCTGTCATTTTTGACGATTATTTTGTTGTATTTGTCACGATTAAGATTTAATGAAGTTGACAATCATTCATACACGTCAATAAACACACACAAAATATCAATAAATTAAAAAAATAATTAGAACGTTCATTCATGTATATGGTGTATGTATATAATTATTACTACAATAAATAATTAACAAAAATATACATAATAATATTTTAATGAATAATAAATAGTGAAATTATATCAATTTGTAGGTACTATATAGTTCATAATATTATAATGTGAATGAACGTATATTTTAATTTTTTAACACGAGAGGTTAATAATGATGTTCTAGAAAATTATGAAATTAAAAATAATAAGCCTGTTGTGAACTTTTGGCGTTTGTGAGACATTATATTTTGGACTTTTCTTAACAATCGATTTACAGTAATTAATACACGGTTTTCGATAGATAAAGGTAATTTATTATAATATCGATGCTTTGAAGCCGATAATTCGACGAAACGTGCAATTAGATACATTTCAAATCGAAACGTCAAAATCACTTACATCGAAACAATTCGTTTTATTTTAATCAAACAGTGTTCGGACATAAAATATTCAGCCCATATCATTCCCGCAGTAAACATATACATTATAATATATCAGTGTACGAGAGAAACTAATCATACGTCATTATGGTATTGTAATAATTATATACACACGATATCGTTTTTTTATTTCACTAGAATTTCTTAGATGCGACTTGTACATAATATAGTTCTACACATTTAATATTTTTATAATATCATAACAATAATTATTCTATTTTTTTTTTTATTTTTAATGGCCGTCTTACGATTAAACACGCGTTCCTGACAATTATGCAGACACAGAACGCGTCGAAATCGTTATAATTGCAACTGTCAACAGTAGTATGAAATGGCCGGTTCTGGCCCCTCTCCGCTTCACCATCCCGCCCTCCTCTGTGAACCCTAAACCCCGCTCTGTGAACCCTAAACGTTCCCCCTCCCCCAAGTTCCCGGCCTATGCGCGTCACAGAACCCCAGTCCCCTCCCCCAAGTCCCCGGCCTGTTTACGTCACCGAACCCACCCCCTCCCCCAAGTCCCAGCCTGTGTACGTCACTGAACCCCCAAGTTCCCGGCCTGTGCGCGTCACAGAACCCCAGTCCCCTCCCCCAAGTCCCCGGCCTGTGTACGTCACTGAACCCCCAAGTTCCCGGCCTGTGCGCGTCACCGAACCCACCCCCTCCCCCAAGTCCCAGCCTGTGTACGTCACTGAACCCCCAAGTTCCCGGCCTGTGCGCGTCACAGAACCCCAGTCCCCTCCCCCAAGTCCCCGGCCTGTGTACGTCACTGAACCCCCAAGTTCCCGGCCTATGCGCGTCACAGAACCCCAGAACACCAAGTTCCCGGCCAGTGTGCGTCACAGAACCCCAGAACGTACGTCACGCGGATGTCCCCGGCCTCGGACCGCCTGCGGCCGGCCGCCGCCGCCGGACCGCCGCCGCCGGACCGCCCACCCATTATATATATATATACTCTTTATAGTATAGTATATACTATTCATATACTATGTATATACCCTATATAGTATAGTATATACTTTTTACCCCGCCCTGACTTCCCGGCCCATGCATATCACGGGGTACCGCCATTCCTCGCACGTGGCTTCCCCACCCATCTAATATATATATATATATTAGAATAGTATAGTTTATACTTTATATATATATATAATTAAATATATTTATTTTATCATTGGAATGGAATGTGTTTATCAGGACGCCTATACGTATATATACTATAGAATATGCTTAATATACAGATTTTATTGATAATATACTTATATTTTAGTTTATACTTCGAAAGATATTGGCGCGTTCCGCGGGGGTGTGGACGATCTATTAACTAAGATAATTATTTAACCGCATCGTGACACGCTTGTTAGAATAAAATATGTAACCACAGATCATTGCAAGTGTAGCTGCTTAACGTTCAACAAGTGTGTGTTTTGTTTCGTTCTTTAAGTTAAATCTCGTTTTTTTATTATTAATTTAATACAAATGACTCAACTCGGCGTCGAACTAGCCGATGCAAATATGTCGCGTCCACACAATGCACAGTCACCAACCGATTTAATCGATACATCTAATTTTACCATAGACTTTACCGGCCGCAAGTCTATCAACATCGGACTCGATCCGTCTAATGATTTCAATGTTTCAATACAAATAATAACACCATCACGGTTCGTATGCTTGTCAACTGATTTTTTACGTCGTATTTACTCGTTGATGGGGAATATTCTATCGATAATATCTGACCCGCCGGTTAAAAGTCGCGAAAGGCTTTTCCTCAAAGATGAAACTATTACACTGTCCAAGACGAGTTATCGCGGCGATAATATGCTGGCAGTCGAATCTCATCACCAACAAGGATGTCGCGTATTATTGAGTAGACGAAATCTACTAAAGCTTCAAGACATGCAATGGATTATCAACGAAACGGTTGCATTGAAATCTAACATTATACGTGACGCGGTGATCGGACAAACCGATCTTGTCGCAACATATTTAAACGCTAATGTGCACGTGGAAAAAACATCGACCGTTGAAGAAATTATCGCAATCGTACACAATATCCATAACGATTTGGCTACAATGAACATTGTCGCAAAAAATGAAAACAATTTTACAAACCAGATAAAATTGTTTGCATACAAACAACTCGCTCAGCGTTGGTTTAAGAAAATGCATGAAAACGGTAAAGACTGTATAAACGATGCTGACGGTGACGGCGGCGGCGGCGGCGGCGGCGGCGGTGACGATATCGATGATTGGGTAATATTATATATTACTTTATTATATATTATTATATCATACATTATAATACAACGCGCATTATTTTTACAGCCCATTTCACTCAAGACGATCGATGGATCGACGGTGTTCTCTTATACAAACTATTGATGTGTATAGCTGCTTCCCACTCACCCGTCGGTCAAGGATAGGAAAAATAGCTGATTAAACGCATTATAATATATATATATGTATTGTAAACATTGATTATATTGTGACATAACATAACGTTCGTGATGTATATATATATTATTCATATTATCATAAAATACGATTTATATACATCATACATTATTAATATTACTATATTTTATTATAATATTATATTATATTATAGAAAAAAAATAACAAAACAAAACGCATTATATTTATTAATATTATTAGTTTATTCATCCATAAAGTATACCTAATTATAAATATTGGATATCGTATATCGCATATTACATATTATTATTATTATTATTATAAAATAATAGTGTACATTTTAAAGAAAAACAAAAAAAAAAAAAACAAAAAACAAACATGAATGGATACATATAGGTATATTATAATATACAATATGTATTAGTATTATAGTTTTCTCACTTCCCCCGTAAACGGATTGTATTGAACGATGCGATCGTGTATGATTAAGCAGTAGGCTGCTGTATTGGCTGGGAAATTATTAGCTGCTTCTATTTCAACGCGTAAATCGATGCTTGAAGTTTTGGCGTCATCATTTTGGCGTGAACAATCTATGCAGATAAATGGACCCAACTCTTTGTATTTTTCTCTCGTCAGACACGGTTGAGCGTTAAATCGTTCGTAATAATGTTTTTGGAAATCGGCATAATTTTGATAGAACATCGTGAACAGATTTTTATCGAAACTTTCGTTGAAATCTTCGTACGGGTATTCGACCGAATTAATATATGCTTTAACGTTCGTCAACGAGCACGTATCGTAATCAACGTTATAACCGTCTGATACGGTGCCCGGCGAGTTCGTGAGAAAAGCGATTATTATACACCTAGGTCTTTCTACTTGTGAACATGTTTTCACCATCCAAGAGTGTTTGTTCGTCTGCGGCAGATTTGGATACTCGCAAAGCTCCCAATTTCTAAAAGCGCAATTTATATTTTTTTTGCTATCGACGATTTTCAATAATTTTAATCTCTCCCGATCGTCGACTTTAATAACAGGTATTTTCCATAGCACTCGCGTTAGTTGTACTTTGACTTTTTTCACCAAGGCCTTAACCGTCTCGGTGTTCACGTCTCCTCCAATCACGCTAGTAAAATGTAACGAACTCAAATCCGACATCGATCTATTCAATATCAACTGTTGGCTACAATTCACAAGTATTCGCTTGTAGTCCTCGCAGAAGCCGAAAACATGCTTTAACGGTATACATCCACTGAACGAGCCGTCTTTAACGAAATTAGCATTGTGGTCAGTGATATCCCAAGCAGCGTTTTGTAAGATATTCGCGTCGGCAGGCGAATACGAACAATATCCTTTCATCGCGCTAGTTATCCCAGGTTTTTTAACCCGTTGTACTTCGGTAGAGTTGATCTCGTATTTCATTTCGTTAAACAAATTCGTTAGGCCGTTGTGCGCTAAACTTATTTCTGTTTTAAGTTCATCGGGCTTCGTTATTTTACCCTCAATATAGATAAAACTATCGCTCGGTAACGTATGTGCATCACGGTTTTGAATTGCTATACGGATTTCATCGCCATTATTCAACGCACTCGTGGAAAACGGTAAAAAAGAATGCACAAACATTTCTCGAATAGGCGATTCGTTTACATATGCACCGCCCACGTCTAAGAACGATTTATCCATAGTGTTTATATTGTAAAATAAAAATTAACGGATAAAAAAAATAACTACTTTTTTGCGATTAAGCGTAAAAATTTTCGATTATCGAGTGTTAACGATTTATTTTTATTATTATTATTATTATTATTTTTTTTTTTTTTAATATTATTACTATTAACTTTTTTATGGGCGGCAGCGGCGGCGGTGTTGATGTGTTGTAGTGTGTGTCTGTTGGCAGTTGCGGCTTTAATGAGTGCATTACTATTGTCCGTAGTATATTTATTGAAATTAAATTTCAAACCCATTTTTTATAAGCAGTCTGATATTCACGGCTTCGCCACGGAAATTAATTAACTTCCCGTTTTGATCGGTCAGCGAAACTCGAATGAAATCAATCGTATTTGTTTTCAGTTTATATAACACGCTATACTTTGGTATTTCAACTATTTTATAGCCCGGCGGTACGATCGGATAAAATTCGTGTATCGCATGCGATTGCCGTCCGTTGTCGAATGAGCCTGCGGCCAAGTTACATTCGACTTTTATCGTGTTGACGTTCATAATTTTCACCACGCGATCGGACTCATGTCTATGATTTCGGGGTAAAATACGTTTATCGAAACCCAATAACGGCGCAATGCTATCTTCGACGTTCAAATCGATATCACTATTACAATGCATGGTACATTTCAATGTGCTGCTATTAGTTGACAAATTAAAAAAATTCACCCCTATGTCCTTCAGAAGTTCGCGTATTTTGGTTTCCAAAACAATTATTTCATAGCATCCAGTAGGTATTTTAATTTTAGTGGGCAGCGGATGGTTGCTGTGGATAACATGTAGAGTATCACATCCAGTTTCGACGTTAGGAATGGAATTGTATGTCTGCATACTTAGAAGCCCGATTTCCGATTTATCTCCCACTTCTATGGGCGGAAAAAAATGACATTCTAACTCGGAGCTGTTTCCACTCAGCGATAGTGTTTGAGACGGCATGATGTTGACGATGATGACGACGACGACGACGACGATAATATTATTTTATATTTTAATAATAATATTATAAAATAATAATGATAATGCAATAATGTAATATTATTGTTTTTCGGTTAAAAATTTCAAACATAAATGTCCACAGTTGAAAGTATTGTATGCTTGTTGTCGTTCATAATTATATTCGATAACACAGCCTTTAAAATATTTCACTAATTGCGGCGGTGGACGGAGATTACCGTAACTATCGTAATAAAAAACTGTTTTTCCGATTTTTTTATAACATACCCAATGCGTGCCTTTATTTTTTTCAAAGTCAAGGTTAACGACCGCACATTCCATGCGTATAGGTCCGGCAGCGGGCAACCTGTCTATGCAATATACACCTCTGAAATGACGTATTTTCTTAAATTTAGCGTATTTTACAATTTCAAAATCATAAAGAGCGCGGTTGGGTAAAATTAGTTTTTTGATATCGACGATTTTCTATTAGTTTTCGATTTCCCCGATTTGTGCGTTCTTGACGGTGATTTTTTATTTTTTATTTTTTTCAATGATATTTTCTTCTTCTTTCTTGTCACAGTCTTTTTCATGCGTTTAGCACCAGATTTCCGAATAATAGTGTACGAGCTCCCGCTTTTATGCGGATTTAGATACACGCCTTTACCTAATTGTATAGGCGATCCGCCGTTTGACCTAATACTACGTATCGTCTTAACTATGTTAGACACCCCGCCGGCCAGCGTGCCCAAAGCCGAAAGTCCCGCTAATATAGGGATTAGCGCTAACGAACCACCAGTTTTAGGGACTTTGATCACACGAGGCAGTTTATTTTTTTTTTTTTTTTTTTTTCGTTTGAGGGCCCCTGCTTGCTTTCACGTGTTTTCGCGCTACGCACACCGTCGATTTAATTAATTTTCCCATATTCTGTGTCACCGGACACGTTTCGATCGATTTTTTTAACGCTTTCTTACATACGCCAACAATATTGCCGAACCCGCATCCGCTGCCGATTTTACGTTTAGCCTTCATACCAGTAGTTACAAGCCACGCGGCGGCCTTTTCTTTGTAATCAGCGTCTTTCGCGCGCACTCTGTTCCAAGCACGTTCTTCCAATATACTGTCGGCCGCACTGCGTGCAGTTAAAGAATTACTTTTATCGTACGCGATATCGTGATCTCTGCACGCCGAATCTAGACCGTTTATTCCGGTCTGTCCGAGAGCAAGTCTTCTCTCTAAGTTAGTTCCCGGTCCGCAGTACTGATAACCCGGCAGATGTAATTCAACTGGTAAACTATTTATTATAGCGTTCAACAGCCCTGTACCGCTATTGGACTTGATCTTTGGACGTGACAACATTATATGAGCGCTTCGTACGGTCGACGCGCGTATTTATATACATAAAATGCGATTCATCAGACAAGACATAAAACTCAAAGTGGATAATATCGATCCGTTATCGTTATGTAATAGTGATGTCGAGAAGCTACCGCCTAAGCACGGACCGTTGTTTCCAAATTCTATCAGGGCGTTGATTGTAGGTCCGTCGGGATGCGGGAAAACAAATCTTATTTTCACGTTATTGGTTCACGAAAATGGAATTAAATTTGAAAATGTATACATTTATTCGAAAACACTACATCAGGCTAAATATATCATGTTAGGCAAGATTTTATGCGATGTGCCGGGTATTAATTTATTTAAATTCAATGACAACGACACGGTGATACCGCCCGAAAAAGCTCTACCAAGCTCGGTCTTTCTATTTGACGATATCGCGACAGAGAACCATGGAATTATTAGATCGTATTTCATGAGATGCCGGCATAATCTAATAGATGTGTGTTATTTGGCTCAATCGTATTCGCGCGTACCGAAACAATTGATTCGCGACAACGCCAATTTTATAGTGTTGTTTAAACAAGACGAAATTAATTTAAAACACGTTTACGACGAACATTGCTCGGGTGATATCAAATACAGCGAGTTTAAAGATTTTTGCATGACGTGTTGGCGCGGAGGCAGATTTGAATTCGTCGTTATAAGCAGTGAACACGAACGTGATAACGGTCGATATAGACACGGATTCGATACATATGTTATTATATAATAAGCTGGTATGTCGAAATTTATCGCATTACCCGGAAATCATGGGAAAGGTAAACAACTTGCCATCGGCGACACCATCACCGACATTATTGGCAGATATTATTCAAGCAAGAATAAATATTAAAAAAAAATATGACGCGTTGAAAACTGGACGATTTGAAACGGAATCACTAATAAATAATACATTCAGTTCTATTATCGATCCACTTAATAAAATACGTAGTAATATCGATACCCCCCGCACACATTCATCACCACACCAGTTCAAACCACCACCACCACCACCACCCCTTCCTACACAAACACCACCAAGGTCGACATCGTCACCCTGCACGTCGTCGCTGTCGCCGTCTTCGCCGTCATCGCTATCGGATGTTGACAAAAGACATTCTATCACCCCGACGTCACCGCCCACGGCGTATAATTTGAATGAACTGTTCCGCGATTGGACTAAATGTGAATTAGATAAAATATACGGACCTCGAAAATTAACCGATGACACATTTGTTCTGGGTAACAAGGAAATTAAATTTATCGATAACAGAATTCATATCAAAGATGATGACTACACATATTCAATAACATCGGGACTTATTGACTTATTATTTTCCAAGTCCCCGGCGTCGGATAAATACACGAATACAGATTTAAAAACATATAAACAGATTTTAATTCAAACATCTGCACACAAAACGACAGACGGTACACGTATTCGCAGCTCTATAGGAGCAAAATATATGAATATAATCTCAAGACTGTTTAAGATCGGCGGTGGTGACAAGTCTGGAAGTGGTATAAATATGCGATTGCAAAAACATAATATTGTTTATTGGAACGATCCCAACGAGCTGGTCGACAGATTGCGTCTATTGTATTCGTCTCTCGCGGCGGGTAATACAGGGGTACGCAACGAGATAATTTCGATTTGCGAAGAGTTGGTCGAGGCTAAAATATTGAAAAATATACCTAATGTCTAAGCACGCGATCGCGGCTGAACTTCACGGAGCGGCCAGGAGAACATACCCACGACGTCGTGTCATTGTTTACGGAAAAAACGATTTATTTCAAGCAGATCTCGTGGACATGCAACAATATTCTAACGTGAATAAAGGGTATAAATATATACTATGTGTTATCGATTGTTTTACTAAATACGCGTGGGCAGTCGCGTTAAAGTCCAAGAAAGGCGAAGAAGTCTCGGCGGCTGCAAATAAAATTTTCGCACAAAATAGCCCTAATCTATTGCACGTCGATCGCGGACGCGAGTTTTACAATAAACATTTCGAAGCTTTAGTGAAAAAATACAATATAAAAATGTACAGTACGTTCAGCGTGCTCAAGGCGTCTATTGTAGAACGATTCAATCGCACGCTAAAAGAACGAATGTTTAAACAATTTACCGGTAGAGGTTCGCGCGTTTGGACGACTATTTTACCGTCATTAATCGACGACTATAATAAGTCGGTTCATCGAACGATCGGGATGACGCCGGTACAGGCCGACGCGGACCCGACTCGGGTAAAATTGATTCGAGTTATGGAAAATAATAAAAAAATAAAATTTGGCGTGGGCGATAAAGTCCGCATTAGCGTGTACAAAGGAGTTTTCACCAAAGGATATTTACCCAATTGGTCTACGGAAATATTTACAATCATCAAAGTGAATAGAACAACGCCGAGCACATTTATCCTACAAGACTATGCTGGTAGTCCGATAGCCGGCGGGTTTTATGCCGAAGAAATACGTAAAACAAAACTACCCGACGATTATCTGGTGGAAAAAGTAATCCGCACCAGGGGACGGCGTGCATTCGTTCGTTGGCTTGGTTTTACAGACGAACATAATAGTTGGATAAATAAGGACGATCTTAAAATATAAATATAGTTAACGCGATACCATGGATGTGTTCGGTGGTTCGCCGGCTAGTCGGTTGGATAAAAGAATCGCTGACATTAGCGAAAAGTTTACTGAAGAAATCGATTCACATGTTATTTTAATCGAGATGAATAATACAAAAATCGCCGCACTCGAAGAGAAATGTATGAAAGAACTAAGTTTACATGCTAATTTAATAGAGACAAATTATAAAAAAATCTCTACGCTTAATGAAAAGGCTCGGGTTAATGAAATGAAAATAGTTCACCTAGAATCGGCATTCGTGCCGATAGTCGATAAATATTTTTTAGAAAATAATATTAAAATCGCTGATTCTATAAACGCCGTAGAGATTATAAACAAAAATATTGTAGAATTAAAAGCCGCCTTAGCCCAGACGAATGCCGGAATACTTATTCTCGAAAAAAGAATCGCAGATGTATTGATTGTTAATTGATCAGTTATAATTTAGCGTCCTCCCCGGTAAGACGTTAATAATATATATATTATATAAACACGAGCGAAGTAACTTGAACGATGGCGTCAGCTATTCTAGACATTCAGTGCATAATGGGTGCGAATTTTAAATATTTGATAAAAGAAATGTCTATAGTGGACGTACACAGTCGCGCTAGCCAACATTGGATTTTCAAACACACCCAAACACCGCATACGGCTAAAAGCAGAGCCGTGAACATGTGGCTGTATCGTAACTACCATCAACTGTCTATGGATTGTGGAGACGTACAGTATTCTGAAATCGATAGGATTTTAAAATCACTGCATTTTAAATGCATTTACGTGAAAGGCGAAGAAAAAAGGCAAATAATTCAAGACTTCATTCCTCAAGTTGATGTAATCGATATGGGGGCTGATTTAGACTGTCCGCGACTCAACCAACTTCATGTTAATATTAATAATAATAATAATAATAATAATGTTAATCGTATGAAAAATTGTAAACTATCATTTCCGTGCTGTATATACCATATGGATTTAGATCACTCACAATGTACGTATAACAGAATTTTCGCGTTACAGAGGTGGTTTATAAATAATGTATAAAATAATATTATATATCGTGTTTAATTTTATACATAATAATAATGTTGTATGTATATAATATATATGTATCATGCTTAATTTTTTTCATATAATAATATTATATTTTCAAAATAAAATACTTACATATTATATTATTTTCTTGCGACGTTTTTATTTAAAATATATTATGAATGTTTATGTTTACTATATAATATAATATATATATATATATAATGAGCGGATGGTATATCATATTATTATTCTCACGCCATGAGAGATGAATGCATTTAGCATTAGAGACTGCGTATATACATAAGGAATGTAAAATCGATAAACGAATCTCACAGTCATCATCAATAATACACAATGATTTTTTCAATATAAACAGCATTTTCTTGCAACGTTTTTATTTAAAATATATGAATGTTTATAATGTTTACTATATATATAATATATAATAATAATAATATTTTCGGTGAAATATTTACACACCAGGGATCGTTGAGGGTGACTAGTATTATGTGGTGCTATACCAAATAGTGGGAGGTATTGATTTTGTTAATAATGAGTTAATTGTATATCACTCCAGCGGATCAGTATTCAGTTGTCTCCAACAATCGTCTAAGGCAGTACATCTGAATATTTTAATTATATTCGCTCCAGTTATACTTATAAAAAGTAAGTTTTATTTTATTTCTGTTCTGTTCTATTCTATAATAATTATTAATATAACCGAACGAAGGTTTAACCAACTTATTAGTTTTCAACATACAATTATTTTCGAATGAAATAATAATATTATAAAATTATAATCAATTAAAATAAAATTTCAAAAACTAAATTTTAATATTAAAGTTTATAATACTTATTTATTATCTAGATCCGAATTGTTATCACATCAGCGACAACAATAATAACGACAACAACAACAACAACAACAACAACAACAACAACAACAACAACAACAACAACAACGAGAACGAGAACAATATATTCAATTTATACAAAACGTAAGTTTTCTTAAATCTTGTTTTAGCATTATATTTTATACATAAAAATTGTATGTGTTGTGTGCGAGACGTGAGTGTGTGTGTGTGTGTGTTGTCCTCTTAATAATAATAATAATAATAATAAACGGTTATTATATAATGGACTATAAGTGATTTGATGATTAATTAATTTTTATTTTACAGTTATTCAAAAAATGAATTTACTTAAGTCCCTCAAGGAACAGTCGGAAGTTCGTAACCTTTCAATTGATGATTTAGTCATCGATATCGAATATAAGATACAATCAATGAAAAAGATGGAAACCGCATTTGGAATGACAGTATCCTGCACGCTGGAAGATCCGGTAATGGGGGGCACTATTAATGTTTTTTTACCAAAATCGGTGAACGTCACCTCTGAAGAGGCGGTCAGTTATAATTTGGGGGAAGTGCCCCCCATCAATTTAATTTTTAAAGGAAAAAACAAAAATAAATTCGTTATCAAATTTGTATAAAGTTTTTGTTTTTTAAATATTATATTCATAATAATGCTATTTTAAATATTTTTGTCATGTTCTTTTTTTTTTTTTTTTTGTTTTATGCTCAATATGCTTATAGGTTTAATACTGTTTGAAATAATAAAAAAACATTTCATTTAATATTTATGCAGAGTATGATATATTATATTATTATAACATTGTATATTTTTTAGAGTAAGTATGCAGTATTTTTACAGAAATCTCTGTAAAATTTTTTTTTTCCAATGCAATTCGTCATCACGCCATGGACCATTTGACCAATGGAAAGACTGCGCATCATCTAGGAAATACAAAAAAAAAAAATAATTTTCAAAATTTTAATTTTAATTTTTAATTTATATATCAAGTGGCTTACTTGAATAAGGACTTAGTATCTCATAATCGGATACATGTGTTTCATCCGAATGAGGTGAGCGCCATGGAAAAGGCTTATTTGGGTCAAAATCTAATGTCCTGTCTCCGTCATCGGTAACATTATTAATATTTAGTGTATAGTGTTCGTAGTCGTATGATTCGGGAAATAATGGCGGTGAAATCTAATATAAAATTAAGCATAATTTATAAAAAAGAAAAAATATTTTAAAATATTTTAGACTTACTGAAGGCGAGTGTAATCTAGCAGGACTGTCGAAAAATGAACATGCTGATGAATCCGACATATTTATTTTCAGATATGCGTTGAACGTCCGTGAATGTAAGTACCAGGTACTTAGTACTTATTGGATAAGGGTGACTATAGAGACTGTGAAAGGGACGACTGTATACGCTAGCTTACGAGTCGATTTTTAATAAATATTTTTTTTCTAGCTCATTATGAAGAGTGGGAAAATTTTAGTAAATATTATCAGTTAACGTTCCACCACTATAAAAAATATAAAATAATGATAGTATTTTTTTTTGAAATCTATGATAAATCTTATCAATTATATAAAAAAAGTAGAAATGATATTATAATTCGAGCATTAAATATATTTTAATAAATCATATGTACATACAAAAAACAATAATGATAATAATAATGATAACAATGACAATTTATACAATTTTATAATGACCGTGTGCAAGTGTATGCACACGATCGGGTAGAACGTGTCGTTTATCATCCGATCTGTTTAAAGCCAATTTCATTGTTTTAATTGTTTTGATTTTATGTTTAAATGATCGAATCGACACGTTCTCTCTATACGGGGTATATGGTTCATAAGACCGCCGTGTCATTGGTGGTGGTGGTGGTGGAGGCGGGGAAGATGTCGACGACGTTGTCGCCGATGCTGCTGTTGTTGCTGCTGTATGCATGCGTGCGATGACTTGTTGCGCACAAGACGACGCTATCAGCTTACTCGTGCGTGCGTTGAACTCGTCATCGCGTTCATCGGATTCATCGTCGTCGTCGTCGTCGACGGCGAACAAACATCGCTTGTGGTCCTCGAACGTTAGGTGATTGCGTATCACGTGACCTCTAATCCCCTTTGCTCGTATGGTGGTAGCGTTTTCGATGTCATACGCGTAAGATTTAGCGCGTAACGCCACAAACTCGTACATTGTGCGTCCTCCGGTTTCGTCTTTGAACAACCCGGGAATTCTCTTACGCGTCGACGTGTAACACGCGTGATCCGGCGGCAGATTAGAGGTATCCGTACGACTTCTCAAGTTCGGGTTGTCCGCTAAGTCACTGTAAAAGTCGTCCGTCGATACACAATACAAGAGGGAATCTGCGAAGTATAATAATAATAATAATAAAAAAAATTATTTTTCATATTCAGTATGGTATATACGTACCGGTGTCGGTGTACAGCAGAGCAATCTTGTCACCATAATGACGTTTCATGACGTTATAGTGATAATCATACATCAGTGTCTTACTCCGCTCAAGGACTGCAAACCCAATATAAATTGGTTTACAGAAATTAATCATTTTGTTGTGCATAGACACTGCTGCGAGATTTTCACTATAAGTGGTACACTGCTTAAACGTCGGGCGGTTTATGAGTTTTCGCATCCTCTGGGGACATGAAACAAGCTCCATCTCGAAACGATTGCGGACATTCTCCATTGTTTTACCTATGTAAGCGTTAATCCATGACATGAAAACAGATAATAATAATAATAATAATTATTATTATAATAATAGTTACCGAAAACGCTATTATTTTGATCTTTAAAAAATTTTTCTTCAAACTCATTTGTCGCTCGTTTACGCATTTCCGTATTCAACGCGATGTATGGTGCCAACCACGGGGATTGTCTAAATTCTAATACTCTGTGCACCTGGAACACATAAAAACATTTTTTTTTTTTTTTTTTTTTATTTTGTCATAAAACCGCAATGTATAGTCTTTATATATATTATATATATACAATATACATATACACATATATATATATTATAATAGATATTACCTTATCGACGATCAACCCGTTGGCGATGGCTTGTTTTAGATTTGAATAATGCACGACGTAGTGTACCTTCCGCTCGAACGTGGCCATCAACTTTCGGACGGTAGAGCCGCTCGGAATACTAGCGTGCGGTAGGAACGGTATATCGTTGTGTTCGTCGTGCAGATGACGCGGGTACGAAATGTCGACTTCGTAGACTCTCCCCACGTCATCCGTATCCGTCATCCACTCGAGCTGAGCTAACGCGACGTCCGGATTCCCCGCGTACCACGAAAAACCGCCGTACGGCATATATCCGCTCATGGCCCATCCGTAAAGGTTATTGCCTTTAGAGAAAAAATTAATTAATTAATTAATTAATACACGATCATATATTAGTATTATTATTATTATTATTATATATAATTACAATCTTGATATACGAGCCACGTGTTCGGTTCGTCGGCTTTGTATCCGGGCGTCTTCGGGTTGTTGGCCTTGGCGTGACGCCCGCTCGCCTGTACCAACCCGCCTCGGATTCCGAGCTCGAAAAATAATATCTGCTCGTAATCGGTGAGGAGTTCTAATTTAACCGACGTGAATTTTAACATACAGTCAAAACTGAACCCGGGCGCCGTGTAATAATACGCGGGGTCCAGCTGGTACGTCAACATGCATATGTCGCGGAAATTTTCAAACACGTCGGCGCTGAGCAGTACGTCGATTTCTAGGTACAAATCACTGTAATCGCCGAGAGTCCGGCAACCGAAGTGATTCCATACCAGGGCCGCATGTTCGTAATCGGTATCGCTCACGTGCGTTTCGGCCAACGCACTGTAGAACTCCTTCCTTGCGGGTAGCGCCGTCTCGCGTAATTTTGCGTAGGAATCCGTGTACTCATACGGAAAAACACCTTTGCGCGTCACCAGCGGCATCTCCGTCGGGGTGAACACTTTTGCGACTTCGCGAAACTTGCAAAAGTCTGAGGTCGTAAGGTTCCGCGCCAAGACGGCCAAACTCGACGCCATGAACCGACACGTATCGATAAACCTAACAGCGAACTCGTTGTTGATATATTTCGAAAACGAAATATACTTTTCCTCGCTGTTAGGTATCACCGATATCGTGTTGGTATCATACCCCAACTCGGTCACAATGAAATGCGCGTCGTAATTCGACAGATTGTGTAAAAAGCACGGAACGAATTTCGGCGTTCGTAATGCGAGGTTGCACGCGTTACACAGAGTTTTAAGAAAACGACCTGACAGGTGGTCGTGATGTGCGACCTTGCGGTTACTCGTGGTAAACGTTTTCGCACACAAGTCGCACGCGGTCTTGACTCCATGCGCGCGCACATCCTCAACAGACATTACTATCGGAACGTTGGTCGTCTTGAGCAATTTACATATTCTGTCGGCCACGTCGGTGACGGCAAGCACAAATCGTTTGGCCACATCGTCGGCGGACTCGGAACCGCGATAAACGGTCGGAGTCCGCGCGATACCAAACTGCTCGAGCAGCTCCGCCGGCACACCGTCCGCAGCTACTACCAAAAATCCGTAACTCATCGGGTGATGCGAGTGCAGCGCGGAGGTATTCACCCCGTAGTGCTGCGTCGTTTTCGGCAGGAGGGCCTCGAAATCGGCATACAAAACGAACGGTAGGCGTTGCGTTTTGCGTAGCGCGTCGAACTCGAGTGTTGTCCCTTCTGCCGGCATTACGGGTAAGATTGGTTTGTGCGTACCGCATACCAGACGATGCTGCGCGAGCGCCTCCTCACCGTGTAATTTATACCTCAAAGGTCGGTCGTCAAAACTGGTGAAACACTTTTTACAAAAAAATAAACGGTGCTCGCGATTATTTTTTTGCAAACTAACTAGGCGCGAAAAATTCGAAATATACGTGTAATGGTTATTTTTCTCCGAACCGGCGATCAACAACAAGTCGAAATGATTCGGCTGCTCGTCGTCGACCACCCGCAGCGGGTACGCCGCCGATTGCGTCGAAGATTTATTTTTTTTATTTTTTTTACAATTTTTCACACCGTATACGTTAACCGACGTACCGGGATTAGCTCGCTCGAATAATTTTATCTCCGACACGGGCGTTGGGACTGATAGCGCGGAAAAGTCGTAACGGCACTCCTCGTTCAAATAATTCGCGCCTACTCGTTCACGATGTTCGACTGCTACGTGTTTCACCAGAATCGCCCACTTGAAACACTGACTATCAACGTTTTGTGGGTTTACGACGGCCTTGCGATGTAAAATACTTTCCGGTAACGGCAAGTACGACGAACCACCCATCGGTGTGAACTCGTACACGCCCAAGAGCAGCCCGTCGATACACGATAAGGTGAACCCACTACCCTTGCCCGCGTAAGCGTCTTCTTCGGCGAGAAGAGCGGTTAAATCGCGATCGATCAAACCCGCAACGTCGCTATACGCAAACAATTCCCTCGCGCACGTTTTAAACGCGCGATTCTGGGCAGATTCGTCTTGGTTAGGTACGACATAAGTGGCCTCCAATTTGAGGTTGTATTTAATCGGCTGAATACGCACGCATTCGCGTAATTTGTCGATCAATTCCGGCTCCAGAGAGTGGAGAAAAGCGCGATAACTGACGATGTTATCAACGTTTTTTCTGAAGTACCACACGGTCGTACGTTTAAGTGACGACTCGATTTCAACAAAGCCGGGCGTATTCACCGATTGCATACGCGCCTTTTTTCTTTTGATATTTTTTCGAGTATTTTCCGTATAAGGAGCACAGTGCTGCACCGGCGGCGGCGGCGAAGTCGGTCTCGATGGAGCCGCAGTGGCAGTGGGTGGTGTTTCGGCGGCGACGGGTCGGCTAGAGATGACCGGCGGGCGGGCGGATGGCGAGACCTGAGGCGGGGTAGATGTGACTGAGATGGCCGTCGGAACAGCTGACCGAACGTGCGACGTTGTAGTAGGGGGTGCCCATCTTATAACTGAAGCGCGACCTATCACGAATTATTATAAGATTACGATTTATTAATTAATATTGTCGTTATTATTATTATTATTATTATATTTTATAATAGAAAATAATTTATTATTTACCCATTGTGCCTCCTATCCGCACGGCATTATGAAATTCAGGACTATTTTTAGCAATCTCTATTTTAAAAATAAAATTATTAATAACGTTATAGCAAATAATATTCAATGTACTTACTGTGGCAATTTTGTATATGGGCGATGAGTTTATCCATCCGACTTAATACCTTGCGACATATCCCGCACGAATTCACCGGACCGCCATGGGTTTTAGCGTGTCTGATCAGCACGTTCTTACGGGCGTACACTTTACCGCACGTAACGCAGCTGAACATTTTTAAAATTTAACGAACGTAGAGTTTAAAAAATAAATTTAAGAAAATACGACATGGACGTCAAACACTATAGAGCTCTGAAAATCGTCTGATTCGAAAAAATGTACACGTTATGTAGCTGTTAACCGATTTCTGTATATTGAAGCATAATCAATATTATCGATAATATATGTGAGTGAGGGATGCAATATATATATATATAGTATATAGGAAGTATATACCATGTGTTATCAATAAAATCTGTTCACCCTGATAAACACATTCCATTTCAATGACGAATGACAAAATTAATAAAGATATATATTATGAGTAGGCGTATGCCGCGTATACGAAAAGTATATACTATACTATACTATATATATAGGGTATATACATAGTATATATACTATACTATATAGAGTATATACATAGTATATACTATACCATATACAACTGGCCCGCCATGATGATGACGCGTATATATAATAAGTGTATATACATAGTATATGAAAAGTATATACTATACTATATAGGGTATATACATAGTATATGAAAAGTATATACTATACTATATAGGGTATATACATAGTATATGAAAAGTATATACTATACTATATAGGGTATATATACATAGTATATGAAAAGTATATACTATACTATATAGGGTATATACATAGTATATGAAAAGTATATACTATACTATATAGGGTATATACATAGTATATGAAAAGTATATACTATACTATATAGGGTATATACATAGTATATGCAAAGTATATACTATACTATACTATATAGGTATATATATATATATATACATAGTATATGAATAGTATATACTATACTATAAAGAGTATATATATATAATGGGTGGGCGGTCCGGCGGCGGCGGCCGGCCGCAGGCGGTCCGAGGCCGGGGACATCCGCGTGACGTACGTTCTGGGGTTCTGTGACGCACACTGGCCGGGAACTTGGTGTTCTGGGGTTCTGTGACGCGCATAGGCCGGGAACTTGGGGGTTCAGTGACGTACACAGGCCGGGGACTTGGGGGAGGGGGACTGGGGTTCTGTGACGCGCACAGGCCGGGAACTTGGGGGTTCAGTGACGTACACAGGCTGGGACTTGGGGGAGGGGGTGGGTTCGGTGACGCGCACAGGCCGGGAACTTGGGGGTTCAGTGACGTACACAGGCCGGGGACTTGGGGGAGGGGACTGGGGTTCTGTGACGCGCACAGGCCGGGAACTTGGGGGTTCAGTGACGTACACAGGCTGGGACTTGGGGGAGGGGGTGGGTTCGGTGACGTAAACAGGCCGGGGACTTGGGGGAGGGGACTGGGGTTCTGTGACGCGCATAGGCCGGGAACTTGGGGGAGGGGGAACGTTTAGGGTTCACAGAGCGGGGTTTAGGGTTCACAGAGGAGGGCGGGATGGTGAAGCGGAGAGGGGCCAGAACCGGCCATTTCATACTACTGTCAACTAAACGTACAATATTTATAATATCATCATATTATTATTATTATGTTTAATATTATAACAAACCAAAACTATCTGACGTTTTAGCGCATATTATAATATTACGAACGCAAACAGTTTGGTTTTTTACGGTTATTATACGACTATTGTATTAACAGCGATAATCTATTCACGATTTTTTGGTTTTTGTTTTCATGTGTTATACAATGTAAGGTGATGATAGGTTGGTGTCAAATAAAAAACTTTTATCGGTCCAAACTTTAACGTTGCGAATCGCGGTATAATTTTAAATAAAACTTTTCAATTTATCTACAATAACTTTAATTTGTTACAATATATTTGTGTTAAAAATGGAAAACGTTTTTTTATACGATATTTTAATAATTGTTATACGCTATTTGTCCGCGTCCGTTTGTACCATATTATTATTATTATTATAGCCGATATACCTATAGTCACGATGAGATTCGTTTGAAACTATACAGCGCCTAACCTGCAAAACCGCTTAGAACGAACATTTACTGCGACATATTTTAACAAAATATTACGCGACTGTCGCAGAGACGAGCACATAATATTATTGGGCATGGGCGCACAGCAGCTAACACTCTTTCTATTATTTAGGTCCGCCTTTTCGTACAAACGCCACAATTATTAGTAATATAATATTAGACACATAAAACATAATAAATTCATTGACGATTATTGCGTGACGAATTTTTATGATAAAACGCGTATATTTTCGATCGTCATATCGTAATAATAATATATTATTGATATTGGACACGATATGTTATTGTTGTATATATTATATTTAATCTCCATCCATAACCCCTTTACACTGTATCTGTACGTACATATATATAGTACACGACGTTATAGAATACATATAGTCGTAACACACACACACATGTATATAAATATATAGTTATAATGGCTTATGCAACAGAAAACAAAATTATACACACGGGTTTGGGTTAATCTCGGTAATAGCATATTTCAGTATACACGACTAGTTTTTAACACATGATAATAACATACACGGTATATACTTTTATGTGTAGACACACACACACACACACACGACTATCATCACGTGATTACAATATTATTACTATTATATACGGACGATGGAAATAAAAATATATTATATGTATTATAATGTATTATTTGTATGTATATATATATATAATCGCGTGTGTGTAGGTACATGCATATAGGGTTGCTTTCTCTCGCTGCAGTTCGCCAATATTGCATTACACGGGTATTATATTATATTATTATATATACACGAGCGAGATCCGTGCAGTAAATACACTGCAACGATGTAATATTATATTGTTATAACGGCGCGTATTCGATCCTATTGTTTTACGTGGCCGCGGTGACACGACGTAAACAATATATTATTATCACTATTATAATATAATATATTATGTTGTATATTTCGAAACGCATAATATTAAATGACATATTATCAGGTAAACCTACTCGTGTATAGAATCGAACGAACCGACAGACACATTATAATTAATTATAATATATACCGCCAAGTCGTTTACTGCAATTGCCGTAATTTTGTTTAGTACGGGTATATACTCGAGTATTATGTAAATCGAATGTAAATAAATCGTCTGCACCGAGTGCGATCGTTATTAATGTATATTATGTAAATGTTATCGGTTTTTTTTTAAAAATATAAATGTATATTATTTACCGATGGACGATGATCCCTTACAGTCACTCGTGCCGCGTATATTTTCCAAGGTCTTTTTAAGAAAACATCCACGTGTATTTAAACGTATAACATACATGTGTATGAGTCGCAACCATATTTTAACATATTCGGTCGTTGAAAATATACTTATTTTGAATAAATTTAGTTGGAAAAAAGAGGTCACGTTTTAACATTATTATGATATTATATCGTGTGAAGGTTTTCTAATCGAACACCCGTGTACACTGCTGTTTCGTTATAAATATATATTGTTTGGATTTATAGGTATATAATATAGTACAATTATTCTATAGTACGATTCGTAATAAAATACATCCACGCGCGGCGCACAATCGTTATTCGTTGCCAATCATATTAGGATATAATCACGTAAAAATCTACATGGACTATAATATAATATTATATTTCTACGTTGATTCCGCTCAATAAACTGCGTATTCTAACAGTAGGGTATGAATATAAATTTGCAATTAATGTGTTTTACATACATTATGCATAATATATTATATTCGTCGTGTTTTCTTAGGACAACGTGCGAGTATTTTTCATAATGACGTATTATTTTTTTATCAGTTTAAAAATAACACGAATCACTGATCAATAGAGCTTGCATTTGAAGGCAAATTAATTTCTTTTTTTTTTCTAGACAATGATAGAAAAATATTTTTTTTTTTTAATATAAAAACTATTACTTATACACTTAATGATTTATATAGGTACGGTACAAATCTCTATAAGAGCCTTGACGACGCATCTGTCCACGTTATGATTCAAATTTAGTTTTAATGGATTTTGTTTATTTTTGTCGTTAGACGTATTGATAAAGTATTTGTCATGATAAGTTAATTTAACTCTGTCAAGGTATATAATATTATACTACTATATGTGTATAGTATATAATAAACGTTTGTTGATGTCTGATGGGTACATTCAAGAACGTTCGTCAGTCCGCATTCATCGGCCGTCGTTTAGTCGTCTTAACACGGTTATTTATTCTTTATATCTTATACTGAAACGCTGTTTAAGTCTTTTCCGATGATAACAGTTTATAATTTTACATCTAATAGTATATGGTGGTGGATTTTTTTCAATAAACACTAGTTAGTTTGGCGGAAACCTATTCAATTTTTAATAATTAAATACGTTTGTTGATTGATAATAATTGACTTAAATTGACTTACTAATATATATATACCTATTTTAAAATCAGTATATGTATATATAGGTATTATTATATGTATAGTAGAACTTAACAATTACCTGCAGTTACCTCTTGGAATTTGACTCTATTGCTCGTCTAACCTTTATAACTATTTATTATTAATAAAAATAATTATTTACCTAAAGTCTTTGAAAGCATTATTTGCTTCTGATTATGCAGATATAAGCCGCTACAGTAAAAAGGAAATGCTTATTACTTAATATAATATTATATGTTTTGTGATAAAAATGTTTAGTGTTGTGTAATCGCACTACTTTCAAAAATACAAAAGTCAACTTAAACAATCATTAGCGCCAACCACCTATATATTATAACTGACCAGCAGTTCAATCGTGGACGATGGACCTCCGCGTATATCGCTTATACATTATTATTATATGTAAGGTAGCAATACAAAAATTATACAATGCGACTATAATACAATGATTTAACCGCGGCGAGTAGTTAACGCGTGTAGGACGTATATTATATTTCGGCGTGTTATAACAATCAAAGTCTAATGTCTGCGTGTGTCTGTTTGACACGCAGTTTTATTGTCTCCTCTCTCAGCCGCTGTGATGTTACCAGCTATTATCAGCGGTGAAAAAAAAATGTACCAGTCGCGCTGAATTATACACATCGCCAGTTGTCCTCTTGATAATATTCGTAGTAATTTCCGTGTATACACATTACCACGACACATATTACAATATATATATATAGTATTGCGTATAATGTTTATATATATATATATAAACACTTATATACATTTATGAATACAGCGTTGAGGTGAACGAAGCGAGACGAGTGCCCGACGCACCCGGTCTTTGTGTACATCCTGTCCGGCTTTTTGTTTTCATCGATGCGTCCCATAAAAGACGTTCAAACTATGCTATATAGTAGTTCGCGTACGCCTATTACCTATACATATATATAGATTAATATTACATTATATATATATACGATTATCGTAAAACTGCCGACAACTGTCCGTATAATGCCTCACAAAAGAATATTTTCATCTTGTATAAAGCATAATATTATACAAATAATAATACTTTCAACACAATGATTTTTTTTTCATCCGAAATACCCACCACGTTTGAAATTTTATAAAAATTCGTTTCTATAATGCCACTATATATTTTGTTTAGTAGACGGCAAACCGATAATCGATACTAATATTCGATGAAGTTATAATTTGTGGTTAAACTATATCGGCGGGAAACGATCAACCCGGATTTTCGATATTTTAATCTTCAATCGAATTTATAATAATAACATACGAAACGACTTACGAGTGATGAAACTCACGCGGTTAATATATAGTATTGTTTTCGATGTTTTATAATTGTTATTTGTATATCATTAAAATATTTTCGATAATACAATTATAATATTATATAATATATGTACTTCTGTGGAGTAGATATACTTATACCGCAATTGTATTGTGCATATTTTCTACTTGGAAAAAGTTTTTATTTTCATATTTTAAGTCTTATAGTATAATATTATAATAGTAAAATTACAATGGTTGGTTTACAGTGTTTACACATATAATAATATACTAATGTGAATACCTATATATACATATACGATATACTACATGTACCTACTACTATACATACCTAATATTACACAGAACAAACACGCGCATATTTCTTGGCATCATATTATATTCATTGACATATCGTCCGATAAAATGCATTTAACTCGTACTTATCGTTGCACTCGAGTGCAGATACTATACGTATATAGTTGCGGTTTAAAACGTTATTATATTATACATATATTGTATTATATAACGTTCTCGAACGAAAATAATATAATATATATTTATCGTGTAAATAATAATAACGATAATAGGAAACAAATCTGTTTGTAAAAAAATAATAGTTATTATAATAATAATAATGAAAAACCGTTTGACCACATCTGTTGTCGTATTATTAAATGTATATAACGACGTTGGGGCTCGGGGAAGACACACACACACACACACGCACCATACCTAAATAATATATATATATATATATTATATTCATAAAATGTACATCCGTTGAATCATATATATATATATATAAATACGAAATAAACACAAGTCTTTGGACGACTACCTATGTGTGTGAATGTACGTGAATGTGTGTAAAATTACTTTTAATATATATTATATACGTCGAGTTCTTCTAGCGAAACACACGCAATACGTGTCCGGACGAGGAGAGAGAACGCTCATACTTGGCCATTTTGTTTCGTGCACGGACCACAACTCAACTGAAACATCCAAGGTTTATGTTTATCCACGCATACATATATATATATACTTGCACACATAGGTCTGCATACGTATACGCACGCACGCACGTACACACACACACACACACACACACACACACACACACACACACACACACACACACACACACACACACACAAACAGATATATCTCGTGACAGCATGACATATTATAATACAAAAACAATTGAAAATTCATAATGAGGTCTCGTGTGGATATGTGTGTATCCATCATATATGTGTGCGTGTGTGTACGTCTTTCGGACACATCATAATAATTATTATTATATGGTACATATATTGTATATTATATAAATATATAACTCGTACATACAACATACCATAGCAGACGTCATGACGATGAAAATATATAATAAATAATATACGTATAAATACATTGTGTGTAATGTGTATATAAATAATATAATAATATATACTGTTTAATATATTATCCGCCTATATGTATAGTTATACGTATTATAGGTCCTTAGTGATGTCTGGTTACATTGCGATACTCATACAATATTTTGATTTTAAAACAAATTGTGAGCATTTTAAAATTGTGATGTTTTAACGCGCTTTTAATTTCTTTTAAAATTAAAATATCGAAAAAATAATTCAATTAAACCATATGGTATATGTTGTTTGTCTTGTAGTAAATACCGTAATAAATAACTAGTTAATTCATAGAATTAAATGAACATTACTGAACGCACAGATTTGTTATGCCATGCATTTAGAGCGCGATAAGTCTAAAACTTTAAAATGTAATACAAAGTTTACGATGAGTTTTTTTTCTATAGTAAACAAAAAAATATCGAAAATATATATTCATTATTTTGTTTTTCTGTATAGACATTTCCTACACCCTTCGACATTCTGCGAGGAACAAAAACAGCAATCGAAAATGTTAACTTCACAATTATATGCTTCATGACAACAACGTATTAAAAAGAGACAAACTAAATGGCTCTTATATCTCTTTTCCTATGTTATATCGATCTTGTCACGACATTTTTGAAATATTATTAATTTCTAGACGTTAGAACAAGCATAGAAAAACTCTACAAAAATTATTGTGAATTATCTAAATAAAAAATTGTTAAGTCTATCAGTCTATCAGGTCATCACGTAACTGCGACTGCCCACCGAGATACGTAAAATGCGGAGAAAGCAACATTATATATATAGTAATACCTTATACTTAAAATCAAAAGATTTTATCAGTACTACTTGTACTAATACAATATAAAAATGAAAAATATATTTTGATAAAACAAAAACGTAACTCACCGTTTATATCTTCTGTTGTAAGAATAATAATAATAATAAATAATTCATATATTTTCATATCATATGGTACAGATCTTGATATATACGAGGTAGAAACACAGAAATAATCATATAGTAATACTGGCTGTATGGTCTTTTATAACATTTTTTTTTCTTATAGCACGCACGTATAATCTATATAGGAGAACATTAGAAACTCGCCACATCGCGGAGATAATAATAATGACAGGGTATTGGGCAGTAGACTGCATCCGAATTGGTTCCCGATGTATTTTTTGCGGCAAACATAATGCGAATAGGTTCCCATAAGTTTTTGTAATAGAAAAGGGCGAAATGTAACGCCCCGAAATTCGGTTATGAATCGGGTAACTCGCGGGTAAGGTTAGGTGATATAATAATATTTTTTATAGTTTACAAGTATATATAAATAAATAAAAAAATAGAATAATAAATTAAATGCCGTCGGCCTGTTTAAAATGGGAAGGAAAATTGAGATTCCTCTTAAAAATTTAGAAATCAATACAATTTATTATAGCTTATTATGACATAATATATGGAAAACCATTTTAGGGTCGAGTGCTAAATTTTTCCAATCGAGGTTTTGAAAACTTTCACGTGCCCAAAGTAAATTATATTTTCTAAGGATAAGAATTAAGTCGCAGACTTATTATATTATTTGATTAAGTAGGAACACATTGTTTTGCAATTATAATTTTTAAAACATATGTAACTTGTTTCTATAAATTTTTTATTACCAAAATGGCCTATATAGCACAAATTTTAATAATTTCAAATCTTTAACGTGAATTTCAATTTTTTTGCGTGCCATTGAAATGTTATCAACTTGCCACCTTTCGCACACGTGCCGTAGGTTCGCCACCACTATAACCTATAATATACTAACAAACGGAAAACAAATTCGGATATTCCGTTATTAATAATATATTATAGTATCATCTCTCATCTCTACTATATTATAATATAATCATCAAGCGTCGGAATATTATGCTATAGTATATATTATATTGTAATGGAATCAAATAATTATCGCATATTGTGCTTACTGACTGGGGTGTACCTACTGTTATTATAGGCGCGGTGTATATACCAACATATTCTTTAATATTTAAAACGATTATTTTTGAGAAAGAGTAACGTACCGTTCGTGTCTGTTCGACACTGCGACATTGACGCGACCGTGTTCGTCAAAATTTCACGTAATAACAATAGTATTCATATTGTATTGCATACACGATGAGATTTTAATATTAAAACCTCTGTCAGGCACGTAATATGACATTTTGGCCAATCGCAAGCACTTATTCGTGGCGGACGACAAGCGCCGCCAAGCACATTACACATATATATAATAACGAGTGCTTCCCCGGAATAAACAAACACGGCGGTATTTACATAAGGGAATGATCGAGGTCGACGGGAAATAACGGTTTTCGCTGTTTTTCGACGGCGGGTCAAAACTTCTGAACGAAAAAGTTACCGAAAAAACGGCGTCGACGGTCGCGTGTAAAGAAACGACGGTGCCACCATACATAATATATGTATATAGTATATATGGGGTACGTTGTCAGACTGTGGTATTATATGTTTAATAAAATATAATACCGAGTATTTGAAAAAGAAAATGTTTTTAGGCAAATCGGTACAATCAATATTTTTGACTATATGGTGGTACGGCTATTAACACGTGCTACGGGTTGTGAATGTTCAAAATAGTCAAACCAAAAAAAAAATAAAAATAAACCATTATGATGATAAACATTATTTTTTATCTCCTCCGGGTGCAGTGTAATTTGATCAGAAGTAACTTTAACGTTATATTATTATATCGGATAGTAATGAATTGATAGAACAAAATGAATTATTATTAGGGCATTTATAAATGACTACATATATTTGTATATTATCGATTATTTTTATCAAAATATCATGTGCAAAAATAACTCTAGGCTCCAAACAATATACCTTAGGGGAAAAAAATGTTTACTTACAATAAATTATATTTCATCAAAAATATCCTGTATAATTGAATAATAACAATTTAAAAATAAAATAAATTTAAAAAATATATATTACAAATAGTGATATCACTTGATATTGGTATTGTCAAACTTAAGACAGTGCTATAAATACCTCAAAACACTGAGATATCGGCATACAACAAAAAAAAACTGCATTTAAATTTGTTGTAAGTATCTATACAACGCCAGATATATTTATTTTTTAATGTCAATATGCTACATCCCTTGTTTAAAAGTATTTAAAAAAAAAATCTTTCGACTATTTAAAAATGGTAATTTTATCGTCAAATGTTAATTACTAATCGCATTCGATAAATAACGAAGTGTTCAGTCAAATTTCGGGGATGTATTAGTAAATAAATATGTTTTAAGTATGCGCAATTATAACATCGGTATGACTGTATAAATATCACGATACTGCTGTTCATTTGTTCAATATTTCGACAATAAATGTATAGTTTTTATAAATAAAATTATCGTTTACGTATAACAAGTTTACTAATAAAATAAATCAGACGCATCTTATTTATTATTAATTCAAACACAACAATATTGTATTGGATACGTTACGGTATAAGTTGAGCATGATATGAATGTGATGTGATATTGGTAAATTGATCAGGTTTTAAATTAACAATTATAATTGAAATTGTGGCGTAGTCATGCAGATCACCAAAATTAATATTTTGGTGTAGCGCAAATTATATATTATTTTTATATTTTGGCAAAAATTACATATATATATATGCATTCAAGTATACCTATAATTAGTGTAGAACAAATTACAAACACTAAAATTGGCACAAATAATATATCCCTTTTCAGTGATGCATGTGCAGTTTATTTCTAAAAACGAATTATTTGAGACGATATAATATTATTTATAAATAATATTGTTATAAATGTATGCTATTATGCAAGATTACCTATATGATAATTCAAGAATTTTCGATGCTAAGCCATAAAAAATATTAAAAACTTTAAAAATGCATAGTTTTGACTATATGTATATGGTTCCTTTTGGCGATTTTACACATACATAAACACACACAGTCACGTCTCACACTGCAATGTGTGTTTAATATTATGTACAAGCAGCAGCATAGCAGCGCTCGAAATAGGCCCTGGTCAAATTTTAAAATGTCTCCTCACCCACGACGAACCACGCTAAAATTTAAATAAATGTATTTAGAATTCATTCAGTTCCTATAAGCTTTTAACATAAATTATAATCAGAAATTTAAAAATATTTCATACCTTATACAAAGTATTTAAAGATTTTCATTTAATATTATTCATTGTAAACTTTTTCATGTACAAAGTGGATTAAAACACAAAATTGAAAAATTCAACAGTTATCTATCCAACTGAAGTGTATTATTGTTGTAGCTAGAATACTATCAAGCAAAATCGTTAAATATCAACGATATTTTAAACAATATTATAACAATAGGAAAATATTTTTTTTTAATTTAATTATATGTTGATGTATTAGTGTGTTACTATTATAAAAACGTGTAATTGTAAGTTGTTTTTGTAAACTATTCTTAAAGTTTAAGATAATAAATGTGTTTTATGTTTTTTTTTAACTATCCTATCGTTCTTATTATTATTTACAATTAATTTTTATCATGTAATCAAACTAATATCCGTATAATATAGGTGTTTAAATTTGTTAATGTAAAGATAAATTGTTTTTGATTTTATCTCGTATAAACATTATTGTATTTATATTATTTAATTAAAAAATTAATGCTCACTGTATGCGTTTGTTGTATATTTAAAATGTTATTACAAACTATAAAATGTATTGTCAGTTTAAAATAAATTTCACTGCAGTATTAATATTATGGTATATGGCGTTATGCTTAACATTGAATGTAGGTTTGGTGTTTGTGGTATATATCAAGTAAAAATGTCCTTCCCCAAAAGAATCTACCTCAGCCGGGCTCCTTTAGGGGTAAAAATCCCGGCGCCGTCACTGGCGTAGTAAATATGGGTAGTATTATGCATAAAACGTATAATATAGAATCGAACATGTCAGAATATAGCAGACGCGTAATGATACGGTAGCTACCTAGGTATTTATATGCGACTTCCGAGAATTCATGTTTGCCGACGAAGAAAAATGATATGATTAAATTAAAAAAATAATTATAACCGAGAAACAGTATAACTCACGAAACGAAATAACGATATTTATATTTTAGATATGTATGTATATATAGGCTTATACCAATATATAATATAATATGTATGATATATATTATATATGTGGAACACAAAGTCTGGTTAACGAACCTTGTTATTATTTATTCATTTTTTTTTATAGTGAGGGTTAATATTATATGTAGGTCGGTCTAAAGGGTGTTCCACGACGCGTATATTTGTCAACCCCGCCAATAAATGTATTTTTAGTTTTTTTTAAATTTTATTTTAAATTATAATAGAGCGAACGACACGTTCCTTTATAGGCATATCGTATACGGTTTTTGGGTAAGGTGTGAGAGGACATTTTTTTTATTAGTTGGTTTGTGTGGGGGTTAAGTTGGGAATGGAATCGTTTGTATTGTATGTGGTATGTGGTTGTTAGTTCTTTAACAGTTGTGATGTAACGTCTCTGTAAAGGGAAACATTATTGATTTACTAAGTCAAGATGCACCTGTAATTATTCGAAGAGTAATACTTTGATGAGCTTGAATTGGACGATTGTTGGAAGGCTTGGCTGATCCCCAAATTTGGATTCCTTGCGACTAGACGGCTATTATTATTGCTTTATAAATTAAAAGTTTTGTTCTTGGGTTTAGTTTGGATTTTAGTATCGGACCAAGTTTGTGAAGTCTTATGTTTGTTACTTATCTTTTTATTTTTGAATTTTAAATTAAAGCATCATTATTGCTTATTCTTATAATATTTTTCATTTTTTGGCATATTAATTTTGCATAGCTCTTGATATAGAACTATAATAACTATTACTCCGATCTTCAATAGTTGCACGAGTGGTTCGTGGTAAAAAATTGATCTAATTGGAACATTGATAAATTGAATGAACAAAAAAAAATTATTCTGATTAAATAAAAAGTTACAGTACTTTTCTTAATAATTAGGAAAAACTAAAAAAAAATTGGGAAAATATTTACACATCAACAATAAAAAATTCTAAATATTTAATATAAAGTTTCAGGTTCAATTACATTAATTTTTTTTTTCTGTAGTCGTCAAAGTGTTTTTATTAGATCGCAATGGTTTCATCCTATACTATCCCAGCCGCTAGGTGATAAAATAATTATTTTAAAAGGAATAGATTTATGAAGGGGATACGGGGATTGCGGCAATGAAGTTGTTGGACTTGACGATGTCGGTTTTGGTAAGGATATTTAAAATTTAAATTGAGCTTTTATATAGTGCAGAATGCTCTATATTATATATTATATATTATATGAACGTATTCTTGTTATTGATATTATAATTGTGGTTATTTGCATCAATGGTTTTAATTATGGTGGTATCGGAGGCGTAGTTATTTGAGTATTGTATGTGCGGTTGAAGGTAATTTATTAATCTCATTATTCACCGTGTCGGAGATTTCAGCATTGAAAATTATAACATTGTGTTTATTATTAATAACTATATTGATCAGTTAATTAGCCTGTCTTTAAGACATTATTATTATAAAGTTAAAGAGTGTTTCACCAATTATGGTGAATATATAATATTAAATTTATGTGAAACGTAGAATTGACTAAAAAAAAATAAATATTTACTGTATTTAAGCGTATGGTACTGTATGGTATCGAAAGCTATAAATCGAGAAGCGCAATACGAGATAAACATTATGTTATACTCGGTGGAAGTAACAGACAGATAATTTATTATCATCCCTATTGGATGTCATAAAAATTTTCTATGTGATGGTTTTATTTATGTTATTTAGGTCATAAATTCATAAATTATATCATTTTCATGTATATTAGTGTGTTAACATCCGGGATCAAATTACAGCCAAATCACAATTTTATTTGAATATTGATACGAAACGATACATATACGATGCTGTACGTTTAACTGCAAACTGTTTAAAAATAATGTTATCGAATGTTGATTACCGAACACCGATATTATACTTAAAGCCTGCAGTAGTAATAAAATATCTCAAAAATATCAATTTTAAGTTTACTTATTGTTGCAAGGATGCACGAATTTTATACTTTTGAACTTTTACCTCGTCCTATTCTTAAAGTCAGAACGGAAGCCAGTATAATCAGCAAACAAAAATATAATATACATATATTATAAATTAATTTTTTTTTAAACTTTTTTTAATTGATACCTACCCTAAACATGTATTGTTTCTAAATTACAGTATAATGTCTTTTAGTATAAACTTTATTTAATTGAGTACAACTTACTATTGTCTATTTCATGATAAGTTATTGTAGTAACAAAGCCGTAGCCAGAAAAAAATTTGGCGGGGTGGCTTAGAGTATAAATATATTATATTATACAAGTTTTAAAATATATAATAGGCATTTAAACAAATTCAATCTTATTTCAAGAAAAAATATCGGGAACCCCCCCCTGGCTACGCCCTAATATTATTGTACATTAACCAGTTTAACCTACTATATAATGTTATTGAGGGGTGATTGTAAACTTTCTCGATTTTAATGACGTGTAAACTTTGCCAATGATAAACTCTCCCGACTCTACTCCAGTACTACTTGAAAGGGTACATGTAAACTATTCTATAATATAATTTCATTATAATTATTTAATGTTTATAAAAATACGAACAATTTAAAAAATATATAAATTATACGTTTAAATTTAATTTAAAAAGATTAAATAATATAAATAATATTATAGTAAATAATAAATATAATAATAATATAAAATATTTAATTTTAATTTGTATAATAATATGAACATAATAGAGATTTAAAAAAAATGTTGTTGTCTATATTTTTTGGTCTTTCAAATCTATAATTTTTTCATTATTTTTGGTATGTTAGTTTTCATTTTATATTTACTTGTTTATGGTAACTTTGAGTATTTATGTACACTTCTGTTTAAAAATATTTTAGGGCACTAATAATATACCTATACCTAGTATAATAGTATCTATACTAATATACCTACACAATAACATTCCCAACTTTATTCAAATCTATATGAAGAATAATTTAAAAATATAACAAAGGAATTTTCCAACTTCGCTTTTGTCATCCCAATTATACAAACAACTAGAGAGAGTTTACATATTTCCTTCCGGCAAACATAATGTCGATCCGAGAGAGCTTACCACCTGGAGAACTTACCGCCACTTCTATCGAGGCGAAGTTGGTTAATCCAACTGGTAATATTTAGTATTTATAAATCATTTTTTCCTTTTATTAGCTGTCACACGAATGCCCATTTTACTTTTAATTATAGTTCTACATGCCTAATGCATTTTTTTTTTACTGTAGATTTTTTCTATTTTCGACGCATTATAGGCACATTTAATTTTGATAAAATAATAATTATGATTTACTTACGAGCTAGGCTATTGCTATATTATATAATTTAATAGGTACCATATGATTTAACATATTATATAAATCTGATTTTCGATTTTTAATTCATAAATCTCCAGAAGTATATATATATAGTATGTATAGACGTTACCTACTATTATAACTGACATAATGATGAACGAGTTCAGCTTGCGGTTAGCTGCATGTATATACATGACTACGGTTTTCGGAATACTACGCATATATAATTTAGCAGAATCAAAAAGTAAATCTTATTATGTATTATTGTGGTAAGGATTTTTTATAATAAATAAAATAGGTTTTTAGCCGACGATATCACTTCAAAATTGCATCTTTAGATATATATATATAACGTATCATGAATAAAAAGCTGCCGATAGTAATTGTAAGTTTTCAATTTTGAAAATCATGTAATAAATTATTCAACGTCGGTATTATGTATTATAATATTAAGAAATGTGAAAGTAAGATTTAAAAATTAAAATAGTCACAACTCGCAACCTACGGGAACGACAAAAATAAGAAGTGACGAATTCCGGTTTATTTTAATTTTAGGTAAATTTAGTAGTGTCATTTTCAATGTTTGTATTTATTTTTACATTTAAAAACGTCTGAAAACTTGTTCCTGTTTTCTTATTTTTCTTAAATCATCCGTTTAAGTAGGTTTTTGTTTTTTAAAGATTCCATTATCGAATTCGAGTTGGACATGGACAATTGGAAAATGCTGATAGATGGCCGATATCACTATATGGTCTTTATAATTTTATATATAGAATTTTCAAATGATAACACTTCTATAAGCGTAGTGTATACGCTATACCGTTATTTTTGTATTAGATACCAAATTCGTTTTACTAATATTTGGCATAATTTAGTTTGACAAGTTTTGCTTTTTGCTGACAGTTTTTTACTTTGCGAAAATTTAAATTAAACAATTGCTATTTCCCGCTACATAAAAAAAACGTGGAATCATCATATATATATATTTTTACGAATCGTTCGTTTATACGTTCACGATAGGTTTTCTGGCGTTCAAAATTCGTAGTCACAATATTACAAATTTCAAACTATTTTATTTTATAAAAATGAATTCTAATGTTATTATTACAGAGTGAAAGAGTGAATACATTTTGAATAAGTAAAATGTTTTCATATGATTAAAAAAATGTATTAATATGGTAACGTAATTATAGGTATTATGCATCGATTAATATAATAGTGGCAACCGATAGGTACTAATATAACATAAAATCAGTCAGAAAAAAAGTTAGTGAACAGCGAAAAAAAAATAATATAACATTTAACGTTTATAACATTTTATACCTGCTAAATTGTTAATAATTATGAACTCCGCACATTTTTAAATATGTGATAACATTGCGGTTATTTTTTCAAAAACCAATAAAAGACCGAAACGTCTTCGTTTATGTCCTCAACAACTGCTTTAAAATGTTTGTCAAACGTTTTCCAACGGCTAAGAAGTATCTCAATTTTCAGAATCACTTTTATTTAACCTTTTAAAACAATAATCAATTAATGGAGAAGAAATGATGTTTTTTTTAGCTCTATAATGTGGTTAGCTCTATCGTTTTTCTCGAAATGTAGAAATGTCAAATTAATATTTATAAAATCATAACCACGGTATCATCGAACAATCGCATGTGCAATGAATTATTATTTAAGACGTCAAATTGAACTTTGGCAGATTTTCACACCGTTATAACTCGCAAAATATTGGTAAAAATGTTGAGTCTACGCGCCGAAGTGGGCGGCGGTGGGTCAACTCCTCGTCACAATCTGTATAAAAATAAGGTTGCAGTCGTATGCATAGTTCACCACAACCGTAACACCGTCTATAATAGTATATAATACGCCGTCTTGACAGACACGACTCATCATTTTCGTGATAGGTGCGTTTCCAATTTGTGTATATTTTTCTCGGAACAATGACGAACCTTGCCGGAGGCTCGTGGCCGACTCCGCAGACATTTCTACGAATAAAAACGATTTCGATCTAAAAATTATTTACAATCGCAATAACCATAATAATAATTATTGTCACATGACGTCACGCGCTCACATGAAGATAATTCTATAGTATAACTGCGTTTTGCCAACTCGAATACCTACGTATTATTAACATATATATTCTATTACCGTATTATATTGCCCATTGTCGTACAAATAATAAGCTATATTTTTTGATTGAATCGCGCGCTCATAATCGGAATTATTAAATATAAATTATTAACTATAAATAACTTATGTCGCGTAAATAATAATTATCAGTTCGACGTGGACGTCCTGTAGTGTCCGGTTTTTTTTTTGCAAACATTTCTGGAAAAAAATTTCCTTAGTCTAAGTATTTAATATTTCCGATTAGAAACAATTTTTTTTTTTTTTGCAAAATAAAAATGCTAAAAATATTGTGCACAATATTGTATTGTACGCTGTGCTTAAAACTATACATTTGTTACATTATTTTACAAAGCATTTAATAACATTTCTGCCGGTCGAAATGTTCAATGTTTCTATAAATCGAAAAATTAAAAGATGGGAATTTAGTATTATCATCGATATTATATATTATATTGTATAGTCTTGACGTGTCTATATTATACATAGACACGTGTGACGAAGCCATTATCGCATAATAGTAATCAGCTAAAAGTCTACATAGACACGGCTGATATATATTATATGGTAAGTTTTATATAATTGATAAATATCGAATGATTAAATAAATAGAATGGCATTCTTTAATAGCCGTTTTAAGACATTTAAGATTTAATCTCATTTTTGCCAGCCATATCATAGTTAAAGGTTAGAAGTTAGGATTTCAGCTGATTCTCGATAAACAGAAACAACTTTTTAAAATGCTTGTGATACTCAAAAAATAAAAAAAAATTACAAATCAAAAATTATTTATCAAATATTTAATATATCATTATTTGTCACTTACGTGTATATAGTAAGTCTGTGAAAAGTGCTAACCGTTTATCCAATATCAAAAATACCTACCAGTTATTTGAAATTATAAAAAAAAGTCCATATGGGAGGATCAATCCCCCCTCTCGTGAACGCCCATTATCAGAACTCATCACAATGACTGTACAATATATATACTTAGTAAACTTTTTTTATTATATATATATAATATTTAAAATGAAATTATATGTATCTAAAGTTCAAAATACTTTCTCTGAGAATTTTTTTCCGGGACCTTTTTTTTCCTCGACACCTTTATATTTCCTACAATCACATATAATATTATATCGATTAATGCTGCGTATGGAATAATAAAAGGAAAAAAATCAATGTGGCTCGCGGCTGCGACTATCCCATTCACCTTCAGCTGAAAATCGAAACCGATAAAACCGAAGCACTAAGCCACATATATCATAATATGTCCAAGAGAAAAAAATTGTTCTTATACACATATATATATATATTATATATGTATTTATTAAGCATATTTTTATATTTTATTATATACATACGCGTTGAAAGAATGCGAGAACTGTTTGCGGTAGTGTTGGTGCGGCAAGGGGGGCGGTTTATATATTATATATATATATATGTATGTATGTATAAACGAGTTGCAAATAACGTTCGATATAATAACGATTATTAGCGCGCGGAATAAAAATTAAAAAATCGCCGTACATATAATAATATATTATATTATATTATAATAATATTCTACACACACGGCCGACTCGTTTTCGAGATAAATATTAATAACCGTCATCGCGTTATGCACGCGCGTCCGCCGCTCAGGAATAAAACCGTTTTCTCGCCCCGCTCTCGACGAGTATTGCGTAAAACAATAATTAATTACAAAACGCATATAGTAGGTATAGGTTTACATATATTATATTATGTACTTCAGCAACAACCGTGAAATTGATTATTATTATTATTATTATTCGTATTATAATCATCATGTGAGTATATGCAATAGTACATGTAGCAGGTACCTAACCGGCCTGTACAGCATTGAGCATAATATTACCTATACCACTTGTTGCACTATAGTCTGCGTATGCGTACATATGCGCGTATACATCATAATAGGCACCTACCTGTACGTGAAAGTCACGGTGCTGTCGTCGTGTCGGACGAAAACCACGAAAACAACATTATTGGGAAACGGATTTTGTGGCAATTATACATATAACATCGAGTGTGTGCGTACCCATACAAAATATATTAATCAATAATTACGATGATTTTGTTATATATATATAATATATCAAAGCAAAAGTTGTAAGTGTTACCTTCGAACGTTTTTGGCGTTTTCAAAAAAATTGTGATATAACGCGTAGATTAGGTTAGGCGTAGGTAGAGGTACATGCAGATTCCGTTTCTCAAAGTTTCAAATGTTTTGTACGATATACATGTCCCATTGTTTTTTCAATTTTCTGACGGTGCTTTGTTTGTACCTATAACTATAGGTAACTCGATAATTCAAACCTCCATAATTCGAAAAAATCGAACTAAACGCTTGGTTTCCTCTATAATTAGAAGAAAGTACATGTATTCGGTCCACTCGATAATTCGAAATGTCTGTCTATGGGAAACCCTCTACAATTCGATTTTTTTTTGTCAAAACCTTTATAACTCGAGTTTCTTTAAGCACGAATCGAAAACCTCTATAAATCGAATTTTTAGCTCGGTACCCTGAATATCAAATTATCAAATTACTAATATATATTTATAAAGAGCCCGTAGAATATACGTAAAACGGCAAAGAGCGCGCTCCTGCATTTTATCTGTGTTTTGTTTTAAAGTTAACTGCTGGCGGAAATGCGGAATAGTTTATTTAAATTTAACGAAGTGGTACGTCGATATTTTTAATTATTTATTAATTTTTTAAGTACTATATGTCTGTCAGCTACCATAATATATTATAATATCGAACTGGCGCTGAAGTTAGCGGAGCAAGACGATCGCCTGGTCACTGCCGCAACTATATCCTGTCTGCGGTGTGTATATAATATTTTATACTGGTACTATTTTTTTTTCTTTTAATTGTTTTATTTATGCGTTTTCAAGGGCATCACAATAATATCCACGGTCGATAAATACGAAATCGGTATAAATTTCAATGCACATTTTTCGCAATTTTCATCGCGGTTCTCAAAAACCACCGCCCGAGGAACTTGTTCATAATAACTATATATTCCCTCAAGCAAATTCCATACCGTTTGCACTCGGTGCGATCTATGATCCTCTACAGCCGGAACGGCCAAATAACGGTCGATCGCAAACGATTTCAAAGTCGATCGTGTTTGAATTTGTTTTTAGGCACACGAAAATTGATCACGGTGGTTAGGTTTTTTATGGAAGTCGATCCTCAAAGGCGAAGTATATTTTTAGTAGATCGCGGCCAAAAAAAGTTTGGCCGCCACTGCTCTACAGCATAAGGCACTCGCAGCCTTTAGATAAACCTATACTGCTGTATACCGTGTTCATCGGGACAACAGCACCCGTTCGCGAATACTGTGCAACTACTCGATTCGCGTATATAAGCCGATCCCCTTTATATCCCTAAAATAGTCACAGCAACATTTGTTCTCCAGTTACACCGTCGTAGTAAAGCCCATTACTATTCTGTGCAGTCGTATTATAGTTTTATGTTACTTTTATAACACCCGAGTGTGTGTGTGTGTGTGTACTCGCGTTGATAAAACAAAATAATATACATCTATTGTTCTGCCGCTGTGTTTTTGCGTTCTTCTCTGATTACACAAAATTATAGAATATAACCAACGCTGGCGGTAGTGATGGTTAGAAGCAGCAGCTAGGGGTGTGCCGGGCACGAAACGATGACTATCCCCATTAGCTGATGGATATATTAGGTGCCAACTAAAATCCAAATCGTCGTCGCATATATGATCTGAGAAAATAATTGAATTTAATCAATACTATATAAGATCTACGATTACAATAATGATATAATTTAATATTGCCATAAATAAAGAGAATTATGATATTACACTATAATTTTTCTTATAAATGTATTTGTAAATAAATCGTTACCGTTTAAGATATTGTCATTGTTCTGTCTTCAATATGTACATCAATCAAATGCCATAATTTTAAACATGTATAAAAATATTTTTATTTGATTCAACAATGCGAAAATACACGCCGAGCATATATAATTGGCAGGCAGCGTTAAAAAAGTTCAAATGATTTTAACCAGGCACGTTGAAGTACACTCTGATTTGATTTTTTTTTTTTACTTATTAAGCAATATTGATGAGGCGATTTTTTTCTTTTCGTTTTGCGGCGACGAATAAATCGAATCTAAATTTATTTTAACACAATGTGTATAACTAAATTCACGAAAAAAACTATGATATAGGTATATTCAACGCGAAATTGCAAAACCATAGGCCTGAACCCTGTGGCCGATGTACTATTATGGTATAGTATTATAATTATACGGTCGTTTAATAAGCGCTCTGCAGTGTTTCGATTGGTAATAAGATATTAAAGAAAAAAAATCATCAGTGCTGTTCAACGCGAACACTGCGATGTAATTATAATTTAAACTGTTACAAACGATTCGAAAGCCCATAAAATATAATATGAATATGATTTACCATCCATCCACACTATATCGTTCTCTTAATAATAATAATATGTCAACAGTAGTTTGTCCAGTTTTTTTTTTTTAATTACCGTCATTATACCGCACGTACAATCGTGTCGAGTGTCGACGCGTCATGTTTGACGAACGACGCTCGTCACAAACAACTGGATACACACGCTAATGGCTAACATTATTTCAATAAACTGTATTATATAACATTATAACATGATTATAATATTAGTATCGTTTCACAGCATTGTCAGTCATTATTTGTCGTTCTCGTGATATTAAACGTATGGAACGTATATACACCGAATGTCCCCGGAAACCATAATATGTCAATACGTCAATATCACGCTCTATTATAATTTAGGTTAGGATAATATATAGGTAATAAAATTAAAAAAATATTATGAACTATAGTAAAAAAATGAATAAAAGTAGTTTTAAAATAATTAAATAAAATAGTTTTTAACTAAGATTAATATAATAATAATTGTATAAGTATAAATACACGGGCGCCATACATCACGGAGTTCGATTTTAGTCAGTTTTTATTATTAAAATTAAGTCGGCCTTTGAGTAATATATTACGTATTATACCCTATTGTTCGCCATAGCGAAATCACAATTATCCGATGGTTGGTAAATAAACGTTTTGAGTATAATTTTTTGTAATGCTTTTTTTAATTGCGCGGATAAAAGTGCTACAATTTATAAACACGCGTTGTAGCTAAGTGTATTAAGTCAGCTGTTCCATTATTTTCAGTAATAAAGGCGATATTATTTTACGTTCGTGTAACCACGTATAACTTGCAGAATAAATTAACGAAGAGTTTGAAAAATGCCACTCAACTACACCTTGTAACATAATACATATAGCAAGGTATAAGGCTTATACAACCAACACTTCAATTACAATGTACCAGACTAATTATTTTGACGGTATATATGATAAAGTAAAGCGACTTGTTGGATTACAATAAATTATGAGCTCTGCGTGTCATCGTCGTGTACGCTGCCGACGAATACAACTTTTTAAACGACGGCGGACTATGTATTATATTAAGTATAATAGCTGGCAATATACATACATATATACTCAGTCACTTCAACAATGTTTATTCTGTGTTTCTCCTCGTATAGCCGTCGTTGTGATCGATGTAAATAGTGTACATTTATATTGTAATACAGCGAGCGCCGCTTTTAAGATTCGCTTTGGGACTAGAATAAACTGAATGAACCTTATTATATTAGACGAACTGGGGAAAAAAAAATTAATTTATCTTTATTTTACTATTTTAATTTCACATTTTTACTTATACAGATTATTACCTGTTAGATATTATGTAATATTTAAATTGTATTTATAACATAACGTTTTTTAATGTTTATTAAAAAATTTGTTATTTTTTGTTTGTGTTTTGTTATTTTTGACTATTCTGTTAATATACTGATCAGTGATTGTATTCGTATTGTATATTAAAATTCGTGCCTTGGTAATTTATAGATCTCTTTTAAACTTCTAGAGCCTCCAGAATCTTTTTGTTATCATAATAATAAAAATAATATCGTATAATGAAAATTGGTTAAAAATGTATATTATTGTTGTTCGATATTATGAAAAATTAGTTTTGTATGAAAAGTAATGTGTTGATAACGTAAAAATGGTAAAACTCTATAAACGTGGTTAAAATTAAAGATGAATAAAATATATTTTTTGATTTCATCATTTCGACTTGTATTATATAATGACTAATGATTAATGGTTATAAGTAAAAATCAATCAAAAAACATTTTTGGATTTCTTGATTTTATTTTATTAGACAGTTTGAGTATACCTATACAATAATTGCCTAACCAGTAACCACAATTACGGCATAGGTTACCTCTTACTTACCTGTGTATATGTTAATATTATGCGAGCATTAGGCACGCACATATTCATGAAGGATGAATGTTAAACCAAATGGTTAAACATTATTTAAAAATTTTGAAAGTTCGACAATCACTATACGTGTGATCAAGGTGATGATTATAAAATACCTATAGACAACTGAGTTAAATTATTTTTACTAATATTGGAGTTTTCGACGTTGACCTAACTTCCAATCGGAGAGGAACGTTTATATATACTATAGACGAAAATTTGTAAAACCTTGATTGGAAAAATTTGGTACTTGACCCAAAAAAAAGGTTCGCCGCCAATGGTCTGTAGCGACTATAATCCTGCATTTAGAGAAAATGAGTTGTATTGTCCTTGCTTTCAGAAAAAAAAATCCAACAGAGCTGATCAAGAAAAAAAATGTTTTTTAAATTTTAATAATAAAATAAAATATTAATATAAAATAATTATTTATTATATTAGTATATTATGCAATAAATAATTAAAAATAATTTCTGTTTTCTCTGTTGATCTCGTTTTGAAAAAAAAAAAACATGAAGGTTTATATTATTATGTAATATATTTGTAAATAATAATCGTTGAACACTGCAATATAATAAAAAATTCAAAAATCAACCAACTTAACGAGTATTCATTTTTTTTTCATACACACAAATGCGAAAACCGTGAGCATCTGGTTCTATACAGCATATATATATATGTATATATAATATATGGTATGTTTCACAATCGCGCGGTTTAAGTGTGTGTGTACGGGAAAAAAGGTCAGTCGTAGAAGGGCGGTTGCAGCCCTCGCCCTCCCCTTACACAACCACCCAACTCGTCACCCCCTCGAAAACTACAATACGCCCCTGACTCTGTGCACTTACAATATATATATATATATCTGCAGAGTAAACTTTGACGTCTACAATCGTCCCGTGTGCCACACACACACACACACACGCGTATATTGTGCAAAATACACGGTTGACGAGCTGCCGCCGCGCGCGACTTGTGGAAAGTTGCGACGCGATTTTCCACGCGGATAAATACGGGCGGCGGCGAATTCCTTTGTACAATTAATATAATAATCGCGTCTATTCATTGTGTGTCGTGCGCGCGCCCGCGGTGCTCGCGCACGTGTCGCGCCGGATGGGGCGCATCCATAAACTATATATATATATATTGTTCGCCACTGTGACGACGACAAGAAGAGTAGTCGCAGAGAGATTAGTGTTAAAGTGTATATATATATAAGACCCGCCGGCAGCTCGCGGTTTACAACAATAATATTATAATATATTCGGCGTAGCGGTTTTTCGAGGGACTTCGACGCTCATGTGATATTATATAGGTATTTTATCGTATATTATATGCTCTCGCACGGGGCTCGGCGACGTATTACCGCTAAGACCTTAACACACGATATTACGAGCTGCGCAGCGATGCGTTTATGGCGGCGGTTCCCCAGGTTGGGGGTAATTAACCCCTGCAAGGGGATAAAAACACGATGTTTTTGAGGGGTAAACGTTCAACTATTTATTTTAATTTTAAGTAATTATTATTTATTTAGTCATGTGTACTATGACTGTAAATGTGATTGTAATAACTCGCTTGTTTTCTTTGTTTGAAAAATTATAACTAAAATCATAATGTATATTTTGTTTTCGTTATTTTTTTACTCGACTCTTTTTTGCGATGGAGGGGTATTTGTTAGTATCTAACCTGACTTATGGGTAACGGTCTCAAAAAGGTTGGGAACCGCTGGTTTATGCACTATACGCTCAAATGCGATCGAAAAATATGCATTGAATATAAATGTATAGGTACATATATGTTATATTTCGAAAAAATACGACGAGGAAAAACTCGCGGAGTGCATAATTTTCTCCGAGCGCGCCAACATATTGTTAGTATTACACACTTTATATATTTTCAGCACGGATTCAGCGGAATCGTTTAGGAAGCAAACAATCGATTTTTTTTTCTCCATGCATCATTTACGTTTACGTCGCTGCTACTTCTATGTAGATCGACACGAGATTGCAGTCTTGGTTAGAGTTTTTCCTACTTTTTAAATAGATCAACCGTCTCACCAGTGACGGTTTATGCCAAAAATGGGTCTGTGTGCAAAACTAAAAAAAAGCTCCCCTCCTACATCTTTTTATTTGAAAATAATATAGATGTACATAAATTTATATTTTATAACAATGATATACTGATATCAGATTGTTGAGAAAATGAGAACCATTTGAAATTGAAAACAATTTTTTTAATTTTTCGTACATTTATTTTTACTTAATTTTTTGTTTTAACGTTAAACGCGTGACCACAAAGTAGGGTCACTGCATGCAGAAGCCACATGATCTAACGCGAGACACACGGCGATGGAGTTGGACGGGCAAGAATTGAACGTTAAACCGTCACTGCACACTGTGGTGTTCGTCGTCATTGGAAATAATAATATAGTACAATACAGATTCGTGTTTATCAATAAAGCTCATCAAGCCGTTCGTCAAACCACTGCGATAATATATCTGTCCCCGCGCGGCCGTCTGCGCTATTCAGAAGTCCACGAATTATGATATAATATATATTGAATAACTTTTTACGACCATATAACGAATCGTATTCTACGCGTTTGTACGCGGCAGTATTGTCGATTTTTTTTCTTTCGCCTAAAGTATACATTTCACGTATACTATATATATATATATCCACCTCCTGTATGGATACCGAAATATTCGTCCACCCGATTATTATCGTCCATCAAGAAAAGTAGAGGGTGCACGACGGCCGGCTCCACTAAACCCCGTTCGTATGGCGCCTCCCGCCGCAGCAGACGAAATATTGTAATAATAATCATTATAATATACCCTTTCGAAAATAACACTGCAACTGACGTAACGAATATACCGTTGACTGCGATGATTGTAAACCGTGTGGTGGCAGAGCAGACCGAAAAAAATGTTTTTAGAACAACGATTATCATATAGCTATAGGTACGTCGCAGAGGAAAAATAATAATAGAAGCATTAATATGTTATATAATATTAAACCGCCGTGTGGAATACCTAAAGTGTACGTGTAAGACGCGTTATATTTAATTTTATCTTACAGAATTTTAAAAATCTACACAAATTTTACGGGACAAATATAAACATTTCATCAGTGCAAGACATACATATATATATATACACAGTGAAAACTGTTTACAACGAAAAACTCTATATAACGTAAACATTACACAATAACGGTTGGTTTGCTTTATAACACAATTTACCTGTTACCTATCGTATTATAAATTATAAGAGTTATTAAAATGCCGAAATTTACAAGAAAGATTACGTTCTTTTATTATCTACTTTTAATATCGTAATAATACCATTATTATCGATATCGAATATATTAATTTTATTATCGACGTAATTTCTAATAAAAATTGTGTTTTGAAATATTCGTCCTAACCCTCTCTATTACGAAAACTCTCTGTAACGAAAGAAATCTCTCGGCCCCCTTCAGATTCGTTTTAAAGAGTTTTCACTGTATATTATTATGCTGTACGTCTGAATCAAAGGACTTTGATCACGCGTATTATTATTATTATTATTATTATTATGGGGTAAGCCACGACAACTGCAGACTGCGGATCGTTAGATTTTTAAGGCATCCGATCGACGAGCGGTTTACGATATTTTACACGATACACATCGAGAATAATTCAACAGCGTTTCGATTTATACGCGCGTTGTAAGGAAATTAATTTGTAACTACGGGCCTAATTATTATACTTATAATATCTTAATAATACGGTTCTGAACTTCTGAATTATATTGCCGAATTCGTTCAAAACGCGTTTTTCAGCCATGTACGCGTCCCGCCGATACGGATATCGCATACGTATATAATATTATAACCGCAATGGCCGCTGACGAATTCGTATATTATGTGCGTTGTCACAACGACAATAGAACCATTCATTTCATATATTATTGTCGTCGGCACACGCGTTAAACGTCTCAAAATCACTATCACGATTTTGCCATGCTGCCACGACGAATATGAAAGCGGATCAAGTCCGTCTCGTTCTGAGGAAAAAAATAATTACCGTTCGGTTTTCAACGATACCGATGTGCGTCACTGCATCGCATAATAAGCAAGCCCAGATAAGCCGTTCGAGCATTCGACAAAATCTACAAGTATAAAATACTTTTTTTTACAATGTAAAGAAATCGTTAGTCAAATATTAAAACGAATTGATAAGTCACAAGAGTGTTTAATCGAATAAGTATAGTTGGTAAATTTATAAAGTTTTGATGAACGGAATAGTGCACCGACATTATTTTGCGGGGTAGTTTTGCAACCGTTCCACAACTCCACTCCACCAATTAAAACTTTGAATACACAACACTAATTACAGTTGATCGTTCAAAATTCGACTTTTATGTATAATAATTATTATCGGAAAAATATTTTACTTCAGAATTATATGAATTTAAAAATCCAAAAAAGTAAAAAAAAAAACCCGCTAAAAATGTAATATTCACTACAAATAGCAATGTTTTCTGACGAGTTCAAAATATTGTTAGGAAATTTATATTTTCAAAACGTTAATAGAGCATCCTGTACGTATAGTACCTATCGGTGTTTTCTGGTTTTTTCCCTGGTCTTTGCCTGTTGAACGATTCTTACAGTTATAGAGTCACTGTTATTATCGACTAATATTGTAATGCTACACATATTACAAAATATGATTCCTTGCTATATACACATAATATTATATATACGATGGTAACTAGTAACTACTAATTATTACGGTTTTCTGGGCACACTCATATTGATGTAATATGTCGTGTATACAACGAACGTATAGATAATGTCTAAATAACGATCGAACGTTCATATAATATACTCTATTAATATATGCATATATTATGTTATAATCTCATGAGTTATAATAAAATAGTAATATACATTTATAATTTATACGTTTGTCGATTTAGACGGCAATTGAGTTTCAATATAATACACATTATATTATAATATTATAGTGTTATTATTATAATTACACTGCGCGAGATCGGACGCGTGTGCGTAATGTACGTACTTAATCGTCTTCTGTTGAGACATAAATATGTGTATGCCGTTAAACATTATTTTATCGAAAAAGCGTCCGTTCGTCTTATCACGTGTCAACAAACACATTATAATATTATGTTGCGTATAGCGCGCGTTTTTCAGGCTTCAAGATGTGTAATATTTTCTTCTGTCATCGATTCGATAAAAACACAAGACTATATATGATATTATCGTCGATGACTAATGACTAATAAATGCGATTTAAATATATATATATATATATATATGAATATATGTGATTCGTCGTGATGCAGTACATCAGAATTTTTCGTTTGACATTTGACAGTATATATTATTATCATGTTTAATGTGTATAATTAATCGACAATCGACACAAATAAAATGTATAATATATGCAAACGCATTTCGACTGTAATGCACAGCCGGCCTGGGGAAAATCGTACTTTTTTTTTGTTGTTTAATTTCACCGAAAAATTATAGTATAAAATAATGTACAGTTTCATTAACGCGAGGCCCCACTGGCCCTTGCCTAAGACCAGCACTGCTGTACTGCATAATATTATTTTTTTTGTTATCTGCTATAATATACTTTTAGGGTTGTTCGTGGTTCAAATTTCAGAAATCGGAAAGCCCAGTTTCAAAATAGTTCTGCAGAGACATATTATTTTATTGCCAGAAACTTTTATTCGAAGCCCTTAAAATTAGATAAAACTATAAAATATATTTGTTACCTTAGGTTCATTGCTAATTTATGTTTTTATTTTTTTCGAACTAGTTTGTTTTTTTTTCACGCAGCGTTGATAATTCATTGATTATCGTGTAGTGCACACGAATACGAAAATTTAATAGTAAGCTTGAATAAAATGCTAAAATCCTATGTTTCGATTTTCACAAAATCTTATTATTTAGGTATTTTTATTATAATAATGTTGGATCGTGTAGTCGTGCGCGTTTCTAGTTTCAGGCGGACTACGAGTACAAAAGGCTCAGTTTATTTTAATTTAAAATTTGAGCCTGCGCTGGTTTTCCTGTTTATTCTCGTGACGTGTCTTGCATAAAAATGATCAAAGTTAAAAGTTAAAAATCAAAGTACGTGTAGATATTACTGTTATATTTTAGAATTTGTTATGGCTTAATTATTATTTTGAAGCTCGACGAGGTTCAAAAATGATTGAAAAAAATAAATAAGTTGGAATTTGTCAACATTTAAATTCAACCCGTCTTTAAATCAAAATCCTCTAAGTTAAAACAGAATACTATATAATACATAATTCATATTTTTTACGGACCGTGGTTTAACACACGACCGAACCACCGGACCTTTTGCATGGAGTATTATTATTTTTTATCTGTGACGTAAGCGCTTTTAAACGATGCGATTTCAATGTTTTACCGAATCCCCTTTTACTGTCGTATTTTAAGTACCCATTATACTATATTATACATCGTTTATAAACGAATATTTTATATAATATAATCGTAAGTTTAAAAAAAACAGAAGCCATACATTATACATACATAATATTATATTAGTATATTGTAAACGTAGGCATAAATATTAGATCACGTTGGCGCCTTGAGTTGTTTACGGTAGACCGGCTGCTGTAGTTACATACAAATTTGTTGAATTTGTGCTACCTTCTCTGCATATTAAATACTTTGCGCAGGCAAGTGGCGCAGCCCGCGGGGCACTCTTCCCCAGCCAAATAATTGCCCTTCTGATTTATTAGCTGCAGCGGTATTCACTAATTGTTTTTTCGACTATTTTGTAGAACACGCATTATTCCGTTGTTGATTTAGTCACTGTAAATGAATTGTATTTATCATTGATTTATACGATACGACAATACACCACGGTATTATATAGTTTATGAGTGTAATATTATTACAAGTTGTTTGTCTGACGCGAAGATGTTATAATATGTGGTAAAAAAATACGTGTAATACGTTTGAATTAGCCTTTAACTATAAGTCCTGCTATTTGTAACTCAGAATAACACTGTATAGCTTTGTACTTTTTGATACCAAACGCCGACAGATAAAGACTTTTGGGGTTTAAAAATTCAAAATCGATGTTCCACATGACGGAGACAAGTTTAAAGTATTATTATTTTATATATTTCTAATGTTTTTCCGTTTTCTAATGGCCATATATTACATTATGAACTATATTTCAACGATATTTATTATTGATTTTCACATGCGTTTAATTTAATTTGCTCAAAAATAAGACATTTCATTCACTATATCTAAATCGTTATAAATAACAATTATGCGTGTAACCATTTCTGTCATCCTGCAAGATGTTATACACTACTCGAATAAATGCATACATATTTAGGTACGCCTAGAGCACGACATGCTTGTAATATATCCTGCTTGCTCTATAATATGTATTTTTATTCTAAAGTCCTGTAATTACAAAAAATACTTCAATTTTCGATCTGTTTTTAACTAAATTATTCGTGTAAAACAAATATAATGACATATTTATTCGTTTTCCCACCTTATACAATAATAATAAAAAAAAAAACAAAACAAAACAAAAAATGATACTCTGTAGTATATGATAATGTTATAATAAAATGTTATATAGACTATCGAATGCAGCAGTTTACGTTTACTACGTTTCATTGTCACCCGTCGATTCATTGACAAAAATACGACTAAACGTTAGATATAGGTATATATACTGTCATACTCAATGTAGTTAAGTACCATCGTACGTATTTCCTTTATGTATCATCAGAATCTTATATTGATACGCTTAAAACCGAATCTGTTTTTACATTTTGATCAATGGACGTTGTCGCAGTTATTCGGACGCAAGCAGTACAAAGACTCAAAAATAAAAAAATATTTTTTTTTTTACATCGGCAGTACCTATATAATATACAATGTAAGTCCGTGTATATTATGTACATAAAGAGTCATGTAAAAAAAAGTTATTATAATATTGAGTAAATACGCGTAGGTATATGCCTATAGGTATATATCATAAACGTATTTCTTTTCCATTGCAGTTCGGTGTTCAAGGAGTATTACAAATTATATGCACCACTGACTTTACGCTGTAACAAAAAATATATAGAAAAAAATAAAATCGGAAAAATGAAGAAAAAAATCGATCTCTATGATATGCACCGTGATCGTTAATTTGATTTTCTGGGAATACGTCTTTAAATTGATTGTCAATAGATACCGACGCGAATTGTCATCGGTTTTTTCTGCCTTTTTTCCCCGCACCGAATGTACAGTAATATGATTGTGTATATATACATCATAGTTATTGCTTTTCGAAAGGCATAGTCGATAGTCGTATACACAGTATATATATATATATATATTACACTATAATATTATAGATACGTACCTAATTTCATATGCACGTCAAAAGAAAAAAAATGTTTCACGAGAATTCTTATATTAAAATGTTTTTTTTTTTTTTTATTCAAATAGTGTATCTATCTATTTTAGTTTTAAAACAAATCAAATAAATTTTTACGACGAGACGTTCTTAAACAGTTTTTGAAGTCGATGCATACGCAGAGGTCTATGGTTTTTATTTAAATCCTAATTATTGTACTTGTACAATAAGATTTTCGAATTCGATTTGATTTTTTAATGCGTCAAATAATCACAATAATTATTATTATATTTAAATGTGGTTTAATCGCTTATGGCGTTTACGCGTTGTATATTATATATAAGTAACTACGCCCGGTGACGTTCAACTCGAGTATGACATAAAACTATGTATAACTACCTAATTGTCACTATATAATATTTTAATTTTTGCCATGTATATATAGTGATAGTAACAGTAAAGTTGTAGACGTTCTATAGTTGTTAATTAATTATCAATATGTTAGTGATTAAGATATTCGACACACAATGATGCATTGTAATTATTGTATTATAAAAATATAATAAACAGCTCTTATGTGTGTGTGATGCAGTACGATGACATATGTATATGAGTACGCATATAAATGTGCTATATTGTTGACAGTATAAGATGGGTGTTGACCAGTTGCCCTCAACGGCTGTTATCGGGATTTTAAAAATAAACCAGTTGCCTTCACATATTAATATATACACGATTACAATATATAGCCCGTAAAATAGGGGAGGTAAATATACAAACAATAAATAAAATTACTTATAAAAATAATGTAAAATAGTATAAAATTATAGAAAAAATACATATGCTAATAATAATAATTACTATCATTTTATACTATTTTACATTATTTTTATAAATAATTTTATTTATTGTTTGTATATTTACCTCCCCTATTTTACGGGCTATATATTGTAATTGTGTATATATTACAATAACATGTGAAGGCAACTAGTACATTCGGTTGAGGGCAACTGGTGCATTTTGCTCTAGGTAGTTTGGGGGATTTGGTATAAAAAAAGGTACTTTTAAGGGCAACTGGTACACGTCCTATAAGATTTAAAAAAATAAACGAGAACTTTTAAATGCTTTATCTATATATCTAACGCGTGTCACAAAATAACTTATACCACCACCAATAATTATTAATTACGTTATGTTTTTGGTCAATACCGAAAAAAAACCCCCTAACTTATTTAATTTATTGCGAATGAATAAATAATAAACTTTAAAATAGTATAATAAGCCTTTTTGAATTGTTGTATCTATTATTAACACGATCAATATCTATACCCCTCTTAGGCATACAATGATAAATATTTTAATGGAAAAAAAATACACAGTTAGGTACCTATAACTGTTGCACTATACGCTATCATTTAAAAAAAAATTAAAAAATAATTCTTTCTAATGTAGTATTTTACCTCTGTTTAATATATAGCTACGTTATCTGCAATATTAAGTCGATAGTAGCCTTTTAGGTTTTGTATAAAGTAAATGTTGGTCTCGACATTTCTTTTTCAGCGACTGTAATATGTACCTATTGTATTCTTTTAAAAATACTACGTTTCAGATTATAAAGAGTAAAGGAGTATATATACCTCCGACATATTATTTTGTTAGCATATAATTTTATAGCTATGAATCATTAAGTGTCACAAAAGTGAATTGGGGTCCATAGGCGTAACTAGTATTTTAAGTTAGGGGAGGCTGGATTCCTAAAAATTTTTTATAACAACGTTTTTTTTTAATTAGATTGTTATTTATTATTTCAACTGGTGTTTATACCTGACTCTTGAATTATATGACTAGTTTATATGGAGCATTACATTTTTTTACATTGTGAGCAAAAATATAGTTAATAATAATACTATGTTTATATAGGCACATACATTTTCCAAAAATTCTGGGGGGGGCTGAAGCCCGCCCATTGCCCAAGCCTCCCCCTAAGTAACGGCTATGGCTATGATTTTGAACGCGGTCCCTATGTACTCGCTGCCAGAATATAATCGTATTCCCAGTCAATTCTCGTCTGAACCTATATATATATAAGCTATATACGCGTATTATTTATGAATGTATCTATACATATATATATATACGCTACAGCGTATACAACCTACCCGTAGTATATGCGCCGTGCACAGTACATGTTTAATATTTACACGTACCTATACATAATAATATGATTAACGGTATTCGTATTTGACGTAAACGTCGTTATATATGGGCACGCGAGTGGACAGTATTCCGCATTATGTGCTCTCATATTATAATAATACACATCATATACCTACACATATTATGCGTCTCTCGCGGTCGTGATATCGAATAAATTTCGTTTGGATGGGATTTCGATTTGTTTATTATGTTATTAGACGCACGAGGGTGTCATCGGTACGATATAATTATACAATATATAATATATTATGGCGTGCACACGTTATATACATATATATATAGTGTAATATATTGTAAGTTTGTTATATATTACGACCGGAGGCGGGATTGTGTTTATTGGCGGTCGGACGCAAATACACGATTTGCCTATATATATATATATATATACCTATAACCTATCGTATACTTGTACTGCAAGCGTATTGTTATTATTTTACGTACATAAATCTTCTATCTTACCACTACGTCGCTCCACTAAATTATTATTATCAATAACCGAAACGTATATACGTATACGTATCGTCGTCCCCGCTCTCGTCGGACGAACGCTGCAATGTGTATACATATTATACACATGTGTATACATATAATATATTATGCACAATTATTATTATTATTATTTAATATTTATTTTTTTTCGGTCATAAAAACCGATATTTCAAACGACCGTAAAATATAACGACCCGTCCCAGCCCGGGGTGGCGCGTGTATACATAATATTATATAGCCTGCACATGTACCTACGTATACCTATAACCGTGGCACGACTAAAATGTAGGTACTTTACCGCATATCTGTGTATAGCGCCTATTATAGATTTACCTATTTAGTCGACGACAATTAAATTATATTTTTAAATCCAATTCTGCGTGTTGTATAGGCACTCGTCGCAATGTACACACATGATAATATTATGTAGTGGATACTTCAAAATATGCATTGCTGCAGCAGCACGGCGGTTCGTACGAAATAAATGTTATTGCTCTGGATCAATGTACATTATTGTTGCTACATCTAAAATCGACGAGATAATATTATAATACTATTCAGTATAAGCTCCGTCGATTATCACTACAGTACAACGTTTATGTATTATCGAGTGGCAAGTATAGTGATGGGTAAAAAGAGTAATATATAGAAACCACCGTATAGGTATCTATTTTCCTACTATTCCGATGATGAAATCAATTTTCCTTCACTGTGCGTCGTTTTATCCAAAAATAAAAAATAATTTTGACCATTTTCCTCAGCTTTTGAAGGAGTTCTATAGGATGCACTTAAGGAATATGGTCAGTTTACATCATCTGATTACACTGCGTTTAATTGTTTGATACCAATTTTATCACAGATAAGCATAAAAAGGTACTACCTATATTGAAACCGGCGATATTGACTATAAAATTTATATATTTACAAATATTTTTAAAGAATTTGTTGTTTTGGGGGTAAAATTAAGCGCAAACATATTATGTTTGTGTACAGGACTTTAAAATATATCTTACGATATCTATGACATAGTACTTTTGTCGTATCTGTATTGTATAATATATACTTTACTCGTACTACTTTGTCTATAGAACTTTGATAGTATATTATATAATATGCTGTACCTGTACATGCCGTACACAACTATAAGCATTAATGTTCACCAAGTTTATTGAACGGTATACGATGAATAAAACGACGCTGATTTTTCTAGTTTCTCAAATACTAAAAATAATAAACTTTTATCCACAAAAACATAAGAAAAAATGGGAATTTATCTGTACAAACTGAATTTAATAAGTTAAAATAAATTCAAATAATTTTCTTATTATGTTTTCAATACTATCAAACATGGTTTGATTAATAATTATTAAAAGCATTAATAAGTAATATTTTAAAGATTATATCACGTTATATCAATTTTTTTTTAAATCATAATCTAAACGAGAAATGTATAAAATACAATACGATTTATAGGTATTTCAAAAACAAAAACTTGTCCGTCTATAATAATTCAGCTATTATACCGAATCGAAGTTGCGTATACTATAAAGCCATGCAGTATATAAAAAATATTTTTTCTCCTATATACTAACAACGTTTTTAAATAATATATTATATTTTTATTTAAGTTACATTTACCTTTATTAGCCGTAACCCCGAGTGATAAGTGGTGTGTTTCAATCGTTTGAAGGAGGGGAAAGTGTACGCCGTGGTACACATCAAATAGATATCTACGGGTTTTTTTTTTATTTTCCAAACATATGGTCACCAATATAAACATGTAGAAAAATTCGATATTATATATATATGATATATGATTTATCACGCCTATATATAGTACTCTATGTATATACACGAGTATAGGTATACACGTGTAGGTGCTCATGCAGCATTCCCGGCGGCCCCACCAATCGGACGCGAGTCGTTTATTATAATATACCCATACGGCCAGTCCGACGCATATTGTGCACACACACACACACACACGCGTGCGTACATTTATATTACCTGAGACATTATAATATATTATATTATTATTATTATTATTTATATACAAGTACCGCCTATCCACGGCATCGTATATATGTGTATAGGGCATGATGTATTAGTCTACGGCCACTATGGACGTCAGTATATTATAATACGCAGATGTCCGGGTCGGGTTTTGTACGATTATTATAAAATATTCGAATAGTTTTTATTCGTTTCATTTACGGACGTATACCGCGTGTATCAGCATTATGATATTGTATATATAGCTAGGTGCATGCGCGTAGACAGTGTACCGTGACGGATGTAGCACATTTGGCGCGCTTCAACGTACAATGGCTTTCCCACAAAAAAAAAAAAAAATTAATATTTATAAAATTCTTTATTGTTTATTTCGTTAAACTAAAAAAAAATAGCACCTATACATCGAAATCCTGTAAGAATGTATGAATTCAAACATAACATTGCTGCTCTTATATTCTTATAAACTATATTTATTTAAATTTTAAGATAAAAAACGCTCACTTCATTATAAAACCAATACATGCATCACTCGGATCGATCAGAATCTAAAAGATATTTTATAATTACCCTGTAGCTTAAATCATGCAATTATTGATTTCAATTTTTTGATAGTTTATTATGATTCCATGTACAAATTTTAAAACACATCAGTACGCATGTTTGTTGTTTACTCGTGGTTTTGTTTGTTTTTAATGTCGTCGTTATTTAGGAATCGATTATAAATTATAATATAAGTAACTATTATATATATATATTGTGATTTAATACAACTTTTGCGAGTTGAAATGTATAATGGATTATATAGTGTTTGACAATACTATATGTCTATATCTACAACTTCGATAAATGGGTGCGGTGAATGTAGGTTATAGGTTTTTATTGTGGCATTTTCTGCATATAATGACAGTGTGTTTTTTGCATATATGACAAATCGAGTTACAATTATAGATGTTTATATAAGTTGCTAACAACGCTAGTCGTTACCCCATACTGTTAGAGTAATAACTGGAACATATATTATTATAACGTCTGTTGTGCTCATTTCCTTGTTTTCGATCAAAATGATTGATTCAATTAAAATTATCTGTTATATTCATATAGAAAGATATTATTTTATAGATTTTTTCCAGCTTTCAGGGTGGTAAACAGCTGTATAGGTAATTATGATTAATTTAAATTTGTTACCTTAATTAAAATTTGATTTTTACATTAATCAAAAATATTAATTTTACAAGCACATAGTCAGGATTTTCTTAAAAGGTTTTAATAGTATATTAAAATATAACTTGTTGGAAGATCCCAAATTCGGTGCTAAAATTGTGAACTCTCATATGTGCCATTTAAATATTATAGGTACACGTAACCCGATCAATAATATAAGTTTGTACTAGCTGATCTGTGATAATATATCTACCCATCTATAATTTATACATTTTTTTTTTCGATTAAAATACTTCCAATGGTTTTTATCAAAACCTAACCTAAATGGGTTAAAACTTAAAATACGAAGCTAGAAATCCTTTATAGTCTCCAGGAATCTATATATAGCATATAACTTTTATTTAATACGGTTCATTAGCTTTTTTAGTCTTTGGAGCAGAAAAAGAAAAAAAGAAAGAAATATTCTTTTATACATATATATATATATATATAAATAAGTCGCCGTCGATATTATAATGTATATAATATATGTACCTATAATAGCTAGGTAGCATTAAAAATATGTTATGTATATAACAGAAAACGACAATACAAATCACATTAATGTTCGTGTAGAAATTATTTTTCCAAATATATATACAAACACAACACGTTTATTTTAAACTTTATTTGTTCATTATTGAGTAATTTTTTATGTCCTACACAAGCTATATACTCAAAGGAGATAGATCAAATCACAAATCTGTATTAATATATATATATATATAGTTTTTCCCCTAACTTACCTATATTCTGTATATTATGTTTTGAATTCGTATATATATGTATACTTGTAATTATTACGTTTTCGAAAAAAAAAATGTTATTCCTTTGAATAAGTAAAATATAAATTGTTCATCATATGGAATGAATATAAGCATGGATTTAGGTACACTCGTTCAGGTATTATAATATACCAATGTCCATTATAGGATTCCTCATATATGTTTAATGTATATATATATATACTTGTAATCTGCATTCTGCATATATTTATAAATCATAGACACTTATTAGTTATTAGGTACAGAAAGATAGTACAAACTAATATATCGCGGTTATGGTCATTTATGCAGCTTGTCCACATTTAAAATAAAAAACGGATATTGCAATTTTTTTTTTAACAATTATATTGTTGTTTCTTGTCATGATGTATAAAGAATTGAAGTATTGACAGTAGTTTATATTGATAATAATGTTGAATGTAGATAACGACTATCAACATAATAACAATAACGCGGGTTTTCATTGAGCATAAACGAAAAATACTCCTAAAGGCTATGTATATATATATATATATATATATATATATGTAACCTAAGATAAGGGCCTTGACGCTAAACCTTCAGAACAAATAAAATAATATATAATAGTATGACGTAATAGTTTAAATAAAAAATAACATTTTTTTTCGAATACCGTTTTTTTATAAAATAAATATATATTGATGAATTTATAATTGTTTTCCTAATTGCATACATATTTTTTATTATATCATCAAATTTAAATTTTTTTATCGTTTTACGTAAAGGTAATTATAATTTAATAGGTATAAGTAAATATGTTATGAAATAGATGGTATATAATGTGCAATTGAATTAATTATATTATTACTAATTTAGAGGGGAAATATTAATTTGTATAATTTACCGTTATTACAGCGTTCCACCAATACAACCAAAATTCCTCGTTTAAAAAAAATAATATATAAATGTTCAAAATAAATTAAATTCAACATTTTCAACATTTTCGCTTACAAGCCCCTTAAAGAACAAGATTTTCGTCGGCAAACATTGGCCATCTGTGAAACAAGGACAATCCCCTTCCTTTGCATCTTGCGGTGTACTATTTATAGTTTGAAATATATAGAGGATAAAATTCAAAAAACTATTATTTTAAATAGTAAGTACTTAATACTATATTAACTAATAACTAATAACTTAATAAACATTTATTGGTTTCTTTGGTGTCATCACGAATAATATTTTTAAATTAGATGTAGGTACCTACAACAAAATAACTATAAAATCGTTATTCTTAGTTAAATATCTAATTTCGTCCAAATTTTAATTTCAAATATCTATAGAAACAGTATCCTCGTCAATAAAATCAAAAATGTAGGTCATCATTTTAAATATCAGTAACAACATTTACTAACTTTTTTATTTGCATTTATAGGTACTAAGTGTTACATATAAAATATCAACTTCGAATTCCGTATAAAATATTTTCGATTCATATAAAATTATAAACGGTCACACGATCATCTGCAGATCGTTCTGAAATTTAATGGTCAATGGTCATTAATAGAATAATGTACGAGATATAAATATATATAATCAATGAGGTATTGGTGCAATAAAAATTATATTTTATGCGTATAACTTTGTGCATGTCGGCACGCCGCCATAAAGTTTAATTTAATATTAAACGCGAATTAAAAATTTTAAAAGCGTTGAATATCATTAAATTATATAGTTAAGAAGATAATATACGATATTTTCAGGTAGGGTACCTACCATATACATATAATGAATAGGTATACGTATATATTATATAGTGTATTACATATTTAGGAAAGCAGCTACTATATCAGTAAAATTGAAGTCCTCCCGAGTTTTAAATTATTAACGGTTTATGATTTACTTGATTAAAAGAATTTAATACTCATATACAGTATGATAAACTTACGCCATATATACATATATATATATATGTATATTAAAAGAAAAATAATAAAACGAATGCAATTATCAATGCTATTATAACGCATGCCACGTGAGAATGTATATATACTAATGTTTTTATTCATGAATCTGACGAATTATAGATTGATCTTAAAGAAAGATAAAAAACATGAAATAAATGTGATACAACATTGCCGTGTATATATATATGACATGTCCGTGTATATCTCTATATATGTATCAAATAATAAAGTAACCCAACTGTTGACTCTTTTTTTTTTATTCGGTGGAGAAAACCCGCGCGTAACTACAGCAATTAATAAAATCACTTTTTAATTGTAATTATATTCATGTAGTGTAGTACCTATAATATACGCGTTCACGTGCATATACCTAATCGCTGACTGAACTCATTATGACGGTTTATGAAATATATAATGTCTATATACATAAAGTAGATATAATATATAGGTATTGTATATTTATGTAGGTTTATGAATTAAGAATCGCATTTATTGTATTTTAAATCGTATAAACTTGTGTGATAGTTATGAGCTCTATATGTTTTTATCATAATAATTAGGGCCCGGATTTCAATGCAAAGTGCATATTTTTTTGGTTGATCTTTTACACAACGCTTTCTAAGTACATAATGATTATATTATGTTAATCAAAATTATTATCGTTTTAATTTTTTTTACAATATATTATATACAAATTAGAAATAACTTTTTCGAATGTGTCAAGTAAATACGAATTATATTTATTGTTCACCAATAGACATAACAATATATATATTTATGTACGCATAGGTACTTTTGATTCTTAGCAAAACGATTTTCGACCACGATAGTAGGCTAGTTTACATAATCTTGTCTAGCACGCAGATAGAAACTATAAAAGTTGTTTTTACTGACCAAAACTTCATCATAGTCGTTGATAGTATGAAGTAGGTATCGTTCGTTATTATAGGCTCTGAATTGTACCAACATTTTCAATTATGACTTGTGGTCGAACATATCTCAATTCAGTGAACTTCAGCACATTGGACTTAGAACCCATTTTAGTAATAACTGATAATCTATTTTTATTCATATATACATTCAAAAAAAAAATAATAATAATAATAATCTGATTGATAAATATTATTTTATAAGTTTAAATATAAACTATATAGATAATGATTGACATATTTAGTAATTATATATTTTTAAATATAGATGTATTTGTGAATACAATGTTTACTTTGTTTGTTTTTGAAAAACCATTAAAAGTAGGCATAGATATCACGATTTATGACTCAATTCTGAATCTCAGGTGAACCAAAATTGGGTCACGATCCACCGGTTGAAAACCACGGCTTAAATTTAATGCAATACTTGTGATAAAAAAAATACAGAAAATCAAGTTAACCAAAATCCTGACCGAATTCTTCAATAGGTATCTAATTATAGTGAATAAGCCATATCTGAACAATACATAACTATTTACTAGGTTAAATGACCTGCAGTGGTCGTAACCCTCACTTTGACCAAAAATGAGGTTTCTATAAAATATTAAATGTCATAATATAATTTTCTTGCGTTTTATAATCAGCCAAATACCGTAACCAATAATTCAATTTTTATCGTGTAATTTTCCAATATTTTAAATATTTGAACGTCGTATTTAAGCCAACAAATAGTTGCAAATAAAAAATGCTGTAAGCCTGCACACTTGGACCTTATACGAAGCTTAAGGCTGATGAGTGATGACTATTGAAGTCACACCGAAATTATTATTCTTATCATTGACATCAAACAAAACGTTTCTGCAAAATAAAACAATTCATGACAAATAGAAATGTGAAAAAGTTTGATAAAAAAATATTGTATAGATATTATAATAACAGTATTATTTCAAATATAACATCCCTAACACAAATGACTATAATTAAAAATGTTGTCATAATAGTTATTATGTATGGTCAAATGGTGTAACCCTCGGCTAAGCTATAATTAAAAATTATTTTGAAGGTGTTATTAATAATTCTTGGATAATTTTTTTAAGATTTTACGATTTATCAATAATTATTACAGAATAAATAATGAATTAAAAACGATTATGGTGGTAAATATGTTTAGATAGTCTCTAAAATTATGTTTTTAAATTACAAAACTTAGCCCTTAACTATCGATATGCATTTCCAATATAACTGTGTTGTTATTATTTAATATTATGTTAAATCAATTCAAATCATCAGTGATTATACAATTATATATAAGTAATAAGTATACCATATTATTATAGTCATATCGATGTATGGTTACCCATGTAATTTACCATTTATCATCATCCACGAATCACACATTTAAAAATAAGTTGTAACTAAATCCCATGTTTATATTATCAAGTACTATAGCTATAATAGAATAAATCATGATTTGCAAAATGTAGATGACGTATGCATAATACATCATTGTCCTTGGGCGTTTACTGAAGTCTCAGTTATAGGAGATTTTTACTAAAAACAAAAAAGTGTGACACCATAAACCGGATGGTCGAAATTATATTTTTTCCACCATAGACAATTTTGACAATTTCGTTCATGAATCAAATTAATATGTTCGTGGAAAAACTGCATATTACAAACCATTTGAGGGGGGGGGGGGAATCATCGCGTTATTTCTTGTGAACTTGCCCTAATAGACAGACGGATAGAATATGGAGTTATCAGTTTTTCGATAAAGTCCAAAGTTAAAGAGATAGTGAATGCACATGTTTAAACTGTCTATGCGGTGATATTATGTTATTATGGAGACTCTTGCTGAATTGTAGGTAATAATTTTTAATACTTAGAAATAAATAAATAAATATTCGTTGTTTAATAATTTAGTTGTCGTCACAAACGTTAAAAAAATCGATTTTGAACACAGACGATCCGTTGCATGCGACTGTCTGCTTATATTACTAAGTATATTTTATGATATGTTTAATAGCTATTAAAGTAATTTATTTTAGTTTTAATATCATGGTAAGTTGAGGTAATTTCCGAAAATATTGCATTTATTATTAATACCATATCCTATCAACTTATATAACTCAACATTTTATATTATCTTTCTGTGAATACCGTTTAACAGTGAAAATAAGTTCATAGTATAAAAAGATAATAATATCTCAACATTAATCAAAAATATCAATGCATATAGTAAAATTCATAATAATAAAATACAAACATAAAATGTTTAAGTGTTCCCCACGAATAACAAAATAATAAACATCGTTATTCTTTGTTAAAATATGTAATTTTGTTCAAACGTCAAAAAAGAAAAAACTGTGTATATAAATTTCTATATTTTTTTAGACTTTTTTAGTTACAGTATGAAATATAAATGAGGAATATTATACTACATTAATTTCAAGCATTGACTATGTATATATAATTAGAGATTTTATAAATTTTTCACCACAAAGCACTTGTAACTTGTAATTTAGAGAAATTTTGTACAAATTTGAATTTCAAATGCATAAAAAAAAAAAATGCGCCGATGTATTTTTAATAATTTTCTAAAAATATAAAAGAAACTTATGTGGGATCTTGTATTAAATTTTCAAGAATTATGACCTAGTGAATAATTTTTTTTATCGACATTTTTATAAAAAAAAATAAAAATAATGTTTTAAAAATTAAAAACTTATTATAGAAATCTCTATAATATTTTATGCATTTTTATCCAATTATCAATTTTGTATCATCGTCATCTATTAAAAGAATTTCATTAAATTTACTACAAATAGCTTAAAAATAGTCAAACATTTTTAAAATTGTATCTCATTTCGTAAACATAAAATTATAATTATATAAACCCTCGGCAAAAATGTCTCATTGTTTTTTCCGACTATAAAAAATTAAAAAATTACTAGGACCAACTTGATCCAACTTGCAACCTGCAGAAACCACTTCCAAAGTTGAAAATTAAAGCATTTTTACTGCCTCAATAGAAGATGATAGACAGAAAAATACACATCATTGTAAAACCAATGCAATATAATTTCACAATAATATTTGTTTATTATTACCCGGGTTTTCTTTTTAAGTAAGATCATTCACGTATTTCAAAACTTATTATCATTATTTTTGTTTTTAATGGGAGGACTGGAGACAGGTGTCATAATAGTGAAATAATTATATAATAAATCAGTATAAAATGCTTAAAGTCTATTATAATCTATTTTTATACTATATCTAATTAGATTTTCAGATTGTTCTTTGCTTTAATAAAACTATCAAAAATTCAAAATCCATTATATATTTTAAATTAGCATGTTTTTTTAAATGTCTCTGCTACATGTTTCCAATTGTCTAATTCTCGTTTAGTCTAGACCCTAAGATTTAATTATTAACACCAATATTACACTTGGAAAAGGCAATGTGGTCTTACGATAAGGTCCATTTTCTTTATATAAATAATAAGCTATCCAAGATCAACGTAATAGCCAACTATACTGAAATTTAATTTTTTGTTCTTTTTTACTTTTACTATAATTTTTACTGGAAATACAAATGTTAAATCTGGTTTCCAAAGATTAATTTAAATACCATTAATTTCAAAAGGTTGTTTATTTTTATTTATAAAAAATGCAATGCCATTTGAGCTGAAATTATTACCATTAGTTAAGTTAGTTGGATGTTCATTAGAAATTATTTTTGATAAACCTACTTATTATTTTCTACTGTGTTGGTACATAATTATGAGTTACATTTTCCTGTTATAATGATTTATAATAATTGCTTTAATATATTATGTAGGGAACTACCAAAAATTCTGAATTTTTTTTTAGATTACAATATACATAATATTTATACACACGGTTTACTTAAAATTATATATTGTATTTGTAATTTTTTATTTTTACAATTTAATATTTACATACACATTTTAATTAATTCGTAAGTAACAAATAATTTAAATATAATTCATTGTAATACTGACCTTGACTTTATTTGAATTAAAAATAAAAAAACATGTTTTTGAATTTGAATTTTATTTTTATTAGATCAATTTCAGTCTCAATGACTCAGTCATACAAATAAGAAACTATAAACTAGTACGAAAAACTATACGTGTCGTCGACATTCGTTAAGAATAACATATTACGCAAGAAAATCGAATAATTAAGAAACAGCCGATACAATAAATAGTAATAATAATGTTGATAAAAATTCAACGATGAACAGTCTCAAAAACTATTAATAGATAGTTAGTTTTTTCTACGAATACAGTAATTGCCAGTATTTTGACTTGCATAGTCGAAAACAATAATATTTTCGTACACTAATTGTATTAAAAGTTTATAAATAATTGTATATATAAATAAATTAATGAAATCAAAAATATACTTTAATTTAATGTTAAAATATTTTTTTTTCATTATTATAATTTATAAATGATGATATTTCCGACATGTCAACTAAAATATACCTATATTCACTTAAACACTATAATTTCTAATAACTATGAATAAAAATTTTTTTTATCTGTGTTAGGTACTAAGATAATACACAAATCAACAAAAATTGTATAATATACCTATATGTACGTATATATTATTTTATATTTCAACACCTAAAAAACCTGTTTTTGAGGGTGGAAGCGGGGCCATCGAAGGATTTAAACTATTGGCTATAAACTTTCTCCGGACAACGGCGCAACGCGAACAATTTTGTAAAAAAACCACGTAAAAATATATCCAGTATTTTTTGAGTCTTTAATGGACGAAAATAACTTACTCGAACGGATATACCAACATTAATTTTTATACCTATATATAGATAATTCAAATAAAATTGTTGCGTAATTTTTTATCGATTTCAATTTTAGAAGATACTACACTCTTTGATGTACAAAAATCAGTAACTATCACGACTGTCGAAAGCCTAATACAAATGGTAGCCATTGGTAGGCACCTATATATTATGTATATAGACACTCGGACTATCATATTAGTCGGAGAAAACCCTTTTAACAAAAGTTTAAATTAATACAGTATATTATGAATATATAATATAATGTATCGTAGTATCGTACGCACTATATTATGTTTCAATGTTTATGTATGAGATATATTTACTATTTTTTCATAATTTTGATATTGAGAAATCAATTTACAACTTATACCTGTATTATAGGTACAGACCTATACTTGTGTCCTACATTCACAGTACATTTTGTGATGTTATTATACAGCTAAAGCAATATATATATGCAGTGATATTTACATATCACGTGCACGTTTTTCAAAATATTATATATGTTTACCTGCAGCGATGTCGATTCCGAACGTAATATATAATGTGTATGTTCTAATATTATTGAATTTGATTAGGCAACATTATGTTATATACCTAGGTACCTGCAGCCTATAGGTATGTATGTACAACGTCAATAATTATTGGTTGTTTTCCATTTCAGACTCACAAATATTGCACACACAAATACATAGGTAATTAGTTTAAGTACATATATATATATATGTATACATATAATATTACCACTAGTACAAACCAGGAAGTTACGATGATGCATTGTATATTTATGCATAATATAATAGGCGTATGTGCTCGCCGAAGTACGTTTTTCCTCATACTCGCATGTCATCGATAAAGGTTTTCAATAAATTATTTCTGTGTAAAAAAACAATATTCATTACAAATAATATATACTCGTACATATATATATATATTAATGTGTGTATAGGTTCATCAATTTAAAACGGTTTGCATATTATTTTATATAGGTTTGCTGCATACTATATGACCGTTACGATAGTATATATGTTCGCTATAAACGCCGCTTAAATCATACACCTAGCTAGTGCTAATATTGAATACAAAAAAAAAAAACTCGAAAAATGTATTATTATAAGCAACAGCCAACAGTAATATATGTTATCGTGTATTTATTATAGGCAGGCGTACACTCCTTTCAGTACCTAATAATGCCTATATTTACAATATGTATTGTACACACATGGGTAATACAAACAGCTAAAAAAAAAAAATTAAAACTTGTCTCGAAATATTTCAAAAAGAAATTAAAATATTATACGATTAAGATTTTTATTGAAGCCACTGTATTATAATATAACTAAAGCAGTAATAGCTTTACATAGAAAATATTAAATAAGTACTGAAGATATTTCAATAATATATCTAAAAATAAAAAACAAACAATTTGACTAAATAATATCGACATTGATTTTTTATCATACGTATACTTATGTTTGATTTCCACTACGTTATTATGTGTGTATGACATTCGTTTTACACGTAAGAAAATTAAATTATAGGTATGTTATGATCATATAATAACTATTTATTACAGCACTGATTTTAACCATTCATAACGTTATTAAAAAATCGGTTCAATTGTCCGAAACACATTAAAATTAAGAGGTCAGTTAAATATTATACAAACAAAATTATTTGTTATATGCGTTTTCTTTTTGATTCCAAAATATATATGTTCGATAGGTACTTGATTCAATAAGTCAGTAATCACATTAAAATGTACTCATAGTATAATATTGTATCCAAATAATATTCTCTATACACATATATTGGTTGACTGTATGCAGTGAAATTTCTGAATAGCGGAAACTCTCGATCACCGAAATTTCGTCCATTATTTGAAGATGTTCGTAGTTAAGAGGGGGTAGATTTTTGAAATTCATAAAGAGGGTAAAGAGAAAAATCATGCGAAAGGTCGAATTCAATTATAATATAATTGTTTTGTGTTTTATAATGATATATTATAATAGTTTTAATATTTTAACAATATAGATTTAAATAAATATAGTTAAATTTTCGATTTTCGAACGAGTTTGTTGTTTCGTCGTCTACTCGTATATCATTAAAAAAAATAGCATAATCGCGTTTTTCTATCGTCGTCTTAACATTACTTTTAAATTAATAGGTATCCGCCATTCGGGGATTCTCTCTTGTTGAAAATTAGTGAAAAATAATGTCTCCATTCCCAAAAAAATAAAAACTCCACCGTTGGAAGGTGTATTATTATGGGAGTTTAATACTGTATATACTATATTATATATTATTATGGTGTGCATCGTTCTGAGTCCTACCTGTATAATATCATTCATACCTACCTGCGTATTATATTTTATACGAGCAAAAATGTAATTAGAAATGTTTAAAGACGCGTTTGAATAATAAATCATTTTCGGTTAAATATTCACGGAGTTATAAGATATTAATAATAGCGACACGAATTCAGTGAATTGGTAGATGTATCGTACCGTGCATATTGAATTATTTCCGAAGACGTCTTCCCCGAATTCCGGTACGAATGGGTGTTTTAAAATAAAAGAGGTACAACGTAGTATAATACCTATATATTAATACCGCGCGTGTGTGTGTGTATGCTATTCCGTCGTTCGATTTCTGCGACCGAAAAATAACAATATTATAATATTATTATTATATACCCGCGTTGTAATAATTTTATTATTCAGCGTGGGACATGATATAATATCATGGCAGACGGGCCCGCGTACAATATAATATTATTATAATATGATACGATATATAGATACGGGAAAAAGCTAATTCGATCGAAGAAAAATTGATTATAAATTAAACGGAGGTCAACTCGTTAAAAAAATATATATATTTAAACATATTTCGTACATACTTATATAATTAAACGAATAGAAAACAATGGAAAAAAGGTAGAACATAATGATATTATAATATTGGTATTGGCGCCTAAACCTTTTTTTTTTTTCATATTTATTATTTTTTTTCCGACAATTACTTTAATGGGTCAATATACGGATCATATATAGGTACCCGAGTTTTATTATAAAATTCAAATTTCGTTATTATAAAATTAGGTACGTCTAAGCATAGAAGTAAATATAATGGTCGAGTATACGTTTTATTCTATAGCAGGCACTATATACTATAGAATCTATGGTATAGGTATGTCGTACATATATATATATGTATATATCTGTATGGAAGAACGTATTTTAATGACGGGAGAGGGGGTATGATATTGTATGAAATAATATTTCTAATAGCTTCGCTTTTTTTTATTATATAATTATAAATTTCAATCAATGTTAATATACAATTTATTTATTTTGTTTTGTGTATGTTATGTATTATGTGTGACAAGGTTTATACTTTATTTGGTCGAGATGTTGTCGACGAGGGAGGGTTTTAAACCTGGTCGATACGTTTGTAGCAAATAATGCTGAAATAATCGAAACACGATATTGGCCGTTATAACGGGTCATTTTTGCAATCATAGCCAGACCTTTTATTAGCTATATGCCTATATACAAACCACACCATCATCGTCACTGCAGCAGTTCAATTAGCGAATATATTTTTTTATTCTGCAGCACATTACAACACCTACGTTTTAGGCATATAAAAAGTATATTATATTTTAATAGCGCACAACCTACCTAACCAAACACTGAAAATTACAAAAATTAAATACACGCCTTTATATTATGTATAGGTACGAAGCGACTGCGATAACATTTCGAATTTATAATATATACCTATACACCTATAGGTATATATAAGTATAGGTGTGTGTGTGTGTGATATTAAATATTATTATTATTATTGCTACTACTATTCATACTTACGTGTTTATGCATTTTTCGCTAAAATATGAATAATGCATAATAATTAAGGTCACCTACCCACTTACGGCCCGTGCTCGCACGCCTTAATCCCGTTTATACGGTATGCATATTGAAGTCAGCCATTTTTGTTTTCAGCTCACGTTTTACTATATATACATATTAATATTATACGTAGCTCAGTTTCTCTACCCTTTTATATTGCCAGTTAATTATAATATTATTATGTATTACGATTATAATTGCCATTTTATAAACCGATTGGACGTCATGATACATAAGTTCATTAAACATTAAGCTAAATTACATAAAAATTTTAAGATGGCGTACCTACCTAAATATTATACAACATACAACTTTATATATATATACGTTCGATACAAAATCGTTTACCTATTAAATAAAATACATATTTAATTAAATAATTTTTGTTTAACGTCAAAAAAAAAATTAATTCGAGTCATGTGAACATATGGAATATCATATAGTTTATGCACAACTAAATTAATAACTTACAACTATAATAATATATATTGTATATTCTAATATTGCGATAATATTATTATGCACGTAACAAAATATCACATTAAAAAAATAATTTATTGAATGATAATATATTTTAGTGCACTAAAATCTAACAGTGAAACTTTCCGCTTGTACTTTGTTAACAAATCAAATAAGCCAACTCTTTAATAAAATGATAATAGTATAAATGTAATTATGTATTGTAAATATTATACAAAGTATATTATATTTCCAACATACTAAAAAAATAATAAATAAATAAATCTCTAATTATCAAACTTTGATGAACATTATTACTGTATTATATAGCTTGTTGTAATAAAAAAACATTTTGTTTCGAAAAACTCACCGAACATCATAGTATATTATAACCCAGTGGGCCATATCTCGCGTGAATGTAATAATTTAATTAATATTGCTATATTCAATACAAAAAGCTTGTTATCCTTAAATGAATTGTTTTAAACACCTAATATACCTTAAAATAATATATAACTTAATAGGTTGTAGTGTTAACTGAATTGACCATTTAATAAAACGATTTTCTTTGACGATACTATAAAGAGAATTTTTTAGAGTGATAAACCTATACGACCTATAGACAGCACTCATCATTTCTTTGTTTCGAGAGTAAATGACGGTAGAATTATAATGGCAAAGAATATAGAGTTCTCTATGTTTCTCCTCATCATCAAATTTACTTATTGTTCTTCGCGTTAACAGATTCTATATAATAAAAAATGTATTAAAAAAAAAAAAAGTTACTCACGATAAACTAGCTGATGTCAATATAATATTATCCAACTGGTAACGTTATCTTCCCGTAACTTAATAAATAAATAAGTTCATAAATGTGCTCTTATAACAGGAGAAGTAAAACTGCAGTAGCTTGGGGTAACAATAGGTTCTGGGGGTCCTTCCTGAACTTTTTTCCAGCTATGGATTTGAGTTAAGGCGATAATCTTTGAACTCAATCCTCACTCAAAATCATAGTTGTGTAATATCATTAAATAATATTATATAGTAATTTAAACATAAATATATTATAGGTACAACAGTTTTCAATGTGTAATTTAAAAAAAAAAAAATAAGAAAAAATATCATAAAACAATTTTAACTTAAATGTTTAATCACATAATCAGCTAGGTTTAAATGATTGACTGGTTTGAGATTACGACGTATTTATATACTTAATTGACACTGTTGCGCAGATATATCATTTTCACAGAACAAACCATAGCTAAATATAGAATTATTTATAGTAAAAGTACATATTATTTTTGTTCACATAATGAATAGGGAAAACATTTTTTTAAATAATATTAAATACTTTGACGGAAGATCTCGGGGCAGCTGCCTGCTCTACAGCGCCTCCCCGTGCAGCGCATGCTTATTTAAAATACACAACAGGTACCATATAAGTAGAAATCTGTATGAATTATTATATGAGACGTGTCTATAAATTATTATAAAATGCATACAGGTACGCAATTTAATATACCTATTTTGATTAATATTATATTATTTTTGCCTACAAACGCGTATAGGTATATTATAATTTATATATGTATGTTTACAGTTATTTTCACAATTTCACATCGGACATCTGTAAATTGTAATTTCATAAAATATAAAATATTATAATTAATAATTTATAGCGTGTATAGTGTTAATTTTTAGAGAAACACATATCTCATGGACGTGTCCGACTAATCTTTGACTGCAGAACGTAGTTGATCACACGATACGCATTAAAGGTATAGGTGGTATGCTTTAATTCGACGGATTAGCATCACGAACTAACGACGAACCCGCTGCGACCAGCTCTGTATACGCATCACAATAATATGATAAGTCGTCAATCCGGCATGCCTATATTATTATACTTGTGTGGAAAATAATTAGGCTGAGGTGCATCGTGCAGTACGCGTGATGTTTTGATGCCGTCCGTTTGTAGGTAGGTATACGCGTATATTAAATATGAATAAATATACATACATTTTATCTTATTCCATTCGCCTACATTTAAATAATTTGATAATTGCAGTGAGCCAATCATTACATCATAGCCAAAAAAGTTTACTGACTAATGTACAGTATCGCACATTATATGCACTGCAGGTATATACGGCATGTTGAACTGCTTTGCTTCAAAATATATTTGTGCGTATGGCAAACACGGCGAGGTTAACCTGGTAACCTGACCGGGATTTATTTTTGAGGGATAGGTAATAGGTTGTAGGCGCGGAGGAACGTCTGAAATAATGAAAATACAGTAAAAATAATGTAATACACAGAACACAGACGTTATTTACGTTAAATTCGTAAGAAAATAAATCTCACATTACGGATGGTGGTGATACAACCCTCAATCTCCTCCCGGTCAACGCTATAGTTGCGCGACCAGACACGCGTTCTACGATTACTGCACGCCAAATTATATAAACTATACCGCGATCACTGATCACGCATTATTCATTTTTATAATATATGGCTTTATCATCGACAAATAAACGTCGGACTGGCCGTTCGGGAGGGCTGTATCTGCAGCAGATTTTGAATATAATTCGTTTGTTTCGTATATTATAGGAGTATAATATTGATATTCATATCAACTGTTGTTTATACTTTGAAATATAAAAATATATTACTGAACTTTTAAGTAGAAATAGATTTAACGTTTATTTTTATTTTTTTAAGTTACATTTTGTCTAACAAAACGTCCATAAGCATTGCGCCGAACATAACAAATAAATGAACAGAAGGTCCGCAAATCGAATTCATCGATTGTCGGGTGCCAGCTATTGTCAAAAATAAAAATCCATTAAAACAATTTATAATATTGTTGAACATATAACGTATTGATATTTTGTGTTTTCATAAAAATAATTACGTTGTATATGCAATAGAATGTATTGCAATGCCGCGAGTACTTCGCGTGTTGAGCGATTATATCGAATATTAATTCAGTGTTATTTTTTAGTTACAAAAAGATACACTTTCGAATATTGTTGTCCACAATACATATATGCAAAAAGGTAGCTCGGTATATAGGTACTATAACTATATAGTATACCATATGGCCGTGTATATCTATATAGACTATATAGACTATATATAGTATATATACATAATACGCCCATATATATTATATATATATATAGGTATGCCATGTGTGTGTGCATAAATATCAAATATATTAAAAATATCTGTCATTTGGTAGCCAGGCCGACAAAGGGCATAACATCATATTAGATATATAGGGTAATTCACCAAGTGTCGCATGTGTACCCCTATTTTTCCTTTTAGTAATGAATTCGCTCAATTCTGATGAGTTTGGAATTTTTAACAATACTTATTAAACTTAATAAGGACCATATTTTTAAATACTTAAATTTTTTGTACAATTTAAGTGGTGTCCATGAATGACATGAACATTATATGAACCTCTATTTTATAAATTAGAACCAACGGTTTTTCATCGTAAATTATTGTTAAGCATGTTTTTGAACAATTTAATATATTTCAATCGCAATTCGAACGATTAGTTTCTGAGTTATTAAAATATATAAGTACATACACTTAGAACAGTAAATGTTAAAAATTGTATTGTAAAAGTATAAAATATAGATGTAATATTTAATTCAGTAGGTATACCTACTTATTATACTCTGACAATTTAAACAAATTACTATAAATTACTATAATTTTCAAATCATCATAGCCCCTTTGATATCTATTAAACCTATTATAATTATTAAACTATGATTCTTAAATACTATTTGTACACAAAGTTAAATAACTCAAATACTATCTGTTCTAATTTCAGTAAAGATACTTCAACACATTCATACATGATGATAATATTTGCTCAACCATTCATAAGAAAAAAATGGTAATTTTCATTTCAATAAAAATAAGTCGGTATCGCCACATGACACTCCTTAAAAACGGTATAAAAAAATCAAAGTATTTGAAAATATGGGGTCATCAAGTATTATTAACAACAATTAGAATTTGAATAAATCATTTATTAAAGTTAAAAATAAGGGTGAGCGTAATCGCAGGAGAAAACCCCTGTATTATACTATAATAACAAATAATAATATATTTATATAACAATACCAAATACTTATAAAATAATATGTGCACATAACATATAATAGAAGAAATTCGTCTTTTTTTCCTTTTTTTTTTTTTTTTGGTCAACTGTTTGGTCAGCGCACGTGCCGCGCATCGCCGTTCTCGCGTGTCCTATAGTCACAAACGTACAATATAATAATACATGACAAGTTCTGTTGTATGATATTCATATCAGTTATAATACCTACATATACAGTAATATATAGAACAAAAAAAATACCGAAGTCCGTTGCGCTTTTATAGATTCATTGTTTTTTAATAGTAATATCCCTACTATAATATTATCTGTATACACATGAATTGGGGGTCACTAGTTTTACGATATGATCGTATATTATTGTCAAATTATAATAATAAATGCAAATAACTCCGAACTTCGTACATATGCTCGTAAATATTTAATACATATACCTGTGTATGTTTTAAAAATATAAATATTACGTGCAGTATAATAATATAATACAGTAAAAATAACGTGAGTGCGATGTGCGAATCTTTACACAGATATTAGATATATATATATATCTACCTAAACATTGACCGATTTATTATATTATTATTTTTAATCGAAATCCGCGTATACCACAATTTGGTTTATATAGTTTTATAGTATACGAGTTTGGCGGATCTATAGGAATGACAAATTAACGGATTAAGCATAGACATAAAATATGTACCACCTATATAATATAGTAATAAAAACATTAACGAAATATTATAATCACGTCACTTGGTTTCAAACAGTGCATGTACGGCGGAAAATATATAATAATATATATTATATAACTAGATATAAAAGGATATAAAATATTCTAAGCATTATTAGAGATCAACTACTACTTGTTTTAAACAAAAATTTTTTATAAATTAACTACTCAATAAACGAGAAAAATATCTCCGAAACTCCTATACCCATATGTATAGGTATAGAGTATCTGAGTACCGAGTATGTATATAAATAAATTTATTAGATGTGTAAATGCATATATAGGTATAACGTAAATAGGGAAAGGCCCCAGTGCTTAGTAGGATTTATCAGTTTTAAAAATTATAGAAGATATTATTTTTAATTTTATAATCTTATTGTGTAAGTACCTATACATATAGATAGTATTATAAATTATGATTATTCATTTATTAATCGACTTTTGTATCTTATTAATATATTATTTCTATACGAAAAAATGAAATATCGTAATATTACGATTGTTTTATAGTTTATCATATTGAGATATTAACGAAACTGGGAAGAGTTGTGTGATCGGTAGTTATTAAGTACGTTAATAGATAATATTGTAAAATTAATTGTGTACGAGTACCTATGTACAATTATACTAACCAAACAAATCGTCACCTATTTCTATATACTTATTATCAAAAAAATTATTATACCTATAAAACATACTGTTTTCGATCATTTTGTAACATAGGTTTACATTTTTTTTTTTTAGTAATATTATTAACTGCCGCACAGAGGTCACATTTGTACGCAATCGTTTGTAGGTCGTTTATAGGCGTTTCGTGTATTGTTGTTATTATTATTATGATTATTACATTTTCGTCTAATTTCTTTAAAAAAAAAAAAAATCCATCAATGCCGGATGTCAGCGTAACGAATGCCGATCGGAAAATGGGCGTTTCTGAAAAAAATACGGACTTAGGTACGTACCGCAAAGCGAAAAAAGGAAATTATATACAAAACTCGAAAACCCGACGCCACCGCCAACACATTTTTTTTGTAAAGTGAAAACGAATAAAACAAATATAATAATAATAAGTAATATTGAAACACGTATACGTACAGATACCAACATAATATTTAAAACTACAATTATTTATAACTTCACGATTTAATTATTTTTGTATTTGTTACATCATTACGTGCAGTCTCATACTATAATATTTTATGTATCGTAGTGCTGTTAATTACTATTTACTTGGGGTTTTTTATTCTTTGTTTTGTACGAAATCGAGTATTGTGCATCGAAATTAAATCGATTTTATAAGCTCCAATCGTATCCATTTAATGTGAATCAGCAAACTCTATAGTTAAGTCTTAAGGCGAACTTACAAAGGTTGTATTTTTATTATTTGTTTTAATCATATTTATTTTCATAAATGGTAACAGTTGTATTCGTCTATATTATATTATAATATATTATTTCTCTTGCACTTGTTATTCTAAAATACGTATTATTTAACATATAATATTACGGGGTATGGCCGTTATAATATATATTTATAAAATATAATATTAGGACTGCATTTTTAATATATTTTATTTTAAAAGGTTTTTCGATACAATGACAATAATCCTTTATGATATTATATTATTGCGTTTAGAAAAAACGATAATTGACGAATCGGTTGATGTAAAAAGCATTACGGTGTAGGCGTATATTCTGATACGCGTTTTAAAATCAAAAAAACAAAAATAGTTCTCACACTTTATATCATATCGTATAGATGTATAATAATATCCACCAGCAATGTCTCTTTAAAGTTTAAAATTTAAATACTATTATATATACATATAGTTTTGTCTACCTACTCGAGTTTCCATCACAAATAATAATAGACATTGATTACTTATGTGGATTTCATATTTGCAGTGTGTACACATCACATACGACGATGGTTGCGTACAATGACAATAGTTGTTGTGATTGTTCGTAGAATAATTTTAAAAATTTCACGCGTCGAGTAAATAATTATCAGCCGACGACGGCGACGACAATGGGGCGCATGTCAGCAGGAGACTTTATCCGCGCTTAATTGCACACCGCGTACAGTGTACACACATATTATATACGTGCGGCTCACACAATTAGGGTCGTTAAAAGACCTCGCGAGCGCGTTTAACTCAAGAGGGGAAGACGCCGAAAGGGTCGTCATCACCGATGTGAAAATGAAAAACTCGAAAGCCGCGTTTGTTGCCTTCAGACAATATTTATTTATTTCTTGTCGATTGACGGGAAAAATCAACTTCAAAATCGATTTTACCATTCCTGAGTGGGCGAGTGGTATACGTGTCGTCGAACACCAAAACACGTAAAACATATATACTATATTGCTCGAGATGCATAATTATTATGATAAAATACCAAAAACGGATTTTCACTTTTTATAATAGTACACGCTCTACCCGATTCCAAACACTTGCATTCATATAGTTATAAATCATAATAATATAATAATGAATTGAAAATTATGACCAGTCATCAGTGGCATACGGCGCATGTCTACCATAATACAATATATAATAATAGCAGGAAATGCATGCGACGGATAATACAATTATAATGACGTTATTTCAACGCGAATCGGTTAGTCATCATTAAACGATTATTTTTAATTTTTTTGAATGGAATAATCGTATTGATACAGCCTTAAATAGGGAAACGTCTAGTTCATCACCAATCATAGGACTGTAGTCGCACTCGTTTTCCCATTTCCAACAACATATAATATAATATGTGCGCCAGTTTATTATATATGCATTAGTTTCTGATTTATTGTATCTAATTATTGTAATATTGTGAGTACCGACTGCATATATATTGCTATATTCGTATTGGTACACCTACGAACTATATAACATTATATCGTGTGTTGATCGTTTTAACGGATTTTGAGTTTTAAATTTTTAGTGAGTTATACGTATACGCGTATGTATTATATTATTACAAAAACTATTTTAGTATTATTTACTAGAATTTCGATCGTCTACGTCAAAATAATAATCATCTTACATTGACTATATCATTATATAATACATGTACTAACACGTTTCGGACTTTCGGTGATGGCCGACTACGTCGCACGTGTGCAGTTAGAAAACGAATTTAACGCCCAGAACTGATTGAATATATATTATCTTATAGTCCGTTATATAGTTACGTAGTATATATATAATTATATGTATCGATGTTATATAGCTGCGACGCGCTCAAAGTGGCTTGAAATAAGTGGGGATCCGTTCACACGTCACGATGATATTTAAACATGTAGAAATTTTTGCTTTTAATTTCTATCTGTCGATTTTCAACACATATATTATAATAGGTAGATACGATGAAGAAAAAAACCGAAATAAAAAAAAATATGGGAAATATTAAAGCATTAACTGAAAAAAACTCCGGCTCAGAATAGTCATAACTTTTTATTTTATATTTTGATGTCATATATTTTTTTTTTTTTAGATTTGAGCACGATTAAAATACAAATGTACAATTGATTATGTGTGTACGGGGTCAATTGAGGGGTGCTGATATTTCTAGAGAAAATTATGTTATCGTGGACGAAAAAAAGTAGAGGTTTAGCATGCCACCGTTTCCCCTCACAACTGCAGCCCCTGAATATACCTACAATTAACCATACATATTATTTAATAAATAATATATATGTGGGTATACCTACATGTTATTCTTTTTATTACGTTTCTAACCCGATTAAAATAGATGCAACTATAGGTATATTATAGTAGGTTTGCTTATATTGTTCATGTGTAAAATACTTAAATATTAAATACACATTTGTACCAAACAATGATATGAATTATAATGTATATTATAGGAACTTTAATAGTACTAAATAATACTTTTCTACTTCCGAAGTTTGTATTATTGTTGAAATGTCAAACGATATTTTATAATTTTATATTACATAATATATGCAATATATATATATACATATTAAATAGGCATATTGCACACTGTTTCTTGTCGTATTTTCTGCCTAGAGCATTGGGGGCGTTTCATTTAGGTGAATTAATAAAAAAAAAAATATTAAATAAGGAAGAATAAAAAATTTTGTTTATGCATTTGTTCTTTTTTTTTGTGTTTGTAAACGAATATTTTTACATATTCTTTAGGTGAATACAAAACTCAGCAATTGTTTTTACCAATTTTATAGAGATTTCCTGCTGACTTTCTGGGATTGAAAAAATTTAATTTTATTAATATAATATAAATTATTTTCTTTATTGAGTAAGTTTATTCTTATTTTTCGGTAATTTTAACTCAACCAATCAATGTATTGTTTAAATTTCAAATCAATTTTAACATCACCTAATTAATGTTTTTAAAAAAACTGTTAAAAATAAGGTTACTCGTTCAAATTAATTGTCTACCGGGCCGCCGATTGAGGATTATGGTGGGCTTATGGGAGATTGACTCTTGCCTTTCTAAAATCATTCTAAAGCGGTCGAAAAACTGACCACGTTCTATGAATATCATTATTTTATACTTTTATGGCATGGTATCTAATATTATTTTAAAACTATTTATACATTTTTCTTTTATTTTTATGGATTTTCTAGACTTTGGAGTCACAAGTATTATCTTTGTTTCGACTTGTGACATCTTATAAATACAAACATAATTTAAGGTGATCGATACAAATTAAAAATTAAATAAGTTTTTGATTTTTGTTAAAGAAATATAACGTTAATTAATTGTCATTTATATACATATACATATGTGAGTTTTAATTTTTAAGTTAAAAAATTTTGACTTTGCAAATGACATGTTTTTTTTCTTATAATAAGAGTGTATCTATTATAATATATCGTAGCGCAGTTGTGCACTACACGCAACCCATCTGAATACAATATATTATTATTATAAACAAGTATGCCAAAAAACAGAAGTAATATTAGTATTTTGCGTTATTTCTATACAAACGCAGCAATAATATATTAACTAAATATATAATAAAATAATGTAATACCACAATAATAATACCTATTATTTTTTACGAATATAATTATGCGTGTAGTACATTAACCGGAGTTAATATAACGAGAGATTACTTATCTGTTGTTTAACACATATTGTATTATATACTATTATACATAGTATGTATCATATGGGTTGGTTAGGTTAGGTTATACGGTATAAGTATGACTTATAATAGGTATATATAGATGAAGGTATACACATAAATGTTAAAATCTTTGAAAATATCGTGCATACACGTTTTTAAAATCGTAAAAATACTAAATCTAGATAGGTATATATGCGATTATTATTACAAAATATCTCGGGACAAAATTTAAATCTAGCTCAAAATATTCAACCGTATTATCGCCTATCGGCATCTACAAGGGTAAAAAGTACGATTATATATTATTCATTATATAGTTATTAAAAATACAAACAGTGTCCTTTATAAATAATTGCCCATCAATCATCGCACGATAAGATATAGAAATCAAATATCAAATTAAGTACTATATGACATTTGATTGTTTGTGACATTTAAATCGTCGATAAGAATAATATAAGACAATATAATATATCGTGTACAATTTTTACATGCGCCTAAGGCCTATCGCCCGACTACCCGATAGAGCAAATATTAATTTTCTAAAACAAACAGAACCACATAAAGAAAGAAATTAGGTTGTTATGAAAATGTAACGCAAATATTAAAATTATAAATAGCAAATAGCCATTGTTATTGAAGCATTAGATCGAATGAAAAAATAAAATAAACATATACATAATAATATATTGTATTATTGTCGCGTATACCTAAATGCAGTTTGGTTTGCTAGAAGTTTACTCGATTTTGAGATCTTCAACTGTAGGCTGTTTTGTTGCAAATTCGGTTTAAAAAGTACAAAACTCTAGAAATCACTTCATTTTTGGGTAAAACTTTACTAATTTTTTTTTTATAGCGACGACTTAACTTTACTATGAAAGTTAACCTGCCTGCAGTGATTATTTAGTAAACGTTAAAAGTGAATTTTTCATGATAATACGCATAGACATTTCAAGTTCCAACCTATAAATACTAATGTTATCTATTGCCGTCATCATTGGCTTTGCAGGTGACAAAGTATTTTACATAATTCGTTACTTTCATAAGTCAGATGGGGTTAGGTCGGAAAAGTACTCTCGAATTGATTTTCGTTACTAATTTTTGTTTCGTCTCTGTCGTCACCTATCGCAGCGGTAAAAACGCCTTAGCTCTGAGAGTGGTTTTTGATAGAAAATCAAATCGTATTGGCACTTCAAAGTGTCAAAAGTAAGAATATGTGTGTAACGATTACGACGTGGAGGGAGGCCTTTCGCGTGAGAATCGTCTAAGTACAGTCATGATTTTTTTTTTCTATACAAATTTTCGATCACTGCCGCAGCGCACGATACTTGTTATTACCATGCCTACCTATAATATTATACTCTCGTGTAGGTACGCACTATACGTAGTGGGCTGCGGCCGTTTCGATAATAATTAGGTACCGCTTATCGTAGTATAGTGTATAATGTAATACGACGTACCTATACGAGTTATACGATGATGGTACATACGCGTATACAATCTGTTAATATATAATACATAATAAACGTGTATATATATATATGTATGCGCGGAGGATCCGTTACGGAAAATATTATTACCTCGTGCGTGTAATATAAAATATTATATACACACATATTATAATGCGTAGAACATTATTAATTTGTAGAAAATTCCAAATCGTTTACGGACTAAGCATGGAACAGCTATATATATATATGCATTCGGTCGTATAATATATTAATACAGCGATAATAAATTATGAACATAATATAATACATTTTTTATTTTCATATCGTATAATATATTTTATACGGACAGCGACAAGAGATTTTTATTGCTCTGCGCGACCTCACACGTGTTAATGATAATAATATAATATTATATGACACGATCATGACTGTGGACCGTGTTGTACATCTAAAAGGCGGCAATACAATAATTTATAATCGCATACATATCGTATTATATAGTATATACCGCGTACAAAATACGAATACACCTCGGCCGTTCGGTCGTATAAAATAATATTATTATATATAGCTGCACACAATACCAGATATCGAGGGATATCGTCGTTTTTAATCATTTTAAGATATCATTCTTTTTAGTTTTTTCAAACCTTCTACTGTAGAACCAAAACGAAATTAAATCTTTGTGACTAGAATAATTCTTGTATGTTATCGTGCACTTGTACCTCTGCATCGTATTATAACATGGTGTTTTGAATAGTTTACTATATAATCATACACAATAATATATATAATAATGTTATCTTATTCCTAGCCGTGTACGCTGACAGATATCGTATTATATTTTAAAGATAACTTATTTAACGATATATCCCTATTATAGTATTATCAAAACGAAAATCGGTTGACACTAAAACAGATAAATGGTCGTCTAAAAGGTCAGCATGTTGAAATTCGACATAAAATTGAAAATAGGGCCTAGTCAAGAGTTTAAATAATAAGCGAGGCAAAATATACGCCCCATCCACGGGCCGTGGACCATATAATATTAACACTAATAACGTATTTATTTAAAATAATAATATACTATAGATTTGTATTATATACCTAATAATATTATATATACTCGTATATATAGGTGTGCTATTAATTATTTGTGAACCACAGAGACTTTTTTACAACATTAGTAGTCCTCTCGCAACTAAAAAGGTTGGGAACCGGTGCCTTGTATAATATTTAAATCATAACGATTGTTAGATTTCTTCTATTCGTACACTCGTGATATTTTAAAACGCCCAAAGTTCGAAAACACGACAATAATATTAATATGATATACCATGATGGATTATTATTATACTATCGCACACAATAATTGAAGTTTTCTATGTATCTGCAAAACGCATAATTCACGCAACACTATATTATAATACGCATTATTTGTATGATATTTTGAGTACCGGCGCGTGCACGGCAAAATAACAATATCTTAACAGCTGCAACAACATTATATTCGTGTATACCTATTAACCCACCTAAATAATTGAATTGGACAAAATTACACTGCCGCAGTGTATATTCTAGCCGTTTATAATAATGGTTTGTTTATTACGCAGGTTGATATGATGTTTACTGTTTGGACATTATAATATTATATATTATTATTTTATAATTATTAATTGTTCAATTCATTCTACTGACTAATCAATATGCGATTAGAGGAAATAATAATAATATTTATTAGGTCTCATTTGAAATAACCACGCGTCTATTATAATATATATAATTCGACGAAAATTTATTAGGTAAATATACCTACTTCATAAATGTGACCAATTTTATATTTTTTATACGTCCATTCTCGTACACTTAGTTTATTACTAATTATATAGGTATCAGCTAACTCGACCATAATCTAGATAGGTATAATATTAATATGCAGTCTATATACATATACATCAAACACATGCGGTTATCTATAATCCTATTATTTTTGAAACGAAATTGACTGTTGTGTTTTTTTTTGTCGTGCATTTGCAGGACATGATTAGAGGCTAAAGCCCTGCTATTATAAAAGCACGATATGACGTAATATATTATTTATAATATACTTATTATGTGTATTATACAGTGGCGTAGGTATATATACCTACAGCGTGATTGAATAAAACCTAAACATTTTTAATAAATTATAATCGAATCGCGGTTATAATACCGTATATATTTATTTTTTGTAGTGAGACTTAATACATTTGTCTTTTTTTGGTATATTTTATGCCCCTCGAAATAATGGCATATATAAGGGTGGGCGGTGCGGAACATAGACATTTCGTTGTTCATCAATGCTCATTGCGTATAATATTAACATACAATACAATTATAATAGGTATACATTAATTATAAAGGTTCTTAAACAGTTGAATACGGAGGGACTTATAACACCAACAAGTCGTCAAAACAAGCGTTACAAAACTTTTAAAAATAAGAAAAAATTCTCATTAATTTTACCCAACCCCTCTCTCTCTCTCTCTCAAAAAAAATCAGACCTCTCATCAAATTTATCTACTTAAGTAGATGATTATTGAATTATTGATAAATAATATAAAATATTAAGATTATTGAATTCAATAATATTAATATGTCAAAATTATAAGTTTATCTATATGAACCTACGTGTTTTTTTTAGTTGATCAAAATAAAGAAAAGAATATTGCTTTTTTCCAATAATATTGTAAAAATGTATAAATAGTTTATATATTAAGGATTAAAACTTTAAAAACCTAAAAATCATATTTACACTGGAGTGTCTACTAACAACATTAAAACCCACCTTTTTTTTTATTGTAATAATGATTTGCGGCTGCTGTGGCCATTGGACGGAAAAAAAACTATTTAATTTGATGTTGCGCACTCATTAAGCTTTAAAACATCATTGTTAATTCAGACAAAATTAGATTTTATAAATTTAATAGTTTTTTCTTTTAAATTTATACCGAGACAATCTTTGAATTAAATTTGTATTACTTATTAGGTATTTGTGTTAGGTAGTACCTCTACTTAGTAATAATAATACCTACATATACATAAACCTACCTACATATTATCATATACACTATATATTATATGGTAGCACAATCGCCTTATAGATTATTTGGTTTCACATCGCTGCCTATACGTCATGTTCCGTAGATATAGGCCATCGACGTCAACAAAATAACATGTTTACGAGATTAAATGATATCTGATACCTATTGCGCAGCATAATGCAGATACCAATATGTGTAACGTGTACCGCGATTCAATCTGTGTCATATTATTATTAAAGCCATGGGCTATAATACACATATATAATATATAAATTGTACAATATATACTTACAGATACTCAGCCGCGCGTAGATATACATTACCTCAACCGAATGTGTTTATTACTTTTAATCAAAATTATATTGATCGGCGTAGGTACTATATAAGTACCTATATATAATATAATCGTCCGTCGAGCATACTACACCTATTCCTTTATATATACCTATACACATCTTACGTACACTGTTAAATTATTATTACCGTATAGGTATATCAATGATTTAAATATTTAATAATGTGACTACTCGATAATAATAATAAGTAATAACTATACTATACGTTACGATTAATTATTTTGTTATAAAATAATTATTATTAACGTTACTCCGCGTACACTATAATATCCCATATCGTGATGGTTCTGTAATATTTTGTAATGGCCGTTGCGAAAAAATGTAAGTAAACCCGATCGATTATCATAGTCGTATTATAGCGATTACAAAAAAAAAAAAAAAATTATAACGTGCATAGCTTATAATAGTGGAAAGGTTACGGAAAAATAACGGACTTATTCGGTGGTTCAAGTGGGGGGGGGGGTGAACTGCAGAAGAGGGAATTAATTTCTATCCTTCTTCCTGTAATGCTGTGTTAACATTTTGCGTCCCTTTTAGTTGCAGCTTATGAAGTTCAGAGGGGGAAGCGGGACTGTTAAAATGTACAAGTATTCACTTAAAACATACATAATAATATACTTACTTAAATCATAAATAAAGTTATAACATTTACAAATTGAAAAAAAAACATCGTCAATCATGTATGAATAACGATTTAATGGATTATTATATTAAATACTGATTATTATATACTGTGTGGCTGAAATATGTTTTCCAAACAGAAAATAAGAAGAAATAACAGTCATGCGAATCGTTTTAGGGTTTATGTTTGAAAAAAAAGATAACACATTATTACCCCTTTTTTTAATGGGTCGGATAACTTATAAAGATATAAACGTATAGGTATAAGATATGTAACGAACCTTATTACCATAACCTTTTATAACATATAACATTTTATTGTTATACCTATGTGTCTTTATTATTAAGTATATGATAACTAATGAGTTAAGACTTATGTGTTAAATGAATATTCATTTTGACGGTGAAATGATGATAATATACAGATATTATTATCTTTCTCCTATATACTTAAATAACATATATAATATACTAACTATGATATTTAAAGTCTACATGAAAGCTAATTCGATTGACAAACCGTATATTAAATATAGATAGGTGTGCATTAAAAATACGTCCCAGATGTTAATCTGTTAAACTCCTGAATTAAATTAATTCTATGTATAAACGGTGTAATAACTAATAATTGATAGCATATTATTAGACCATTATTAGCTATTAAGTTTTTCTGAAAAGTGTTAAATTTATTTCAATAAAATTTAAGTTGCTTTTTATTATTGTTGTAATTTTCTAAAAGTTTTTATAAAGTACTGATTTTTAAATAATCATAGGTATAGCTACAAATACCAATATTATGATACATCGCGCATATACCAAAAATATATGGTAAATTAATATATTAAAATACAATATAATAAAAACAAGTTTTTAGTAATTAATAATGATTATTGATTAATATTACAATTTATTAATTTACAGTAAAAAATGTTTCAAAAACACGTTTTCAAAGCATAATAGTAAATGTTATTAAAGTGTAAGAAAAAGATAAAAATTATTAATATATATATATGTATCATTATATCGTACCTATGTGCATCATCAAAATTAATTAATATTCTTTTAACACGAGTCATTATACTCATTATAGGTATTATACTTAATAATATAAATACACAAATAACGTATTTTCAATGAAAATAAAGTTTATATTATAAACAATGCAAAAATATTATGTGTTGAATGTTGATATAAATATATTATAGTATATCTATAGGTTTATAATTTTTTTTAGTTATGTTGCTACAATTTTTTCCTGCACAAAGTTTAACCGCAGCCAATTTAATATTAGTCTATCACTTATTATTAAACATTATTAGTACACAATCTAAATCGGTGCTTTTTTTTTCTAAATTATATACATCGATAGACTATTAATTCAATAATATTTTATATTATATTATATGATGATAGAAAATGTGGAATGAAATAATTCGTATATATTTGAAGCGAACTCGCGCGTACCTATTCCGTTTCCAAGGAAACGCGGTGGTGGCACATCTCATTACCCACGGTCAATGCGACGAATTCATTTTATTCCCTGCACAACATTTTTTTATTTTTTTTTTTTTTTATACGCAACATCTCGACCTTTTAGTTTTTTTTTTTTAATGCACCGGTCGACTGCTGCTGCATCATGGTCAACCTATAATAAATGTATATACATATATATTAAATGGCTATGGAACGCCGAATGCGTTTGACTTCTCGATAAATGTACCTACATTATATTATTATTAAATATGTTTTATATTTTCTATAACGCTGCAAAGAATCCGAGACAATGTCATATTATTAAAAAAATTAAAAAAATTTTTTCTTTTCCCATACTTCTATAACATACACTCTGTAGATACTTAAACATATTATACATATATAATTATAATTGGCAAGGTTGTGAATTTTATGCATTCATCACAATATGTTTTTTTTTGTTTCTTCGTATTAAATAAAGAAACTTAAATGAGTTGCATCTATAACCAAAGTCAAAATATCCATCAGAATCCAAATAGTTTTTAAGTGTATGAGTAAATGTAAAAAAACACATTTTGAAAGTTTTCGAGTATATTATTTAATATTTTTATTCCAATTAGGTACTCAAATTTTAATAAATAAATATTGAGCTAATTTAAACATAATTTAATGGACCGTGATTGGTACAACACATTTTATTGAACAATTAAATTATTCATTTTTCATGCAACCCTGCATTATAGACTGTTGTTTTTGTCAATTTATAATGTTTATCAGAGGACATAAAAATATCGACAAGGAAGATATTTCGACTTCGGGTTTGAATTATTAATTTTGAATAATTCACTGAATAATATATATTCATTAGTGTAACATAGAATGAGAAAAATAACTGTAATCTTGATAGAGGTATAATGATAAACTATTTTTAGGAACATTAAAAAAAAAATGTGTATGTTTACATTTTTTAAGTCCTAATTATATTTTCTAACGTTTTACCCACCATAAATATGTATTGATCATATTGTTTTTGTCTGTATACATACTATATCGGAGAAAAAGAGAAATAAGAATTAGTTGATCGATTTTGTGAATAAACATAACGAGTATTTTTTTAATATATAGTAAATTTAAAAGAAATAATAAATGATGTATCAATAAATATTAATAGTTATTAATTGTTATATTATAAATATATGCATGTCATATAATTATTGAAAAAATAACAAAAAATGTGTATATATTGTATGTTTGGATGTTTAAAAAAATGTTCGTTTCTAATTTTTTTTTGAACCGTCTTTTCGATTATCTGTCAAGGCTCTGGTCCCGTTGATCGACTGTTGATCGAGATTCTACTGTACTATGCGCTCATACTAAAAGATATACGAGTGTAAAGTTCTCGAATATTATTTTATAAAACTGTTGTTTCCGTTGACATCGCTCGCGGCTCTTTCATATTTATTTTGTATTCATTTCTATCGTTATATCTTATAATGATTATAAATGCTATTGACTTTTGAGTATTGTTGTCGTCATAATTAATTTCATTATGTTATGTTGATTATGTTGATAATAGTTTGTATACACAGTACGACGATAAAATCGCGGTAAAAGTTAAAAGAAATAAGATAATTTTATAGAATAGTATTATGACTAACTCTCCTAATGTTCGTGATTTGATTGTGTATATTATAAATAATATGAGTAATATTTAATTATGCATATTGTATTGTAAATGTAGCATAATATTTCTATTAAGTATAAGATTCTGGAAATGATCATATTTTTTTAATAATTCTATTGATTAGAACTAATTGCAGGTCTTTAAACGAGTTGAAAATACCAAAAACTTGAAATAATATACCACACAACAGTTATACAAATTAATGAGCTTTAACGGAATACATAATAATATAATGCACATATTAACCATCTATATAGTTAAGTCACTTAAAACTTTTAAAACGATATTACTACGCGCGGTGTTTATTATTTGTATGGATAACATTTCAAACAAATTAAGTATTATACTTTGAATTTTGGCCGCAGTGCCAAACTATAACACGTCTATATCATATATTATAATATATATAGGTACTTATCGTGTTGTATATATAATACAATAATGGTTATATTTAAATAATTGTACACGACGGTCGATGATGGTGACTTCCACAAAACCTTTATACCCATATGATATCTATAATAAACACGTTTTATATTAATTGTTATATTATATTTGCATTTCGTTTTGCAGTGCCGCACCGTTGGGTTCCTTGAGATACCATTGCACTTCAGTTGCTATTGTCCCCAGCAGTGAAATATGAACACTCATTGTTGTCTTGCTGAAATATTGTAATAGGTACTCGAAGCGTACTCTGCAATAACAGATAACTTTGTCTACACGACAACCGGAACTGTCCATACGACTTTATGACCTATGGATCAAAGTACTCGTACAACGCTCTTGTTTGACTTATCAAGTCAAAGTTATAAATATTATATTGTTGTATGCGGATGTTCTTAATGATATATATAATCACTATAGTTTATGTCCGGTCATCATATTATTGATAGTCGTATACAATTCCAGTTATGTTATTTGACTTTGGTCATTTTTAACAATTTATAACGTCGAAACGATAACATATTACATATAGGTATACTATAATATAATAATACCTACTATATCGTACTATTACTATACTACTATTTATATTATATATACCGACTAAATTATGTGCACTAATTAAAATTATGAACAGATTAAGACCTCAGTAAGTTGTTTTAGTACTATTTCAATATACTTATATATGTAGTGCACATGTACATAGTGATTTTCAATATAATACCAAAATAAACTAGACAACGCTTTAAGTCATATACAACGATCCAATACAATATATATATTATCATAACTTAATTGAATCGACAGATTTACAATTTTTTAGTATTTATTATAATATGTGTAAAGGTAGGTAACTAGTTTTTTTCTCACATTCAAACGCACAGGCGTGTGAAATTGGATTTTATATGCCAGTACATTTGTTATTTTATAAATATATATATATGTGTTTATTGTTTATATATTGTCAACGTAATAACACTCGACCGAAGGTAAAGTACATATAGCAACAATGACTTTTTTTTGTTGTAATCATCATAATGTAGGTGTGGTACCCATGTAAAGACGAAAAAATAGAATTATATATACTCACTTTTATATATATATTATATATGTATATATATATATAGCTGGGAATTACAATATAAATATTAAATTTAAATTTCTACAGAAGATAACGTCTTGTTTTTATTTGTTTTACTACTAATAGGTATATATATGTATAGTTTTTTTTTATGTCAAAGCGTTGTGATGTGTGATACATATCAGCTCAATTTTTGTAATTCACACATTTGTACCTACATAAATAGTTACGTTTTCACTAGATAGTCTATTATTTTAGATTCTGAACGGAGTGATCAATGTATTGCGATCTTCTTACGATAAAGATTTCTGTTAGAAAATTTAGTCTAGTATAAATTTATTACAGTTAGGCACAAAAGTGTGATGGGAGGCCGATCGAAAATTTTCCGTATTTTTAAAAATATACGATGGAAAAAAAATAATTTGTGAAAAAGTTAATAATATTATATTGTTAAAAATATCATAGAATCGTTTTCAATCGTAGTAGATATACAATGAGTATAAATTATTTAACATATCCATTAGTTACCTAATTTCGTCGTACCTGCACTCGATAGTCGACATCGTTATATATCCTATAAGGCAGTGTTTTTTTTTTTTAGGTACTATTAAACTGATTAAACAATTTTTTAATTGAATATTGTGTATATATAATTGTAGTATTACATATTATATATAGAAATATTATTAATTTGTCATATGTACATTGTACAACTAGAATATATAGATATATAGACACTATAATTTATTATTGTTTACAAATAAATTGTAAAACTTTAGTAACACAAATTTACATGACAATTTTTATAATTTCATGTTAAATATAACTATAAAACCGCAATAGCTACCTAATTATGTATATATAGGTAATTAAAATTATACCTATACATTAGGTATGTCCTGCAGTATCCATGCAAGGAAATACACAGCATCGTGTTGAAATAAGTAATTTATAACGTATTAATAACGTATAAATATATATTATAGCTATAGACATGTAAAGATTGAAATGTTTTTGAAACATAATTTTCATATACCGCAGCGTTAAACAATTGTATTTCTTTTATTTTATAATCGATTGAAAATTCATATAGTTATTGTAATTAAAATTTATAATTTGTTAAATGTTTGAAATTAAAGCAATTTCACCATAAAAACTAAACTTACTAAGCAGCAGATGAATTAATTTCCTTCACCCGTTATTTATTTGAAACTTAATATATCTATTTGTGTAGATTACAATATATAGGGTAAACCTCTATATATGTATGCCCATTAAATTAGTTTTAATAAAAATAATTAGTGTTCGTAAGGCGTATTTCAACGCGTTAGACGTAAGGCGGTGTGGGATGGTCTCATCTCTCGTGTTACCGAAATATGTGACTATATAATATGTAGGTATATACATATATATATATATATATATATATACATTACGATTATGCATAGCTGTTGCAATACCCCTTAATGGACAACCGTTTTTAAATAAATCCATCGTCCATCTATACGGGAATTATATTGGATACCTATACAGAGTGTAACAGGACTATTTAACAAATATAGTAACATTTGTAATGGAAGTTTGTTAAATAGTCTTGTTACACCTCTTGTATATAGGTCTATATACGTCTATATATACTCTATATAACATTCGTTTGATTTAGATGATTATATATTATTGATTTTAAGCGCTCTGGTGCATAATATATAGGTTATATACCTTATATAGCTATGTATAGACGTTATAATTTTAAAACGATACAAGCCAATATGGCAATATAAATACATATTATATATATTGTATACTATTGTATAATATAGAAGTCGTATTATAATATTTGAGTACATATTATTCCAAAAAAATCTATACATTTGTATGCAGTGAATGTGACGCACAGCACTCAAAATTACAAAAATATAATTATTTTATTATATTATTGTATATACATATATGGGCAATATATACGTTTTAGTATAAAAGAAATATATTCTATCTACAGCTAGGAGAAGGTTCTCCTCTAGAATTTTCAGTTGTGATTGGGGGAGTGGGAATTTAGTATATATATTTTTATTAGTGCCAAAGTGGTGGCGTCATTATATAGCAGAACATCAATTTTTTTGAAAAAACTATTTTTTTATCGTTGTAATTTTTAAGTATTTCACTTTTTTGAATGACATATGCCTTATGAATTTTCCTCCCTCAGTGAACACATCGTGTGGTACGTTATAAAAGTATAATATCAGATCCATATATACCTAAATACGTCACATACCTAATAAGTAAATAATCCATGCATTTTATGGGTTAGTATAATAATTCATACTAACTCATAAAATGCATAGATTATTTACGTTGATTACCTATATATACTATCTATATAGGTTAATCAACTTATTTTTATAAAATGCTATAAAATGCATTGCATTTATACATCAAATTTAAATTATAATAACAATGTTAAATTTTAATATACTGCAAGGTTTATTAATATATTAGTGTGTAGTACACAATTGTATAGTCATCCTCCTTGAACTTTTGTAATAAACATATATAACTATCGATTACTGATTAGGAATTATAGGTATCTATAATAAAATAACATATATTAGGTATTTATATAGGTATAAATAACTATAAATTATAATATAATAAACACAGACACACATATATATATTACAATGAGTTCAAATGATATAACATACTTTAATATATTTATTATCAAATGATCAGTGTAAGAGAAAAAATTAAGAAATAAAAATAAATTATACACCTATATATATTATTACCTATGTCTATATTATAGTTAGATCAATTAATAATAAGTGTATAAAAAAATCTATATACCTAGGTTTTCACTTTTCATTTACTCGCACTTTATAATATAGAAAGAATATCTAAAGTTATAATTTAAAATCAATGCGTTATTATAGTGATTAAAACATATGTATAGTTGTACTTAAAACTTACAGGAGGTGCAATTAAATACATTTAAAAATAATACTCAATTTTTTTCTTTTCTATATAATATAATTATATTCATATAATATACACTTGTGGAGTTGATAAGTGAATTATTATCTATAAGAAAAACTATGCAGTTTATATTATTTTAAAATGATTGAAATATGTACAGTTATATATAGAGTATATAATATATATATATATACTATGTATAATATATATATATATTATTATTATTATTATACCTTCTTATATATAGTATTAATTTATCAACTGGCCATGTGCGTGAAGATTTTTTGTGTGTACCTTCAAGATAAAATACACACAATTACGTTTGACTGTATATTCATTAAATATTACGTTGTTTTCTACAGTGAAAAAATATAGGTATGCACATATACTATGTATAATGTATATACAGGTATACATTATATGTACTTTTATAAAAATTAGGAAAACGTACATCTGTATTGTCCTTGAGAATTTTCCGTCCTAGTTTTTAGATTTGAAGGTTTTTTTCTTCTTCAAGCGGTATATAATAATAATTATAATTAGGAATGATATCATGTAAAAACAAGAAACACGTGGAATTTAAACATAATTTAAACGCGTGTGATTTCTTCCATAACCTTACCCTGCAGAGCTCATTACTCGTATTGTGTCTTTTCCAAAATACAGCTATAATATATAATATATATAATATATTTGTGCCTTTACAGACTGCTGAGACTTGAGAACAATTATCATAATATATACTACATGTTTGCAATTTCCACATACAAATATCCCTTTATACATTATCTAAAAATAAATAAGCACTAACAAATACAGTGAAGTATACCTTATTTACAACAATAGTATGATACGCCACTGATACTATTATAATATGCAATATGTGTAGAGAATTTGATAACATGTGTAAATATTCATATTTATATGTACCTATGGCTTTATATGCACGTAAATATATATATTATAATAATTTGAAAACATATTAGATATATATCATAGATTAAATAACACTAAATTCATGCTTAATCTTTATATAATACGTAGTAGCGGTATACAACATATTTTATAATGGATTATTGATATGGATATTATAATTTAATGAAGATTATTTAGTGTATAACATTAGGATATAATTATATTATCCCATGAAAAATTAAATATTTATGAAGTCTGCGTGTATCCTTCTGTACAATAATTATTGTGCCATCATCACCAATATGGAAATTGCATAGTTTTGCAGAAAAACGTCAAATATATATATATATATATTTATATACTATTTATTAGCTTTATATACACGTATGAATGAATAATAGCTCAACTATTGAGGATGTTTTTTACTCCGTAATTATGTCTTAAGATATGTTTTAATTATAACATCCCTTGAAAAGCAATACACGTTCCTATATATAAGTGTAAAATAATTACATCTATAAATATCATTATTATATTATAATAACTATATAATATAAAATTAACGTTGCCAAGCTGTTTATAAAAGTAATCTTTTCTCAATACATATTCATGTAGTATAATATGTTTAGTTATTACTAAATTATAAATAAATGATGATAAAGACAAATTATAATAAATTTATGTTTAGTATATATTAATCAACTTGTTTTTGCGGAAAATAAAAAATAAATAAAATATAGGAATATTATTAATATATAGGTATCATTATATATATGTTATATTTGTTAACGCAAATATTACATGTACATTATATATAAATAAACAGCTAGGCATATGCGTGTATATACATACAATATTGTCAATTGTAATCCATCATGTAATAGTTTAAATTTACAGATACCGTGAAAATTAATTTAAAATGTATCACTTGGTCTTTATTATTATACTCGCAGCGTATACACTAACGCGTAACTATATGCTAACTGTTTATTTATATATAACTATATATAGTGGAACGCAAGTGGACTTATTTTTATTATATATATATAATATATAATTAAAAAACAAATTTCATGTCATATCATACTCGCTGCAGTATAATGGAGTAGCTAGGAAAAAATCGCTAAAATCTCAAAAACCTCGACGATAAATCGTTTGGACAGTATAATATATTATATATTATTATACATAAAGTTTAATGTTATTCACACTTGAAACACATATTTGGTAGCTATTGGAAACGATTTAGTACTGAATCTCGAAAGGAGATAACATTATTATATATATATATATATATATATATATATATATATATATATATATACATAGGTATATAAGAATCTTTATATAGGTACTTATTATTATGGGAACGCTTTACTAATATCACAACAATAATTAGATATAGAAGAATACGTTTCAACAAAACGATCGTTTTGCAGCAGTACCCAAGTACATAATATTATTATAAAGGCATATGTGACGACTGAAGCACATACATATTATATACATTAATATCGTGTCCTTCGTGAAAATGAACAAATGCACATATTATTATACATTGTATATAGATATGATAGGTATATATATATATTAATACGAACGGGGTGATGTGAATACAGAAACAAAACCACGAAAGTCGGAAATGGACGCAGGCGCACTGCAGATACGCGAAATATATGCACATCCTTCAATATATCGTGTAATGCTTATAATATATTATGTTTCGCGTGAAAATCGTTGTGGCGGTTCAGAAAAGCCGATTCGCGTCGAAAAATATTGTTATCGTCGTACGCGCGTGTATTATTACGAAATACGTATGCGCGCGTATAACACGCGCATGTTACGTACACGCGTACGGCGGACAAATGGCGTCGGCGTCGGTGACGGCGGGTGGGCGGGTGAGGGTCGAGAGGCGTCGAGCCGTCGTCCGACACTGGACGAGGCGGGGGTGGGCGCGGCGGCGACGGTGCCGAGGCTCCGGCCGCGGCGCGCGCAAGGGAGGGGGATCGGTTTTTCCGTGACGGTGTGGCGGTGCGCGCGGCGAGCGTCGGTGCGACGGTGTCGGCCGCCGGCCGGCGGGCGGGTGGTGGCACGAAAAGAATCGACCGCCGCCGCAGCGCGGCGCGCACGCTCGCCGTCTCTTCGCGCGCACGCACCCACAATCGAGCGCACCAGACCCACGTCGCTGGGGCGCTAGCTGACGGCGTGGTGGGGCGTGGAGCGCGGCGTGCGTGCGTGAGTGCACGCGGCGGCGGCAGCGTCGACCGAGCCGGCCGCGAGTGGGAGACCGAGCGTAGGCGGCGGACGGCCGGTGGGGGGGGTGACGGCGTCCGGGGCTGGGTCCGCGGCAACGCTCCCCACCGCCGGCGGCGCGCCGCGACGATGGCGGACGACCAATGGGCGGGGGACGCGGCGGGGTCCGCGCGCGCCGTAACCGCCTCCTTTACCGGACCGGTCCGACTGGTTGCACCCCGACGCGCCGTGCGACATCTCTCGGCCGGTTCATTGCGAGGTCGTCCGTCGAACGTATCGCGTCGTCCGTGCGCACGTTACCGTGGTCCGTCTCGCCGTCGCGTCGTCGTTCGCCGTCACATCGCGGTTTTTTTATTTTAATATTTTTAATTAATCATTGTTTTGAATTTTTTTTTTTTTATCGCGGTCGTTTTTTTCACCGACATCACACGCGCCCGACCGGCGTACGAAACGCATACGTTTACGTATATATACATTGTTATTCGGAACGCGTCCGTCGTGTGTGCGCCAGTGCGTTCGTATATCCGTTCCGCGGTTTTTCCGTTGAATCTTTTCGGCGCGCGCGCGAGTGGAAAACAAACCACTCGCTTTTCGCGTATAGTGGGTACATCGTCATATCGTTGTACCTACACACCGCTGCACCGGAGACGCGCGCGCGGCCGCTCCGGAAACACGTCCGCCGCCGGTCGAAATTGATTTCTCCACCCGGCCGTTGTACCCGACAGCCATCACGCTGAATTACGGGGAGATCGGGAGCCCGTTCGGAGGGGGCGGCGGTGGAGGCGCTAACCAGCAACAGCAACAGAGGTCCACGGGCACGCCGTCGTCGATGGCCGGTGGCGACGCTATGGACGCAACGGCTCTGAGCACAGGCGGACCGGGTTCCGGCGGTGGCGGCGGCGGTGCCGGTGGCGCCAACGGCCCGGGCGGCAACAACGCGGCCGTCGGTGGCCAAGACTCGCGCGGCGGAGGCGGCGGCAGCATAACGCCAGTGCCCACGTCCAAGTCGGCGTTCATCGAGCTCCAGCAGAACCCGTACAACGTGCGCGGCGTTTACCACCCGCACCCGCACGCCCATCCACACTTCGCGGCGGCCGCCGCGGCCGCGGTCAACCAGCACCACAACAGCCCCACGCAGCACCACGGCAACGCAGCGTCGCTGCAGCCCCATCACCACGACGGTGCCGGCGGGTTCGGCAGCCCCAGGGGCGCCATGTCCGCGTACCCGTTCCCGACAATGCACCAGAACTCGTACTCGAGCTATCACATCGGATCGTACACGCCGCAGTGTCCGTCGCCAACCAAAGAAGGTAAGTCGCGGCGTATATAATATATATTCGCGTCATTTTCAAAATTAAACACCACGTCCGCACCACGTTTAGGATTATTTACCCAAGTCCGTCGTAGAACCTGCGCCGAATCGTTCAGTATATGTATTATATAGGTGATGGGTTATGGGATGGTTAGGGTTTAACCGCCTCTGATGAGATTTGGTAGGGGGGGGGACTGATTTCGATTTTGATTTTGGACACTCACTTCTATATTTGTGGATAGTGTAATAATATATATATATATATACAGCTTTACTTACCGCTGATGCGTTGAGGTCCTGCAGCTTTTCTGCCGTAATCCGTTATTCTATGTGTTTTTTATAGGATTTTTCGATTTACTCATAAAGCTGTTGATCTTATTATGATTAAAAATATATCGTTTCAAATATGCTTATTTACTTTATTTGCCTCGGAATTCGCTAAGCTGTATAGGCAACATCGCATTTTCGTTTTCTGTAGACCTTCTTATAGTGAGGTTTACCACAATATATATATACGTACAATACTAATATAAAAGTTTATGTAGCTTTATATGTATGTACTTAAACTTCGCAGTTGGTTTTTTTCAAACTGTCTTTCTCTAGTGCACAGCATTTATTTTGGGTTGACTTGTATATCAGTTATATAGATAACAAAACTATTGGTACCTTGTGTTTAACCAACAATGCGACATTTGGAAAACGATAATGATGTAATCCTTCTACAAACGTTTGCACATCATAAAAAAATAATGTTTTCAAAAAAATATTTCCTAAAAATTTTTCACATCAATTTTTCATGTTTATGAAAAAAGAATTATAATATCTTACTGTATATATATAATGCAGAACAGCATATAATATACCTATGTTTTTTTACTGAAATATAATTTTATTAAATAAAAATGCATATAGAAAAGTTTATTTATGGCAAATATATACTTCCAAAACTTTTTAATATGTATAAAATAGAAATAATATAGTATTTTGCCGAAGATGATGTGGGATAATATATTATATTGCCTCTCCTAAAACAATGCGCGATAATCGATTTATTCAGCCCGTCGTCCGTATAAAGCACGCCGATTAGACCACACAGGCCGCATACAATAGATATATACGTTTTCCCATTTACGAGAGTACTTTTAGATACCTATATAATAATAGATTATATTATACTATGTGTCCATATAGATACTGCACGATCGACGCACGATTCCGCATATTATCGTGTATATAAACATATTATGGTATATTATCGCATATTAATAATAAGTCTCGGTAGCATAATATATCTTGTCGTACCTATAGTGGTATTTTTGAAATATAGGCATTTTTAGAGTTCTGCGATTAGAAAAAAAATATAGGCGATTATAGGATTGAAATTTTACATGTTGACGCGTAGAGTTCTTATTACGGCAATTGTAAAAATGTAAATGACTTTCTTCACGGCAATTAACATTAACAATTTTTCCGGAGTGAAAATAAAACTATCTATACCCATATTATATAGATATTATACTCATAGAAAGAACAAATTTAAACAAAATAAAAATTAATAACTCAAAACTTATGAAACGTCCGAGTCTATTGTTTCCTTGATATAATAATTAATAATATGGTGTTATAGGTATATGCTGTTCGAATAATTGTTTTAAATTTTTTTTTTTAAAACCTAAAAACGAATTTAAAGGTGATAACAAATGTAAAAACAATATATTACAATAATTTTTTCTGGATTCACAAACATAGCAGCAGTATAATAAATAAGTATCTAGCATATAATATTATACAGAAAAAAGATTGGTTAAACATATAATAATAGCATACTGTGTTCACGATTAAATATGTGTACCTATATATACGCTGTTCTTATAGATTAAATAAGTCCAACCTTCTTGATACATATTTTATATAAATTAATATTATCTGTATAGAATGTGATATTAATGCAATATACCTACCTACTTTTATAAGTTGATAGTAACTTTTTCTCGTTAATTTCGCACAATATACTAATATACTAGATCTACATAATATTGTAAGTTTTCCTATATTATACTATAATATACATTAATATATGTATTATACAACAGTGCAATTGACAATATAATTTTCATATTTCCACGCTGTTATTTCGTTTCATTTTTTTATATCGCTGTTATAATTTGTTTAATATAATACATTTATACCTATATATATATATATTATACTATTATATTATACCGTCGCAAAGACAAAAGTTTTAACTCGCGTACACACATTGCAACACGAGTATGAACGTGTCCGCAGATGACAAGTGTTTTTCGAATAGACGCAAACACAAATATCAACTATATATGAAGTACAGCCAAGAGTAAAATAATGTATATATGCATGTCTGATGTCACATTATATTGAAACACTTATTGGAGTATTATTTTCCCTCGATTCGTTCGTTTATGCGTCGATGATGAGTTGCTAAATTTAGTACATGTGTATAGGTTCATATTGGCAGAGAGAATTGTAGAAGCACATATATATCTGTATAGGAATGCAATATTGGCATTATTATATTATAGTCTGTCCAAAAAGAGAGCGTTTAACCACGTATATATTATTGGTATGATAGAATTGAATATTATACGGCTCCGAGATTATTGTTATTTCTGAACATTTTTATATTAAAAACGCCGAAATATTTTCTATTGCGATATCTTTTCAATCGTTTATGCGATATGTAAACGTTCTAAGTATAGGAAAACAATTCTTATAGTATAATTAAAACGAATATTAATTGTAAAACATTTGGGTACCTAATAAATAATTTTAATTTAGAAATTGATTTCAGTAATATGTATATTGTATATGTATATTATATAATAAATGACGGAAGCAATGCGAAAGCAAATCCCGCGGCGTCGTCGGTTAAAACAGGAAAAAAAATGTATATATAATAAATATAAAAAAATACTTAATTTAAATAATTTCCTGAGATTTATTTTGAATTTTGAGAGTTGCTAATCACTTACAATTACAATAAAGCGTTCACGTTAATGCAAAGCTGTGTATAGTAAACATAACTTTTTTTAGTTGTAGCTAAGAGGTTTTTATTTGTATTTTCATTAATCCCTACTACTGTTATAAGATGGGAAAAAATCTTATGATATGTTCGAGCCTACGAGGCTATAGTAATAAGTTAATATTTGGCATTATTGCGTAAAGTTCTTAAATATGACCGAGCTCAATCGTATTATTTAGTATGAAAAGATCCCATAAAAATTCACCGATGATAAGGAAAGATCCCATTCAATCATATTTTACCGATATTGTATATTATTATAATGCGAGACGATAACAATGAGATCACAAACGCCACTCGGGTGGGCCACTCTATCGTATAACTCAACCCCAAGCTAATTTTTATTACCGTTTTTAATACATTTATACGCACGCGTGTGTATATGACGTATAAATGTATACTATATATAGGTGTATATTAATATACGCGTATTATACTGTATAGGCTGTGGTGTGAGGGTCCTAAGTATATATATAATATATATGCCGCAGCAGCACCCATCGTTCCCCTTTCACTCTTCGTCCAGTCATCCCTATTATGTATATACCTATTCACTGTTATCGCCCTATCCCCCGAATTTCGCCTAACAAAACGATTACCTACAACATATTGCACATTTAATCGTCGATATTTTTGTTAATACAGAGTTAATAATGTCCACAGTGTTTTTTATTTGGTTTTAGGTCGGTATATATGATACTTGTTCATTATATGTATATGAATAATATAATTACATCTTGGCACTTGAGCATAATGTAGGTAGGTATATATTATAAGTATAACTGCAGCTGAATGCATTTAATGCGTTTTCATCTTTTCGTTTTGTATACAAATATCATAGGTATATAATATTTGATAAACGTTCCAAATTTTTTTATATAATTCTCTAGACTGTTTCAAAGTGCAATGTATAACGATAAATTATACTTCAATTGAATGACCTTTGTTCAGAACTACATGCGGATTATAAGTTTATAACACATTAGTTTATAATATACTAATTGCTATAGAGACTATATATATATATATATATATATATATATGCCTATGCTTATCTAGTATTTCCATTTTCAACATAAAGACAAATATTATTATATGATATGTTTCAACCCTAGTCCAGACATGATATCGGTACCTCCATACTGCTCCATCCTATCTATATAGGATACGTATAAGGTGTCAATCGCAATAATTAAATATCGTTTTCTTTTCATTGTATACAAATTATACGCATGTGTGTGGGTGCGTAACATAATAAATTATATCGAATTTAATACTAAACAGCTATAGGCGTATATAATATGTATATACATTCACATAGTGTTATATTATTATTTATATTGTAACGGTCGATTAATCGAAACCACGGTGGCTGCGGTTTTCAAATTTCATATTTTCATTACACGCCGCCAAGACGTCATGATGACAGATTGCCAGCAGCACAGATTTTAATAATACATCGTTTTTTATTCATAAAATCAGACGGCATGTTCCATCACGTCGTCGTCGTTAGTGATTAAAATCGATACTTTATGTAAAAAGATTACATCGATTCCCCGTATAGACAGCTTCTGAGCTTTCTGTTAACACGTAGAAAAAAATATTATCTCAAATAAATACACATTTTTTCATGAGAAATTATCACATTAAATAATATAATATATTAAGTATATAGTAATATAATATAATATAATATAGCGAATACATTATTCAAGGTTGTAGAGCTCAAATGTAATTTTAGTCGCTTTCCATTTTGCTAATATGTTTTTAACGTATAGTCGCTTAAAATATTAGCCAAGTTAAAATCTACTCCTTAATATTGCAGATATTTCCTTTGTGGTTAAAACAGTTAGTAATTTTTAATAAATGATCAGTTAGGTACATAGTGTATTATGTATTTATATTTAAACTTGTTCGAAAAATGTTTCATTTTTACAAATTAGTATAAGTAGGTATAGGTACATAATTATTAATTCCTTTTACATATATTATGTTTATCTATGTTTAAAATTGAACGCTTTTACTACACAATTTGTAAGCTAACAAGATATACAGACAAAAGAAAAGAATTTATATTGGACATAATAAAATTATCTTTATAACTCGTAACTGTAATACTCGTTTAGCTCATACGTTGCATTATATGGGTAAAAAGCGATTCGATATAACAGCTAGTTGATTAGTTAAGTATAGTATAGCAAACTTTAATAGTATAATAAAAAATAATGAAAAACGCTATTCGACTTTTAAACTATTTTTGTGCCCTTCACTGCAGCGTAATATGTATATATATATATATATATATTAGTATATGTATATTGTATATATAGGAACTATTAGATAAATTTTGTTAGTTGTACGAAGTCGTTGTGAATCGCGCTTAAAAATATCCACTAAAGAACTTTATAATATTTTAACAAATATATAATACATATACATATGTTGTATTCCGTATAATACTTTAGTACCTAATCTATGTGGTTTGTAAATAAATAAAACGAATTAATTAGACCTATCGATATATATACTCGCGCGTAATTGCTAGGTAAATACCTATATTATATTTTGATCTTTATATACATTGCTACGTTATATAGCATTATAATATTAAATGTATAAACATCATCTATTATTATCTATATGTTTTTATATACATATATAATATTCTAATTCTTTAAATCTGAACCGCATCTACATAGGTATGTGTGTATGTGTTTAAGCGATGACAATATTGTCGCGCGTAATAAATACATGTGAATATAATATAATATGATGTGGACTTATTTTTTCAGTAGCATTATTGTACATAGAATATAATGTGTAGGTACCTATGTATATATATATATATTTATCGGGAAACGAAACAATATGCACGTCGTCTCTTTAAGCGCACATACACAATATACCGTTCACATAACATTATTGTGTTATATTATATTATGATGCGCGTCGCTTGCACGGCTATTCCGTCCGATTTACGTGCGCATATATATATATATAATAATAATATATCATACATATTATATTATACGTATATGCCTGTGCCCATACGTAAAAAAATGATTATACATTTTTGGTGTGTGACCGTGGCCCGCTATAAAATTTACATGCGTGTGTCATATGTATATACACTGTGCGCACGTATTATTGGCGCATATATATATATATATATATATAATAGAATATGAACATAGACAGGCGCTGCAGAGTTCGGCACACTCCACAAAAATATCTGCTATATAGTTTTCGTTTTCGACCGTGTGTATTGTACATGGTTACGAAAATGTTGCTATTGGTGACTGTTGGCAAAAAAAAAAATAATAATAATATATACCATGTCGGCCGTGCGAGGTCCGCGCGTTTTGTGTTGGGGGTAGCAGTGGGCAACTACCTCGCATAACCACCATCATATCTATATAACATATATAAACACCCCCGCATGTACCTACCTGTATAATATTTATTGTATATGTATATAAGGCTCATAGCGCTCATATATGTGAAAACCGCGTGAAACACATTAAACTTGTTTAGTGTACGCCATCACATGTATATAGGTAGGTTTACGTGTAAAAGTAGCATATTATAATATGATAGGCATTTCGATTAAAAACAGCATTGTAATATTATGTATATTTACGTTGTGTTTTTCTGATTGTTGAAAATTCGTATTGAATATTATTGCGTAAATATGTACGAAACAAAAGAGTCTATTACGAAATAAATATATTATTTCAGTCAAACTTAACTTATCCTATATATACGACAAGAAATAATATTATTCGCGATATTTTATTATTTGATTTTCTTGTTCTTATTGCATCAGATTATTAATAAGCAATCGTGTTAGAGTATTCATCACTCAGTCGACGCAAGAGCAAAAATATAGTAGTACACTAAAAATATATCCACAATATAACCAACCGTTATTCGACTTATATGATAATAAAAAACCTATCGCGAGATTTAACGATGTCCATGATGTTTGTACATATAATTATAAGTCATAATTTTAATTTAAAACGCATTATCAGTCGATTAACGACGGGGAATTTATAACGAGTGTAAATAAAAAGATTAACTTATCTTCAGAAGAAGTACCATTTAAAGGTTAACAATTATTAAAATGTCATAGTCACATAAATTTAATATGTAACATGCAGAATGTATATAAAATATAATTATATTATATTAATGGTTCTAATCATGCGTACTTGGATTTCGGTATACATTATATTGAACTGTGTTATGTATAATATATAAGAAATAAAAAAACCAATATTATATTTCGAATTAAAAATGTTCTCTCTATTACGAATACTATTTACTCATCATATTTTATATATAATATTATTATATTAACAAACTCGGATTATCGATCAGATGTTTTTTTTTCAAACAAGAAATCAAATTCGATAAAAGTAAGTTTTTAAGTTCATTGGCTTTTCGTGTAAAGTTTTTTGTTTATAACTTAAATACTAATATATAGGTTATACCTACGTTTATTATAAACTGAGTTATAATAAGAAAAAAAGGCGTGTTAATATATAAATTAGACACGTCGAGTGTCATTTTATATAGGGTAATATTGGCACACGCCTATATTAAAATAAATAGTAAATTTATAGCGCTCTGCTTGCTCATAACAATATTATGTTATATAGATATAGATTTGAAATAAAATATGATATTATTATGCTTTAACAGATTTCTCTTACCGTGGGTCACAGCGAAAATATAATATAAGAACTTCGCAATACGCTTATTTTTTTAAATTTTAAATCAGAACGAATCCTTATAAATATAGCGTCTGTATTTAACATTATTATTGTTGTTATTATCATCATCGCCGTTGTCGTCGTCGTCTTATATAAAGGCACCGCTGCAGTTTGGTTACTGCAGCAATTACATTAATTTGCTATAACGCGAAAACCATAAAAAGTAGGCCGGCAAAATAGCAATTTCCTGTATATTCTATACTGTCTTATACACAATTTAACTGAAATACGTGTTATTCGATTGCAGTCAAAGATAACGTTTCTGTATATTTTTTCCGAACGTTATATAGGCACCTATAAATAATAGTCTCTCTATATATATATACTGGATAGCTTCGTATTACGTGCAGTTCTATAGTAATAATGGGTGTATTTCGTCGATAGGGAGAGAAAAAAATGTAAAATTATTTTAGGTACACTGCAACTACTATATAAGTATAATATAATAGTCTATATATGTTGTTGTACCTACAGAAGACTGTCATTATTATTAAAGTTTAAGAAATAGGCTATAAATATTATAGCTATATTATGTAATATTATTCACTTTATTATAACTGCAGATAATGCGCATGTGTTCACACTTCTATTGGTAATTTTTAAATGTATAAAAAACGAATATAATTCAAATGTTTTATGACAAATCTATGTTAACCGAAATCCTCTCATCAAACATATTATGTATTGATTTCAATTTAGTTCAATATCGTTGTTCTGTCCGTTCCGAGAAACCCTTCTCAATAAAATCGCATCGACTAAATAATCTATATAAAACCGACTTATTTATATGTATCTATAAAACACACTGTTTCACAATAATTATTTAAACTGTATAGATTATAATATATTAATTTAAACATTATTTATATATGACATTTAAAAAAACGATTATCGATTAAATTTAATTGTAGAAGCTTTGGTAAATCGTTGTTGAACTTCGTTTTCAAACAAAACATACATATTAGGCGTCGATTATTATTTCATTATTGTTTGAATACATTATGGAAAATCGATATGATTTAACACAATGACGCACATTATATGTATAATTATATAATGACCTTAATTGCCGGGAAAATTATCCACATCATAAATATCGCTATTACATAATAACAATATTTAGATGTACCTACTCAAAACCGCGTAAACGGGCTGTCATATTATAGTATAATCGTTGTCTGTCGTTATTATACTTATTATTAAATATAATACGTTACCTATTTTCGGGGGAGTACAACGATAATAATGAGCTTTAATTACTTAATCGACAGCGTCGTGTTTACAGTCGAAAACAATTTCGTAAATTTTTACCTATACACCGGCCAGCCGTGGATTAACTTGTAATATATACGCACATGCAGTATAATATCATATATTTAGGTAGGTGTATTGGTAGATATATGATGTACATCTCGATGAGTATTTTATTATTACATTAAACCGCACACGTGCCCCGAGGGCTTCGCTCGTTATCTTGTAGAAACGCTCAGCTATAATATTTTGTACTATTCTTATTATATTATTCTTTTAATCCTGTGACGGGTTAGCTATATAGGTTTAAGCTACCTCGATGATCATCTAAACGATCGGTGGCGTTCGCTTATTGTTATATTGCCAGTAAGTTATGATCGCGATATATGGTTATACAACCTTTCATATATAATTGATAAAATAATATATATAATATATTTAAAATTATATTCGTTTCCGCAAAAATATAATCAAAAATAATGCAAGCAATATTGTAAATAGCTAATAACCATATTGTTTTGTTAGCGATGTTTAGATAAAGTAAAAAATAAAAATACAAGAATAACCATATTATATTATTATAGGTACTCAAAAAGTTAATAACCCGAATATAATACATATAAAATGATTTTGTTTTTCGAATACATTTTGATGATGAATATGATACGTGTTTGCGTGTTTCCGAAAGGTATCATCCAAAATGTTATTTTAATTCAATTTTATATATTTAAATAGCCTTCAAATGCCGATTATAGAATATATAAGACACGCACTATAATATTATATACACAAAGCTATGATTACTATATACGTGTAATATTATATGTACTATTTCTGGTTTTCTATTTTGCGCATAGCTATTTGTGTATTATTTACGCATAAGTCTATAACTTAAATCAAAAATTCGGTCAACCAAGTATCATACGGATATTTATGCACAAACTGTAATTGTTATTAATATAACCTCTACAAAATTTAATGTTAAAATTCCAAAACAATTACTCATTCGTATATAAGTACATAACAAAGCTAATAGTCAAAGACGCGTCCCAATGTTGTATATGCGTATGAATTGCGATCAATAATAGTATAATTATTGTTATAATCTATTTATCTGTTTTTTTTTTATTGATATTTAATTGTGGTAAAAATATTTGGCTCCATGGTCATGAAAGTAATTTGTTGATAAACCCTAGACTTATAATTTGCATTTGTATAAAAAATAGAAGTCTCGTATCTTTATTTTATACTGCGAGTGAGATAACGTTAATAAAATGTCATGGTGTTAACAAATTATTATAAACATAGTTATTATTTTATTTTCCTAAAAATATCTCACACGACGACGACGATGATGACTACATACAATATACTACAATTTTTGTCCGTAGGCAAAAGCATCCAAAATCAACGTACAGAGCTATATAGTAGTCGATTTTATTTTTCAACTATAACCCTACAGTTATAATGTCCTAATGGTTCAAACTAGTTTCGAAGAAAATAATATTTGGCACTGTAGCCTTGCAAACCTCACGGTAATTTGTTCCAGTGTGTTTCCATATGTTATATGTAATAATAATATTGTTCACATATATAGGTACTAATAATATACGTCGAGGGACATGCCACACGCGTAGTTCTTATATCATATTTTTTTGCATTTACTGATATATTATTGATTATTATTATATTATTAGTGACTGACTAACTTAACTTTAAGGTAGACAATATCACAAAAATGTGCATAAAAATAATAATATTTGTGATGATCCAGTCGTTATTATTATTATTGATTATAAGACTCGAAGACAAAAACCAACGAGGCTGTAATAACTAATTAAGTATATTGACCGTATATTAGAATTGAATATTGCTGTAATTTTAGAAGAATTTGTATTACACAATAATTAATATTTTATTATAATTTATTTGGACATCATTATTATTTTTGCGGAAGATCGTTATTGTAATTTGATGTACAAATTCTCTTAACTATAAACTAGTATAAAAACATTTTTTTTTTAAATTTTACTATTCTTATTAAGATAGCATAATACTGTAGTTTCTAGCGGTAAATTGACTGCACACGTTGTTTTTCTAAAATTGAAACTTGATAATCATTAACAGATAACATTGTTTGCACGACAAATATTAAAAATTAAAATTATTAGCGAATTCATATCAAAGAAAACATTATTTAATGAAACACAGGTAATTGGTTAAATGTATATATATATATATATTTTAATATGCTCAATAGAACTGACGTATCTTGACATATTATTTGACTAACTATATTAAACAATATATGAATTTAAGACATTGACGGTAACATATTATTATATACGAGTATATGATAAAAACCATGGAGGGGTATATTTATTGTAAAGCGTAAAATCGTATTATATTCGTAATATCCATTAGGGAAGTAAAACACTTGGGAGATTTTTTTTTTACCATCCAAAAACTTTGGTTCGGCCCAGCTGCCATGCACACACACACACACACACCATACGCATATATATATATATATATGTATATAATGTAACATTTGCAGCTCTCCATTCTTTTATTTATGTATAGTTACGTACTTGTATATATGTAAACCCATATATGCATACGAATATGTATATAATATATCGTATAATATACTCGTTGGATAATTGTTTTTCTCTTTTTTGCATTCGAATATTTACACCTCGACTTTCCGATCTCGTATATGACGGACCTATTGTTCTCCGGTTCCACTCAACTGCAGTATACAATAAGTGTGCTAGTGCGCGCGTGTGTTTCTAATGGAGTGTGTGAAGTTCGTATTATGTTATAATATGGGAAAATATGATTGTTTTATTAAAAAAATAAAAGTTTATACATAATAATATATAGATTAATATACATTTAAAATTAAAACACACATCATACTGTATGTATATATTATATCGTAATCATATAGTATATCAAATGATTAATGATTGATTTCTGAAATGTTAAATAGCCATGTAGAATAAAATTGTCAAGCTTTATTTGTAATAGAGTCCAAATAATAGACAGTAAAAAAATACCAAAAGTGAAGTGATTATGTAGGCACAATAATCATATATAGGTAATATTGTGTAAATAATATCAAACGTGCATAGTTTTTTGAACCAAAATTATTTTCATAATTCCGTTTTGTGCAGTATATATAATATCAAAAATTATATTATGAACAACGTTCGAATTCAATAATTATCTTTAGTGGTTTTATATACACTGTTCTTTTCACAATCTTCGTAGTATCATCATATGCATCAATATCCTATATACTTACATAAATAACTTTAGGGCACATTTAGGGGAAAATCATCCTTATAATACTGTGAGACTACGAAGCATGTATATAGAAGAAGAAGAATATTATTAATGAAAAACAAGGCCAAACGGTATGTAGGTACCTATCGAGTGAAGATTCGACAATTTTTCTTTCGATTTTCTTTAAAATATGTATCAGATATCTCTGTATTGTGTTTTATAAACGTATACCTAACGAATTTAATAATATTACGTGTATAAAATCCGCGCGCGCTTGCGTATATTGTATACAGAAAATATAATGTAACCGATGGAATTTCATGTATAGTCATTGTGTGCACATACGGAACAATGTTGTTTCGTGTTAGACCTTGTCACATTTTCACGCATTATTATTATATTCGTGTGCATGTGCGCAAGTGTGTATATTTTTTTTCACACTCCACGTACGTGACGATTGGCCCTCCTACTCCGAAGACTACGAAGACGAAGCCGACGACGACGACGGCGATGTGAAGTCGAAGGCGCGTCCGTCAAACCGCAACGGCGGCGACGGCGGTTGTGGTGGCTTTATAAAAAAAATGTAATAATAATAATAATAATAATAAATAAATAAACGAAGAAAAAAAAATCTGACTATTTTGTCGGTTCGCACGTCGTTCCGCCGCCGGCAGAGTACATATATAATATATAATATACGGACGTTTTGCTTTCGTGCAGCCAAAAAAAAGGTTCCTATATATACATAATAATATTTTCTTGTGGGTTCACACACACACACATAAACCGTCAAAACCTATATTGATTTTTGAAACACAAATGGCTGCTCCGTCGCCACTTTTATATGTACGTATTGGTATATGTATAGACGACGTATTTTCGCTTTTGTACAAAACTATGTAGTCTTTTTTAATATTTAAATTCATTATTCATCAATATACACGTGTGTATATAATAAATATACTAAGGCCGGGATTTACTTACTTCCATTAGTGAGTTCAAATGCTATGAAGTTTGAAATTATTTTTCCATTTACCTATTATATACCGATTTTACACATCAAAAATCGCACCAACTAATTATAATTTAACAAGGTAGCGCTGAGACGTTGCAATGAAGTAGTAACCGAATGAAAAAGTTTCTTATACTCATCCATAAATACTTTTATCTTCGTTTAGATGTATATTTGTTTGAAATTTGAATATAATTATGTTTTTATCAGTTTTTCTTATAATTCGACTGCAGACAACGATTAACTCGGCCGTCGATTGATTCTAGATGAACTTTATAGAATAATGATGAAGCGATATTAATTATTAGCCAATAACTGATATACACATATTCAATAAAAATTTGCGAAAAAAAGAAAAATTATTTATATTATTATATGTAGTTAGTTTTCATCGTGGTTTTAATAGAACTGTTATAATAATAATAATAATAATAATAATTTTTATTTAAAAAACCTTTTTAAAAATTTTCCAAATATAATAAAATAATTTGGCATATTATAAACATTCAAGGGTTATATAAAATACATACATATAGCTTATAATTATTAAACATACTAGTTCAAAAATATAAAATGATATACATAATAGATTGTAAATAGATAAAATAATAATATATAAAGTCAATTAAAGTTATAAAAAAATTAACTAGCCAAATAAACCTACCGTCGTATTGTGCTACATATTATATATTATGATTGCTATGCGTATAGTATGGAAACAACAGTATCAATGTTAAAAACTATCAAATTATAAATAAAAATTGTTTTTTAAAACTAACTTAAGTTTTTTTAAATATATGTACGTGTGTAAATAATACATAAACCTTTTAAAAAATATATATTTAAAATTACTAATAATAAGCAAAAAATATGCATTTATATATAGTACAATAATATGTACAAGTTTTCAGCCCTAATTTTTTATAACGAATATATACATATTTTATAAGCAGTTAAATGCACGTCGCGTGCATTTCATATAGACGATCACTAATTACCGTAATGACACTGTTTAATACCCAATAGGTCGTAAATTTAAAATAGTATGCACTAGGTATGTCGTAATAGTGATAATTAACACGAACGGACGATTTGATTTAATTTGAAATTAAAACGATTTAATATATTGCAGGACGATTGGTTAAACTATTATGTATTTCAGTTATGATATAATAATATATGTGTTTTCCGACTAGAGTATTATAACTATATATAATACACAACGTTATTACATAATTAAAATTAAAATTGAATGATGATAAAATACAGAAAAAAGACGACTATTATACTGCTGGCAGTTTTGAGGGCTGCAGCCCCTCCAACTCAACAGCCTAGAAATGTATGTGAGATTTAAAAAAAAAATTAATTATTTTCTACACATATTTTATAGGTTAGTGATATACGATTAATTTTCACAGAGTGTAACTGAAAGTTAACACTCAGGAGAATATATATTATGAAAAACGTCTATAATGTAGGTATATACCTATTTAATTATTAATTTGTCCGTGAGACTATTTATAATTTGTTCATTCTTTCAATGAGACAATGACAATATTACTGTGATTATTATTTTTTTTTTTTTGATAGAACGCAATGTAATAATATTTTTTGTATTTCTTTTTTTTGTTACAACGCCTTCAAAACAGCGTGTAAAGTTTTTACATTGTGTATCGTAAGACAAAATTCACTGTAGCCTATAGGTATAGTCACGACATCATTGCAGACGTCCCGGTCGAGTGACACGATCATTACAAATAACTAAAAAATAAAAATAAATTTCTAATTAAGTTCAATACAAATAATATATACCTACATCACTGGTTTATAAGTACGTCCTGTAAAGTTTAATAATTTTAATAAATTTAAAAATTAAAATTAAATCAAAAAATATAATTAATCATCTAATCTCAACGTAATTCTAACCATCTAACCACAAAAATATATTCGAAATTAACTGAAGTAAAATTCTCTGGTATATATAGTATAACTTAATATCTCGTAATAATATTTATAATACTATATCTTATAAGTTATAAGACTTTTACTTAAACTAATAGGCGTATAATGTAGTCTTAAAATTGTAGTTGTCGATAGAGTCTTGTAAAACAAATTGATACATCGGTATAGATCATACGTTACTCCAGTGCCAAAACATCATACCAGAGAAAAACATAATCAAAATTTGTATAGTTATAACCATAACTATACTTATTGAATGTCGACAGCAAAGTAACTCGTTAAAGTCGTTTTGGGTGTATATATACTTACTGTATTCATACCACCTTTATTTATTGCATTCATTACACCTACTATTACTACTATTATTGAAATACAGGTTAGGATGTAAGCGCATCGTAATGGAATAATAATATGATATGTATCTATATTGTAACTTAATTAAAATCAACAAACTTAAACATTTCAACCCGTCAACGTCGTCCAAATAGTCCACATATACACACATCACAATGCATACCATCTTTATGGTGTATCTGATGTCATATATTATGGCATGTGTTATTTAAATATGTCTTTAAAACGTCTTGTCGTGCTTTTTTTTTAACTATGGGTAGGTAATGATGATGCAATTTTTCCTCACAGAGATTTGATTTTTTTGTATTCAGTCGTAATAAATTATTATTACTATAACAGAGTACAAGTACTGTGCATTGTACACGCGTTTAAACCAGGGTTATATGCATTTGTTATTGACAGCGTGCAGTGTCGTATAGGGAACCAGACGATTTTTTCGGCGAAGGAATAAGATTGGAAATAATTTTAAAAATGTGTCAAGATATGATCAAAAAGATACGAATTGATCGACAATAAGTAGCGATAATAACGTTAAGTATTTTGTAGGCAGTATAAGGTATATAACAGGGGCGGCCATAAACGGTCGAACGCGGACAATTTTAAAGTCGATCATGTTAGAATTTATATTTAGGGCCACGCGCACTACAATTAATCGAGGTTGTAGCGAATAAATTGTCGATAAGTTTTATTGAACAATTTTCTATGGAAGTCGATTCTCAAAGGTGAAGTACATTTTTAGTATGACCAAAAAAAGTTTGGCCTCCCCTGGTATATAATTATATTATATAAGTATATATGTGATATTTACTTAGTATACAAATATACCACCTACCCCTCATAATTGTTATACATATATATTAAGTTATATACAAAATAGGAGTTACATGATGATATAATTTCTAATTTAAATGCAATTTCAGTGTAAAATTGTCAAATCCTCCAGATACTGTCAGATAGCTCTAGGTCATAGCCTACCCACCCCATAATATACGATCTACATTACCTATACAGGATCAATATTTTGTATAAAATAAGTAAATAAGTAGATACCAACATATGAGTATTAAATATTAATTCATATAGGTACATCAAGAACCGACAAAAATAAATCGTAATAATCTATAAAAATCAAATATGAGACGAGTTGTGTAGTTGAATTTTTCTATAGCATAATATTTAATATTAAACATAGATATATAATATGATTGCATTATTCTCTATTCGCGTGTTATATACGATATATCATTATAACTCATAGTAAATACGCAACATTCAACCGAGCCTTGACTTCTGTTTAATTCTCTCTACCCTTTCGATAACAAAAATGTAATTGTTATTGTCGTCCGCGTGTATAGTTTACATATAACGTCCGATAATAATATATACGTATATATCATATTACGTGGTCGTAAAAACATGTATACGATGATAAATCGTATAAGATCACCGATGTGCTTGAATCGCAGGTCACACACGTGATAGCACATTATACGTTCGAGTATACGTCGGTCTTTTGACCGTATTCAAGTGTGTTGATAATAAAAATCCTAGAAAACCTTATGGATACTGCCGCTGCAGTCGCGATTGTTGAGGTCAACATGGTATCGTGACAGTAATTTAATTTTTATTTTCGACAAGTCGTTTAAATTTTTATTATATTATATACGATAATAATAATCTATAGCCTTTGTCACACACATACGCACAAATTAAAAGATTATTTTTCTATCACGATTGAGTTTGGTTATTTTTTTATTACTTGTAACATGTTAATTATTATCACGTATAATATATGCTCTATTATTGCCTGCTGATTAGGATACAATACGATATTATATTATATTTTTTTTCTCTATTGAAAATATAAACTTATAATAATGACATATATTATATATAATATAGGTAATATAATATTAGATATGTACATTATAGTTTATATTTATATTATTTTTTATTGCCTCAGGGCATTATAACGTTGTGATATCATTTAACGATACGATTGTAAAAGCCAACCGAGATCAAATTCAATTATCAAAACGACTTCGTGTTAAAAATATTATCTGTGGGATTTTTACAGATTTTCGTGTCTACATTGTAATATATCAACTAAACAATATAATATAGTATATAAATATATAATATTATTTTTAATTTAAATTAAAAGTTGCGAGATCAAAATAAAAAAAAACCACAATTCTCTATATAATTTTTAATATGCGCATACAACACCTATATGGCTATATAGCTATACATTATACAGATTCAATTTTAACGATTATAACAAAATACTTAGGTATATAGAATTGTATTGTTTATTTTTACGTTCCGTATTTTCGTTATTTTCGCATTCGTATAGTGTAAATAGTTACTTTTCAAAAGTAGTGAATATATGGATGGCCGTCAATATAACATATAACACGAGACTACAATTTCCCATACATATAATATATTTATAAACAGTTTGAAGGGGAGCATACAGTTTTCATGCAGACAAATAAAAAAGTAGAACTTAGGGCTGAAAACGCTAGGGGTGAATATTACGGTGTAGATGAGGTGGTGACCTGCTGCAGGTGAGCAAACGGCGAATATGTTTTTCATTTTCCTGCGACAGTCATTGGTCCTATTCATACATGCATATAAAAGGTGCGGCCAAACGAAGTAAAAGGGTAAAAAACAATAATAGTTGCGAAAATAATTACATTATTATGCTGAGGTACCCTAAAACAGTTTCGTCCGAATTTCCAATTACTACATGATAATTTCAAATTAAAATGGTTCCTGGTTTATTCCTATATGTGTTAGGTAACTCGTCACAGACCCTGTGTCACACTCACACTTATTGACATATTGTGTACATGGTAGTGTTTATTGTTTTTAATAGCTTGTGTGTACAATATGCTCATATATTATAAGACGCACAAGAAAACTGTAAACGGAAGTTAAAACTAAACAAAAACGACCCATAACGCGTTTTGTTACGGAATTACCATTTTAACGGTTTCAGAAAATAATATGTGAATCATTATAATTGCATGTGGAATATAACCAATTATTATATCTACATATTTTTAAACATAAAAAACTATATAAGTTCGTCAATAAACTCACGTTTAATTTACAAGCTAATTAAACCTATAATAATCAGTGTAATACTATATAATATTATAATATAACTATGATTAGGGCTTCGTATTTTATATTTATCGAGATGCAAAGCTTTTTACATTTCTGTTTATTTCCCAAATATATGTATAAAATGCAATTACACATACATAGTGAATAACTTATTAAGTATTAATTTGTAATGTGCATTTCAGAAAAATGTGGTATCGCAGAAGATGGCAGTCTCAGGGTAAACGGGAAAGGAAAGAAAATGAGGAAGCCTAGAACTATTTATTCAAGCTTACAATTGCAACAGCTCAATAGACGTTTCCAGAGGACTCAATACCTAGCACTACCCGAACGAGCTGAACTTGCCGCATCCTTAGGACTTACTCAAACTCAAGTAAGTCTTTGTTATTAATATTTTTCTATTTCTTTTTATTATTATTATTTCGAACCTTGGTATAGCCGTATATAGTTTAATTTAAAATTAATTATGAACATATATAATAAATTATTATTAATATTATTTTATTTTATAAATCAAATAACAGTAGGTGTATACATAATTTAACTATATTTAAAAAAAAAACATGTATTAACTTTAGAACATAGGTATAATTAATCGATTAACATTTTTAAAAATCATTATGATTTTAATTAAACGTATATCGTATAGTGTTTACCGTTTAAACACATTTATTTCTAAACGTACTTAAGGGTTTGCCGGAGGAGAATATTATTTTCATTGCCCTTCCCATCACCCTGTATAAATTAGTCGTAAATATTACATATTAATATTCATACGTCTAGTTTATAGGTACTTAATAAAAATTCATAATAATTTTAAACATAATACACGTACAGTGATAGTAAATACACATTTTAATGTATAGAGCACAAATAATCTAGTAGAATAAAATAAATGTACATATTGTGATATCATAATATAATAATATACATTTAGTATATAATTTTTTTTTAAATTTTAGTGTTTAAATACATAATAATAATACCATTATTTAAATTCAAATACATAATTAATGATATACATAATAATATAGTTTTTGCACTGTTTAAGTCTTAAACACATATTATGTATTACATATTTATAGGTATATTTTTAAATTATATATATTATTAATTAATTTTACTGTAGTTATATTAAATATATATTTTATTAATTATTACGATATTTGATCGTATTAAATTAGGAATATAATTTATTATAATCACTATAGTCTAATATTTGTTTATACATATTAAGGCATATAGCGATGTAAGATAGGGTGTATTATATTATTTAATAAGTTTAATGTTTATATAATAAATTTGTAAAAAAATTAATAATATTAATTAAAAAGTAATTTCTTAATCCTACTGTTATTATACAAATAGTTTTTTTTATTCATAAATTTACATTCTTTTTTTTAGACTATATAGAAGTGTTTACTATATACCAATAACTTATACGGCTATACTCTATCCGAACTACACCAAGGACCTTTTACATGCAATTTACGATTAATCAAAGAGAGTTAAATTAATAAATTGTAAAAAATGTTATTTTGAAATAATAACATACCTTCTATAGTCTGTATATTAATTACCAATTAGTAATTTTAAATAAATGGATGTGTTGAATAATTGGAAATATAAGTTTCCAAAACATACCATTTTAATAACAGTATATTATGTAGATTGTAGATATTATTAAACATGGACTTTTAATATTCCATCATTAATTCAAAACCAGAGATATATCCAAGTCGATACATTATGTTTTACTATAATTATTATTATTATTAATAATAATGGTATATACATAAGCGTGCATTTTAGCGACGACTACTGTGTTGTTGTTCTACTTTTTTGAAATGATACACATTGTATTAGTTTTAAGTCAACAATCGGTCTGCAATAGGTATGTGGTATATTATGTATACTATATACGCCTGTACGTAAAATACGGCGTAGATTAATAATATGTTTCAAGCGGCAGAATTGGGTGTATAGTCCGATTGTAATATTAGATTACAAAGCTGTGTCTCCTGAGTATATACATATAATATTGAAATCAAACACGCCCATTACGGATATTTCTGCCTATATAGGTTTTAAAATTCTTTTGGAATGAGATAAAACGGTACGCGGAGCTATCACGCAGACCATCTCCGCACACGCTGCAGCTGTAGGAGAATAAAAAGGGAAAAATACCACTTCGGCTGTCGCGATCGCAGTCGTGTGTGGGTAGTTGCGGGTTAATGATAAATTATTATGTAAGACCTAGATAAACCGTATACGCACTATTATTATATTATTATTCCGTGTTTATGTTTTCCATATACCTATGTACAGCAAACGTTGCGTCCGGTGGTTAAGTGTCATGTCTGTGTGTGTGCGTGTGTGTGTGCGTGAGTAAAACTATAAAATATAATAAATTTATTGTCTCGCCGAAGTTGGCGTCGGAGGTGATGTATAACATACTATAACAGATAATGTTGAAGAAGATATACAAGCCCACATAATGTATAAACATCTTTATTTTAACGTTTATATTATTAATTATTGTGTGTAAGTATATGGAAATTAAATCGTTACTGTTGCCACATTGTAGAAGTGCGATAATTGGCATAGCTTTTCGAAATTCATCTGATCGATTCCAACGCGTTTTGTTAACACTAGCGTTTAGTTAAAACTAGTAGATTTGATGTGATATAAATAAAAAAGAAATATGACCTACCTATTTATAATTGTTTTAACTGTTAAACTAGTCAATAAAGCTTCTAAATCACTATCATTTTTCCTATTAATTTAAAAATAATCCTTCGGTTAAAATAAAAAATGAATTTTGTAATTTTATTTGTTTAATGCATCATCTTTTACATAATTCCGAAATTTTCCAATACAATTAGTAATGGTAATTAAGTAGGTATATAATAATAACAATGTATAAAAACTTATATAATACAAATATAACAGTCAACCAAAGTCAAAAACAAATATTTTTTTAAATAATTATTGCGGGTTTTTTTTTGCCATACGGCTGATGCCTTTTTATTCGCAGTGAAATGACTATTTCGACGTATTCGCGTATGAGTATTAGCGTATTGATTATCGTTCGTCTAGGTATAAAATATACGTTCGTGCACAATCGGATGTACGAGAAAACGGAGTCACGTAAAATCTGGGGGAGAGGTTCAAGTTTCAGAGTTAAAATTTCGTTGCTTACTCTTCAAAAAAGATGGCCATATAGTATATCCGTCTTGCATATATATTTGTTAAGGGGTGGTTCCATGGATGTATACATCGCGCGTATTTAATATCGAAAAATAAAAGCGTTGAATACATATAGGGAATTCGTTGCTGGGAAATCGTCGGTGGAAAAGAGAACGATTTTTTTTCGGTCCCATCATTATGTAGAGGTATAGAGCAGCTACACGGAACGCGAGCGTTTTCCCCGAGGCAAGTCGAAACATGGTTGGGCTGTGGTGGCGGAGGAGGCGTAGGCGCAGCGCGGCATGGTTCGTCGTGGTTCGTGGTGCCGCCGCTGACAAAAAAAAAAAATAAATAAAAAACGTATTTCTAGACGACGGCACGATTATGTTTTATTGTGTATGTATATATATGATATTGCAGCGCTCCGTCGCGCTTACGTGACTACGAGAATTTCAAGGATACGAATTCGATATGCCGATATTTGTGACGCAAGAAACGAGAGCGTAAATATATACTTGGTATATACCAACCTGAGTATACTCATATATATATACCTACATAGGTAAGATGCATATATATTTAAGCAGGTTCGAGAATGATGGCTCGTCGGCGACAGCGACGAGAGAACGAAGAAACGAACGTATTATAAATATATATATATATACATAAGGGTAGGGATTTGAAACGGTATACCTCGTTCAAATATACGATACAATGTGTGCACGGAAAAATCGGAATTTCCTTCCGATCCGTTCCGATACAATAGAGACGTGTCGAATTATTCCTTTGATATCTTGCCGATAAACGTCCGAGATGTAGACGGGTGGGATTGAAAAAAATGCCTCCGCCCATTGTCCCACGAAAGGTCTCCCTCCCTCGCGCCCGCGAGTCTTCCACTCAGCCACAAGTTCGGTGGGTCCATCGTGCTCATTCAACCGTGCAGTGTACGACGACGACGGTCGTTAACGATCGACAGATGAAAAATAATATATATATATGTATATAATGACGAAAAAAATCTCTCTTTCACGCGAATCCGCGTCGGAGACGAGAGAACGGATGACGACGATGACGATATCTACCTGTGTTTGTACCTATATATAGTTGTGGCATTATTCGTGTGTATAGGTACACATGCGCCACCAAAAACTTGGAAAGCGATTCATCGCCACAGCAAAACACACAACGCGCGCTCGGCTTTCTCTCTTCGAATATCGTGATGCTTATATCAGGTATAATATTATGTTTCCGCGTCTTCCAAAAATGAAAATTATAAAAATTATTAACCATCACCGACCGACCCAGTGCGGGTATAAAATATTGTAATTTATTCGTTTGTATAGTCTGTATAATTTTTACGCGTTTTGACATATATTATATACAAATACTTCATATAGTAAGTAGACGGTATATAGGTAGGTACTGCAGCGTATAATACGGGATCGTAATTTCAATATTCATTCTCGTTTATAAGATTTTTTTTTTTTAAGTATTTTCGAATGCGTGTATATGCCGTATACTTATACTATGTAATATAAATACTGTATTAAAAAACAATTTAGTAGAAAACTATAGTGTCATATAATAACTCAACCGGCGTTGTCTATATATAGACTATAATAATGTACTGGTGGTATAGCGGTAAAGAGTTCGACAAGACGTTTTCATTTTTTGACTATCGATACTTCAGCTTTATTTCAATTGTTATATAGGTAAAACAACAATAATTATTATAATAACAATAATACACGATATATGGGATGCCATTAGGTATATTACAATATATATATATATATATATATATATATAGGAGGTGTTCGCGTGCCACCGTAATGTCGATGGTGGAGGTGTAAATTATGTAAGTTTCTTCGTATACGTACTACGTACGTATATGCAGAAGAAGTCGATATTATTATTATAAATAATAATAATCACAATATTTTGTGAATGTATGTGTGTGTGAGAGAGAGTCGTACACGCGGCATTGCGTGAGAGGCGTAACCACCGCTCGCGGAAGTCGTGCCGCACGGACTGGAGGGTATGGAGTGAGGGTTGAAAGTTCGATTTTTAACCCTGTGATACTACATATGTAGAAGTATACAAGTGCCACGCCCGCCACCTATCAACCCTACCGATTCGCCCGTTGATGGCGCGTGCGCGGCATACGTCTGTACATATAAATACAAGCCTGTGTTTTCGCCCAAAAAAAAATAATAATAATAAAAGCAATATTACTGCGTAGGTACCTATTTTTGTATTATAGTAATATATATTTATAAATGCGCGTTCATTTTCCTTGTAGACGACGATGAAACTACTTATGAATAGGCACTATACTCTCCTAAATATTATTTACACCTATGATGATAACATTTTTGTATCTCGGCATATTGCGAATCGTTATGTGATATTAAATGTATAAAATAAAACTTAGTAGGTTAGGTCGGTCGTCGTTGTAGTGTGGCATATTTTTGTGATATCATAATAATATATTATGTTGTTTGAGTTTCATTCTTTTGTACCGAGGGTTTATTATGATGTATCATCATATTTACTTATTTTTATTTTACATTTCCTTAGTCTACGCATGGCAAATTTAAAAAGCACGTTTTTACCTAATATACGTTTTGTGTTTTCGACTAATTCGAACAACAAGCAAGAACGAACGTTTTCTTACAAATTATACGGTTTTTTTTTTGTGTGTGTGCGTAGGAAGGAGTATAAATCAATTGTTTTATTATTATACATTCTGAAACGAAAGTAAAAATACACGACGTTTTGATTACTAACGAGCATGTACAAGTGATAACCATTTATTATATCAAACAAACGAGGAAAGTATAATACAATGTACTACTATTATATACTATATTTTTGGTAAATTATTGTTAAGCGCGCGCAATGATGACATCCGCTATCCGCAAACTGTTGCGGTAATTATAACAACATCGTTGCTGGTCGCGATTTCAGCGTCCAGTTCATTCACACGGACGTGCTCACGTGAGCCGTCGTGAAAATAATATATATTATAGTTTTTTACGTATTGGTAGGTACCTCCTACCGTATATCGAAAAACTTACTCGTTCCTCCCCTTCTCCACCTACCCTATACCGGTTCTCAACCCCATCACATCGCCGTGCGTGTTTACCGATTTACTGTTAAAATATTTAACGCCAATCGGACGCGTGTACGTGTGTATGCATATAATATAATATTGTTTATATGAGTAAGCGCACGATGCGAACCGATTGTAAATACTATAGGTACGATAAAATAAAAATAGGGCCGCCACTGACAGACAACGACACAACGATACCGCACGAAATCCGAATAATATAATGGCGGCGGCCCGATTGCCGTTGTTGTACGTTTACGGAATAATATTATAATAATGTTAAAATACGAAACGAAAACACATTAATCGATTGGGCGCGTTCGCATATATTATTATTATTTTACGGTTTTTTTCTTTCAATATTTTACGACATACGACGACGTGAATTGTATAATAGTACAATCGAAATATGCGCACGGTTATTATAATATATTGTTGTACGGTTATGTCGTGTGTGCCCTTTCAGCGGCTATGGCGACGGCGGCGCGGGGGTGCTAATTGCCGTTTTCCTTTGACGGACTGAAAACTAAACAGTCTTATTATTATTATTTTTAATTACGGCGGGTAATTGTTGGGTAATAAATAATAGGTAATAGATTTTTTGTTTTGTTTTTTTTTGTATATAACTATTTACAAAACGTAATTTTTTCCATATCGTTTATAGCTTAATTATTTTTAAGTACCTTGGTATAATAATATACGCGTCATGTTATACTTAAGTTTTGGCTGACGTTTAAAGGTAGGTATATATTATTATAGTGGCGTAATTAATATTTAAACACTCAATTATTTAAAACCGTTAATTTAATAATTATTACACTCGTGAACCTATTGTCATAAAAAAAAACTCAATATAACTTTTAACTCCGATACCTATTAATTATATTATAATCTAACATTATCTATACGTATATTGCAGTACCTTTATGTATATACGACGACGTACGATATTTTTAATTTAATATTAATGACGTGATGATGTGTAACACGTACGGCGGTAAATGTCTTGATTGCGTTATAGAGATAAATTAATAATACTTTTTTTTTTTTTTTGATAAGTAGGCACATACTACAGGTATTACTATTACGTTATCATACACGATTTCAGATGATTGAAAACGCTCCTCATCATAAACCTGATGTATTCCACTCGGCGCACACAGATTCATACACACACAAAATTCTCTGTAAAAGATAGTATATTATAATTTATAAATAATAACGATAATAGTTATACCTATACTCTTATAATGTTTTTTTTTCTTTAACAGACACGCAGTTCATTAATTTTATTTATTTACAAACGACTTTTATTGTGTAATAACGACGTTGAGTACAACAGTATACCGTCAGTACCTAGCTATACTAACTTTACTTGCGTTATAATTTTTTTTGCAAAATCGAATCCTTTTTTATTTATTATTCGGTAGGTACCGAATAATATAATAGCATCATTATTTATTGTACATAATTCGTTCGTGTGAAATTGATCGTTTTACGCGAATCGATGGACCATACATCATATTATAGTATTATAGCTATGCCTATGAAATATACCTATAAAATATTTCGTGGCGCGCATCACCACCGTCATGATATAATATCATCTGTATTATACGCTATTATTGTAGTAAATAAACAAGTTGTTCCGGAATTTTCCATTGTTCAAACTATGTACCTATATAACAGTATAATGGAGAAAGACTATTTGGATCTGAATCTACTGAATCCCTTCAGACATCAGTATCGATATAACCATATTATTATATAGATCGCAATCGAGATATATAATAATATTATATCGATACATGCAACGGCTGTGAATCGTGTACCATGCTCGTGGTGTTATTATATTATTGTTATAACTTATATATATATATATATATATATATATATATTATTCTATCGCGTAGTAGTAAGTAATAACGACGACAATGATGATATTAATATAATAGCGCGCTTGCAGTGTGTATTGCGTATCGTCATCCGAGTGCATATTATATATATATATATCTACTGTAGTACTTTTGTGGCCATTCAGTCTGAACCTCTTGTGTGTATATTATACACAAACATGTATATATATATATATATAGGGTATATGTAGTAAGCAGTTATAGTAATAGGTATAGGTCAGGTATATAAAACAGTTTAACATGACGTATATATATCACTGCTCGGTCGTAGTGGTCGGTTGGCTTAGCGTTTGTACAAATTGCATTTAACTCGTTTGTATATAATGTACATTTAATAAGGTATACCTTATAACCGATACTTCTGTGTGTGTAACCCGCCTCTTGCGCATGTTTGAACATATATAATATCGGTATATAGTTCTATATGTATATGTATGTGTATATATTATATACGAATCGGTTAACGTGACAGCGCTGCAGTGACGTGTTGAAACTTTTGATTTTCTCGCTGCGACAAGGGAGGATGGATTCGTTTTTTTTTTATTTGTTCGTCAATTTAATGGTCTGCCTTTCCTGATGCAGGAGAACGCCGTTTTTTTTCTGCACACATTTTCTCGACGTCAAGTCGTAGTGATGGAAATATTTTATACGACAGAATACGACGACCCCCTCGCTGCTGCGACAAAATGAATACATCGGAGCTATCGTTATATACATTACATCACTTCCATCATAAACGGATAGTTGATCGTCGTTCGCACGAAAAAAAAAACAATATATAATGTAATATTATGTACTTACAAAATATAATATGATATATTATTATTATTGCACACTTTAATAATACAGTCCCGATACGCGACGGACGAAATACGACATGATCTATACACGTAATTATAATATACATCCATCGATATTATAATACATATATTATACACTCACTTCGGTATAGAAAAATAAAAATATATTATGATAGGTACTGCCTCTATGCGAACCATAATATACTATATAAATTATAAAGACATTTTGGAATTATATAATATAGGTTGTAGCGAATTTTGAGGGGGGAAAAAAATTCGAGATTTATTAGACATTATATACCTATGTATATATATGTTATCATGCGTTCGCATAAGACCCCGAGGGCATGGCATCGGATAGGCCGGATTTTTTTTCCTGTATAGAGTTGAGGGGGGCGAGTTTGACGTGGTCTGTTATTATCGGCTCGACTGCCAAGCTGCGGAGGCAGAGTACATATACATAATATAACTTCTTTCGATCCGAATTGGTGTACACAGCTGTAACATATATATGTATATGCGCTGCCGCCGTATCATCTCGCGTGGCAATGGAGATTTATCGCACGCGATCATGCGACCGATCGCTATAATTTATGTATAATATACATATTATTATCACGTATATATAAAATATACGGATTTATGTTATATTATTATTAATATATATATATATATATTCATATAACTACGCTAGAAAACGACCAAATTGCTTTGCGTGTGGCGCAGAACGTATAGTAAATATATTATTATATATAGTAACGACTTGAATTTTTCGTCGTCAGGTTAGGTGTACTGCAGACGAGGTACCTACATAAACAGTTAGGTACTCACGATCGTATATAGTGTATGTATATTTTTTTTTTTTTTTTTTTGTTCCAAAGAATCGAACGGACTACATAATATAATACACGCCCCATACGCGCGTTAATAATATTCCTATATATATGATGTATTTGTAAGTATATAATATATACATCCAAACTGATACTATATACATCAGTGGCTATATACATATATACATACATGCGATGGCGTTGGCGCGTAGGTACCTGTCTATACCCGTGCAGTACCTACACGTATATGATGTACATCATGTGCGCGAGTGTATATCTATAATATACAGATTATCATTATTCAGATTTGTATTAGGTATTACAGTCGGTTTATGCGAAACACGTTTGTTCGGAGGCTGAACATCGTCGTCGTCGTCATCGTCGCGCGCATGTACCTATCATATATATTGTGTATATGTGTAAGTACAGTGGATAACAAAGAAAAAATAACTTTCTATAAAAAAAAACTCTGCGACTCTTTTGGCTAAATTGCAGCTACCCGTGTTTACCGCGTCATGTAAAAAAATATGATCGAATACAATTTATATTTTATAATATATTATAATGCGGTCTCCCGAAGCTGCGCGTCGTGTTATTATTACCTGTACATATATTAGATATTATGTACAGGTAGTATAGCCCCAGTAGTAAACACGATGTATATCATTTAACGCGCGTTTAATAATACGTTAAATTATACATTATGTACACCGAGTACTACCTGCAGCCTCTATGTAATGCCTGCGTTTTCAGAGACGAATTCCTCAAAAGAAAAAACCGACTATTCGCTACGGCCGCGGGCGTTTCGCCGTTAAATATTTTCAAACAACATTCCGAAGCTTTCGGTCCGATCAATAGTATTGAAATTGTAAAAAAAAAAAAAAAAAAAAAATGATAAAAAAAAATCGTTCAAATTTTTTTCCAATAATTTTTTTTTTAGAAACACTCGATTTCTCGGACTCAAAGCCGCACGTGGTGATGTATATATACACGCGTTTGCGTGCACTGCGTTCGCGTACATTTGCGGCAGTAACTACCTATATTCTTGAAAACGCAATGTGTTCGAAACGTGAAAAACTGGATAAAAACGGCGTGTACAAATGTTATTGAAACGTGTGTGTGTGTGTGTGTGTCTAATGTACAGATGTGCGCGTGAGTGTCTGCGTTTGTGTGTGTAGGTGTGTATGTGTTTGTGCGTACGTGTGCGTGCGTGAGCATACATAGTACAACTTTTTTTTATCATTATTATTATTATTATTTCGTCGGAAACCACATAACGTGCTTGGAGAGGAAAAAAAATAAAAAAAATCTGGCAACCTTGCCGTGGCGGCCGTGTGTACCTATATAATAATAGTATATATAGGTACGCGCCGTGCGGCAGAGGAAAGACGACTTCAACGACGACGACTACGACGACTATAATACGACCACGACGACCGCGACCGCGACGAAGACGAAGACGACGATGACGACGACGGCGACGTCGCTGCAGCGTGTTATAGGCGTCACTGAAACAATTTTTACTCTAGGCCAAAGGGGGCGTAACGCACGAACATATAATATTTTACTTCAACAAGTGCGCGGGAGAGAACCGCCTCCAGTACCATTGCGCTGCGGCTTATAATATTATTATTATTATACTCTCAAGTCCCCTGTGCTGCAGCAATGACCGTATAGATATAATACACACACACACACACACACATATATATACTATAACCTTGCCTTGTATCCGTGCGTTTTTTTTTCTTCGCCTGAACCGTCTTCTTGGTAAATATAAAAAATAATAATAGTACCGCCTAGGTTACCGCTCATGTTCAAAAACATCAGATACCCTTGTATATTATAATACCCGTGCTGCTGTCGTAACCAAACTATATATTATATTATACACCACGACTTTCACGGACGAGTTCGGTCTTGTATTCACGTCGAATTGCCGCGATCGACATCATTCGATATTTTTCGTACCCAATGATAATATCGCATCATCGCAAAATACATTATCATACCGAGTGTGTGTGCGATCATCGTTCCGGTCGTCCGAATCTGTGAAAACTTTACTACACCTTCAAATGTGATCGAAGCAAGCGAATTCATATACATCGTCTACCGCGCGTGTTTATAATAAGTATATTCCATTTCATTGAGCGTACATATATATATAACATATATGTATATATTATATAGGTGTACACAGCACACATTTCGCCGACCGTATAATATACGTTGTGGGATGTCCTAATTAGGATTTTTATAATTAGTAAAACGTCGATGTTCAAACCACGTCGGTGTGTACGTGTATGCGCCCGTACGCATGTGTGTGTGTAAAAGTATGTATAAATATATATATATATATATATGTATATGCATACAACCCGTCCCTCCCCCTTCGAACATGCGTTCCAGCAACGATCATTACGAGTATATACAACACACCGCCTGCCCATATAGATACAGGTTATCCACATGCAAGGCCGTACACTTATATACATATTATATACACGAGAGTGAGCGGGTGTGTGTGTGTGTGAACGACAACGTATATTCGGTTTTCAGAATCCATCAAATCAAAATGTGACGTATATACATCATATTATATACGGCGTGGTATTACCTGCGGTTCGTGATCTCGATTTTGGGAGAGAAAAAAAATCATTAAAATAAATATACTCGTCATTTCACGAGAACCGCATCAGCTTAAAAATAATTTAACAACAAAAGACGTTTCGGAAACGAAAGTGTAATAATATGATAATATAGGCACATATTGTATGTTTAATTTGTTTAAATTAAATCGTTGCTTGAAAACATTGGGTCTTTTATTATATATATATATATTACACCAAGTTAGCAAAATCTCTGTTTTAATAGCGGACTAAAGTCCATTATACGAACTTATACGTTTGAGCTCTTATTTATGGCTCCACGCGTCCGGCAGGTAAAGATTGTAGACAATTTTTCTGGGCCATCAATTTAAGAACATCGTTGGTAAAATCATTACATTTTTTATCAAAATTTCTCAAAAAAAAAAAAAATGTCTTGTTCTTATCATTTAGTTAAATCGTTTAGATTATACGTTAATATACGTTAATATTTTATTAATTATCATTTGAATTTGTCAAAAATTTTGAAATTAAAAAAAAATTCCAATGCCATCATTATAGTAGTATCGTCGAAAGCAATAATAATATTATTATACACAGAACATTGAAACTCTCGACTGTTTCGAACATAATACGTAAGAATACGAATTAATTTCACAGCTGCCCGCCGCAGCGGATGCTCTTATTAACGGACTAGACGATATAATAAGTATACTATAACACACGCACATTTTGCATGAATTTTCAATCCCCCAAACACTCTTTGCAACATGCAACAATGACAAGATATTCGTCTATATCACTATAATAATTACTATCATGTGCGGCGAAATATATTATCACGAAAATGATATAGGTACTTACTACCTAGATATACGTACGATACCTACGGCGCCATGTGCCGCGAGCGCATGTCGACCTTAAAAAAGCGAGCCTAACCTATTATAATAATATAATGGAAGTAAACGCGCGCTCGTGTGTGCTTGTGTGCAGTGCTGCGCCGACCATAACTCGTCGATAATTACCGGTGTTTCGTTAACTATATATATATACAATAATTTAATATATTTAATACAATTTCGTGTGTATATGTGTTCGTATAATTGTGACATTAAAATATTGTGTTTTTTTGGTTTTAAACGATATGCCCATTATGCATCGCGAGTTTCGTGAATATATATATATGTAATATTACGTATGGTATATATAGGATCTATGTAACGACCGCGCGAGTACGGTGTTATATTATAACAAAATAATATTATTAGACCTAGGCGCGGTAAACAATTTTTACTCTATACTGATATATACAATATTGTCATATTTTATTATTAACGCAAGTCCGGCCAAAACCTGCCGTTCCAATAATAAGTCATAACCCACGATCTGCATATTGTACATGCGTTAAATAGCTTAAATAATTATCAAATATAATCTCATTGAGAGATATTAGGTATATAATATAATATTATTATGATAAGTTCTGATTCAGTTCTTTAGATAGTAACCGATTGATTTCAGATGTTTATATAGTAACAATATTTTAGAATTTAGTGTATGTGTATATAGTTAAAAAATACTTCATAGTTGCGTTTTAAAACAGCTTTCTTCAAGAAGTCATACTTATTGCTGTATATAAACACTTCTATCAGATTATCTCAAATCGATAGGTAAAATTAAAACATAAATCTGAACATAAAACATCGAAAACTGGCATTCATTCATTTTGAAAGGATGAAAACAAAAGTCCGAGTGCAGATTAATCTTGTGCACGATTCAATCATTGTATTATATTATTAACATGTGCGCACGTGAATCATAACGTGTACGTGTAATAATTATTAGTAATAAACTAATAACTAATAAACAATAACGTAATCGATTGTGGAGATGTATATAAACATATACGATCTATTCTACTGCCTATCAAGTGTACCGTTTTTATAGATTATAGTAGAAATAACACTATATAATATAACGTAACTATATTAACTTTATTATATTAGTATTATTTTGTTTTCAACTCTTCAGACCGGGCGGCGCGAGACGGTTATAAACGGCACAGTTTTAATAATTAAAACCCGAATGTAATTAACATAACTCGTTCACGTTTTTACATTCAACAGGCGTGTATGCAAATATAATAGCGCGGAATAATGATTTGTAACACTCGTGTCTTGGAAATTTTATCTTATCGTAATATCAAGCGATGTTGTCGTCCACGCGCGATTTCGAACGAACCTACATAATATCTTCGTTAATAATAATAATAATAAGGAGGAGTATCTAAGTATAATCGTCGACGTACTACGTATATGCACGGTTTTATATACCTTTTCGGGACAATCATCTACTCGTTTGTTTTCCCCAATCGTGTACTTTATATTTAAATGTAGGTATATACGATGTAATTATATAGTGCAATTAAACAATGGTCTATGCAACTATCTACATTATTTTTAGACGTAAAGTTTCGATTTAGGTATTTGCGCGTATTACATATTAACGTAAACTTTTGTGTATATCCGCAGAAAAAACGTCAGAAAAATGTGTCTACTGCGTAAAAATGCAGACCTCAATTGCCTTTATTATTATATAATTATTTTTTTTATTGGACTACTATGCGTTGTTACAAAATACCAAATTGTCGGAAACCGTCGTATTACGGGTCTTGCAGATTTGCTTCGAGGCCTTCGAGACGCATGTTGTATAATATTATACTGTATTATACATGTTATTATTGTAATATTATTATATTATTATGCGTTAGTCGCGACAAAACAATTTAAACGTGTTTTTAATTTGTTTATAAAACACCGTTTGACCGCCGGTGCTCCAACAACAACGGGAATGCACTAAAACAATCGTGACGGCTTCGACCTGTGGGTGGCGGGGTATACCGTGTACCACCACTGCGACGGCGCGTCATATACTCATACATCGTAATGTAATAATTCAAAATGTTTAATGGAAACAACCCTGAATAATCCAAAGAGTATAGTATAATATAATAATATTAATAAATAATAATATATAATACCAAACTTGCCGCCGGATAACCAACTAGGGTTCGCGCGCCGCCGCCGTTATCTCGAACCCGGCCGGCCAGTTGGCTCAGTATGCGTCGTTGACGAGGATGATGTTCATCATAAAAGGTGTCTGCCTAGGTATATGGATAGAATATAGTCTTATAGATACCTAACCTAACCTATACGACCGACCGAGGGAGAACGCACTAAAAAATAAGAACGTAATTATTATTATTTTTTAGTCGATATATACGTGCATCACGTTATACACCCGAACACGCCCTGTAGTATATATATAACATTTACGTTCAAACGTTATCGGTCCGTCACCGCGAAATCCCTCTTCTAAGCTGGTCTCGTGTATAATGTATAAATATATAATATGTGAGTCGACCGTCGTAAATCAATATATAAGATATGAAATATATATATATATATCAATGTGTAATCGAGTTTAAAAATTAATAGAAATCGCGGTGGACCACCCTGTACCAATACAATATTTAATAATTATTGACGGACGATAAAACTTTTGAATGCGTACATAATATTTAATAGAATGATACACATGGAAATACAGGACAAGATTGTAGTGTACGTAATACCTTTGTAATTCTGGTCGTTTAAACTATGTTTCCTGCAAACGCTGTTTGGTTGTTTGTTTTTTTATATCGATTGTGCCATTCTGTTAGGTTCCTTTCGATTGCATAAATCATAATTGTTTACGATTCGTGTAGGTGAAAACTATTCGTTTGAACTCGGAAAAAAATGCATTATTACATAACGTAAATATCTTCTATTTTCTTCCCACTAAATTTAATACCCAATAATGTCGTATATACTTGGGAACCCGTATAAAAATATTTTACAATAAGGTCGAACTTATTTTGAAAATATTCTCTTCTTCAAGTTTGTTAATACTCGTTAATTGTTTAAAGTAGGTATTTGCTAAGTCTCTAATAATAAACTAAACGTAACAATTTTTATTTCGCTTTAGAGATAACTTGTGTACTGTTCGTTAGAGTTTATAGAAGTATCACACTATCACGTCTTCTTAAACATAATAATAATATTATTAAACAGTTCTCTTGTACATACAATTATATTATGTACTATTATGTGTACCTACGCGCCGCATTTCGTATATATTATATACAGGTACCTACATTGAACATTTTGATTTAGACATGTTTAATCGAAAGTGACATTAAAAATTATAATATTATAGTCGGAGTCGCTGTAATGCGCGGTAGACGACGCGTCTGATACACAACAATAGTGTATATACATAGTAACTATATAAGACGGCCTGTCGAGTGTATGAGCGTGTGTGTAGTAGTATTATTATTACTAGTTGTTGCGGTAGCCTCGACACGCCGGTCCCACTCACATACTTCTCCGACGACGTTTTCACGCCCCAGGTGTGATAATAATAATAATAAAAACAATAAAAATATTGCCGTCAAATGATAATGTTATTTAAAAATTAGTCAGCCAGTCGAACTGGTGAATCGTATATTCGCGCGCAGTGTTCGAATGACGATGTCCAATCCCGCGTAAAAAGTTTATCCACACATTATTTTATAATACATATATTATATCTTGTTAAATTATATTGCGATGACTTTGGCTCGAGTAACTTTGTTGAGTTTCAATGATTTTTTTTCATTTGATATTACGAGTATGCAACCAATTTTAAGCTTTAAATTCGTCACAAAAAAAGATTTAAAGATTTTTGATTGTATGGTTATTGCAGTGTTTCCTAAAGACCTTACGATTTTTTTAGTGCATAACATTAAAATATAAATAAAGTTTTTGATTTGAGATTTAAATCTTTTGTGATTTGTGGCTTATTAGTTCAATACCAACAATATTTATTCTTTAAACATGATGCCTGTAAATGTTTTATAATAGTATTAGTATAGGTACCTAATACAGTATAGGTTTATCGTGTACGTATCCACTATAAATTAAATTTTTGTAAATATGAAAGTATAAATATTTTTAAAATCTTTCTACAATTTTCAATTTTATAAAATACTTACAAATCCAATAATAAGTTCATTATTTTTGTTTTTCATTAATAGTATATTTTAGATTTATTTGAAGTGTATAAAACACTATACAGTAGATACTCGCTGCATAGTTAAATAATATTATAATTTATGCGCTTTGGAGCATTAAATTTCGAGATATTAATGATACTACATTTAGAATGTTTAGATTTATAGTTATGTTGAAAAGTTTATAATTCCATCGATACACGATTTCTTATAGGCGCAGGTTTGAATTATTTCATTATAATCAGAATATATAAATAAAATAATCTGTTTATTTAAAAGCATTTTAATGTCATCGTAATATTGTATTATGTAAACGTATCGTAATCGATTAAAATTTACTGCGAAACAGTAAGTGTCCATCGGTCAGCCAAACCCGAAGTGGTCGTTTCGTTTCGTACAATATTATAATATATTTTGTACCACGCGACAATATACATGTAAGACGTGAGTATGTGCGTATATACATATGACAGCTTATATAGAGCATAATAGTAGATACTGGGTACTTGCAGTGGGTTCTCGCCGTCGCTAAGACTTTCGATTTTTGCTATGAAATAACGCGCGATATCCCATCATTTACTCGTCGACTTTCACGAAGTATTTCACACGAGTTCAATGCGCAGACGGCTAGATCAAACAACACGATTATTACTGGACGTAAATATTGACTAACCGAAACCGGTGTTCTCGTCGGCTAAAACGCCACAAGTTGTATCTACAAATATGGAATATCTAATGGATAAAGAAAAAAATATATCAATCGTTTTTTTCCTCCCGGCACTTACTGGTTGGTCATAATACTTTATTTTACATATAATTATTATAATAAAATAATATTAAACTCGTCCGATTAATTAATATACCATTATGTAACGACATAACGTAGGTACATGGCTGTACATCACAAAAATTTGATATTTTTGCATGTGAATAAATATTATTCGACTTAATCGTATCTAAAAACATTTCAGTAGAATTCGAGGGGTGAGTACGATATCGGCACGTTAAGTTGTGTTAATTTACTAATTAATTTACGTTTTAACGTTGCCGGAGCTGCAATGGGTCCCGTCAACATATGTTTTTTTTTTTAATAAACGTGTACTCGTATGATGCCATTCGCTCTAGACATAATCGCGCGTATAATAAATAACAATATAATAAACGAGTGGTATAAAAGTATTTATATGATTCGGTGCTGTATACGGCTCGACTCGAACCGATGACTACAATTCAGCGACAATTTAGGTATACCTATGACGTTGGCTTGCCTATAATAATCCACTTACGGAGTGTGCGTGTGGTGTGTCGTACGTAAATGGTAAAATCGTCCGGTGGCTAATGCGATAGGTAATAATAATTGTTACAAATCGTTCGCCGCGTTCCTTGGATGATCATGCGCGCATTACGTTACATTACATTATAGCCATTTTATACCACACGTCGTGTACCTATGTTGAGAGATACACGCGAAATGATCGAGACTGACCGTAATCGACACGGACATCGCCGCGGAATCGTAAATAGGCAACAATATTATTATTGTGATTGCCGTGCTCGTGTGTCTGCGCCGCGACGACGTCTCAATCATGTATGTATAAGAGCATATAAAATTATATTACATATAAATATAGGTATATATACAATATACATACAGTATGTACATGTATAGTAGTTAATTGGTTAACGAGATAACTTCATACATTACACATAAATAATATATAATACACACACCATAAGATATATTTAATATATATATATTTATTACGCAGTCGTGTGCTGCCTGCAGTGCAATTATATAGGCATATACTATATATATATATAGGTATATATTGCACATGGATATGTACATAATAATGACGTGCGAGCGCGTGCTCATCAGCTTGGCGGGGGAGGGGAATGTGGATTGAACGATTTTCGAACCCGTGACTAGATTCTGCAGTCATTCATATATTATTATTATTACTATGTTGCCGCGTATATCTATAACCAACGGCATGTGCCTACGATATGATCACGATCGTTCGCGGATATAAATACGTAGAGATATGTATTTCTATATAAGTGAAATAAAAGACATAATAATATTATATTTTAATAACCTTCCCGCAATGAACGTTATCGTCGTATAAAAGGTATTAGTGTTAAGTTATTAGTGAGTTTTCATAAGCAATAAGTTCAGTGTGTAACAGCGGTAATAAAACTAATTTAAATTATTAACTATAAATAAAAAAAATTTTATTCTAAGCCAAATACTTAGTTCATTGTAGTATGCAACTTACATAGCCAAAACTTCCAAATTATTTGTATTTTTCCGATCCCGCAAAGTCCAGCTAGCCAATCGAGGCGTGTTTATAATACGTCAAAAGTCCATCGGATAGTAATTAATTAGACTGGTCGCTATAATATTAAACTCCTCAGGCGAGGTTTTAATCACGTGCATAATATAATATTAAAATGCATAATATTCCTTCTTCTATCTACGACCCTTTATCGTCGAGGCATATCGACATCGACGATCGACCGCCGCCGGTGGCCCCCGGCCGACGCAACCATATTAATATTAATATTAAATTATATTATGTTATAATATTGTAAGCGCGCGCCTGTGCATAATACCCGCGAGACCGCTACGTGAATCGTCGACTATTATTCTTGTTCTATCGATCGTTGTTACAAAGCAGCGACCTCATATCTATCTAGCCAATATTTTTTTATCGAAATAGAATATTTTTTTTTATCTATTTTAACTTATTCGTATAACTCATATATTCAATAAGTAAACGTGACATACAATAATAATTAGTTAGATGTTCGGAGTCATGAGCCTAGTAAGTTTTGTTTTTATTATTATAAACAGTAAAAATATTGCATAGGTACCTAATTTCTTTGACTGAAAATAAAATTTGTTCAGTAGTAAAATTACATGTTGTATAACTATTTTAAGACGTATATTACCCCGTAGCCTTCTAGTTTTTCGGTAACAAACTACTCTAATAAATACTAAATATTATAAAATTTAATTTTCGTATTGAAGACCTTATCATAGTACACATAACACATTATTTATTGATACCTTACAAAAGACTAAGATAATAATTAATAATATTATAAATTAATTATATTATGTTTATTTTGCATAATTTCGCATATTTTTGTAATTTTTCATGAATATTTCATGATTTTTTTAGTCTATCGTATTCAAAGCCATGTTAATAATTAACGGCAGTATGTGCTTATACAGTTAAACCACACTGCTAACCAGTAACCGGTCGCGGTCGTCATGAGACGCCCGTAGGTTATTTACACTTTTGCGGCACTGTAAACGATTCGAGACCAATATCGATGACCATATGATATTTTATCATCGATTCATGCGTATATTAGTATATTACACTATCCCGACAATATTATTATTATTATCATCTCGCCAAAATTTAAATTTTTTATTTCAAACCCAGTTCATGTATATAAGTACGTATACGTTGGACACCTCTGGTATGATATATTGATATATACAATATAATAATATAGTTCTATCGAGTATAATATATTCATAATATATGTATATACTGTAAAACTATATGCTAATGATAGTACATCGTTTCAAATAATAATAGTTAATTTTCTAAGAACTGCGATACGGACGATCTTATAACGAAAAAACTCAATGCTATAAATTTTTAATGCATTCTCGGAATATTCAATCCGCGGCCGCACTCTTTTGCAAGTATTCGATGAAATCAAGTTTTCAGAACGAATGACCATACTTTTCGACATTGGATTTTTTTTTTTTTATATTATTACATCGGCGTCTCCAAATGGACCCGCGGTAAAATATTATATCTATAAGAAAATACTGAGTAAACATTTATAATATATTGTTATTTATTATATTATCTGGTAAAACGTACAAGCTCTTGCATACGATTCAAGGTATACAAGTTTTATTTGTGTAAAGATCAAAATAATATCATAACTAGCCTCACTGAAAATTTGACGAATGATGAAAAATTATGGATATCGGTGGAAAACCATAAGTCAAAGCACTTAATTGTCTACATTTTTATTTTTTATTGCTCGATCTGGACAAAATACCTTCGTATTATTTGTCAACGTCGATTATTATTATCTATAATATTGTTCTGTACTTACGTTACGATTTGTATTTTATATTAATCACGAAAACGACAGCCGTTCGAAGAAGTTTCGTTCTAGTATTATAATATATTTTTTGCCAAGTTTCCCATACTCGCTTCACCTACTCTAAACATGCATTCGACTCGAAACGAATATAGGTAAATCCGTTGACGATATGCGGTATTTTTAATCATTTTTTCCTCTACATAGATCGTTATCGTTTTTATATTATAATAAAATTATACGTAGTATCGAACTATTAATTATCTTAAATAATAAAAGGTATATTATATTATGTTATATGTACAAGACGAGCGATTTCTTCTTGCTCACAATATCTCTCTCGTTCTTTTAATTATAATTTACAACCGTTTTATTATTCCACGCGTATGCGGGTACAGTAGCGAAACATTGATTTAGTAAAACAACAACACATATTTTATTTTTTAAACGTGTATACATACACCGTGCTGCTGCAGCAAACCTATATGTGTATAGATGGAAAAAAAAATCAAACATTATTATACACGCAATAAAACAGACTCCGGCGTTTATGAATATATATATATATATAATATTATAGTGAGTTATTATTATTCTAGTTCATTAATATTCGACTATAATAATAATAAAATGTGATATTGTTGTGTAAAACAGAACATTATATTATGTAGCCTAAATAATAATATAGTGCGCGCGTGAATTGCCTTTCGAAATATCTAGAGATACAGGCGTTATTAACAGGGCTCTAAAAATATACGAAAAAACACACACAAATTAGAAATATGTAATTAAAAACTAAATAGACTTTTTATTATTTTTGAACTTGAATTTATTGTTACAGTTAGTTTATTCTAAATATAGGTATCTATGTATATATTATATATTTTAAATTGTATAAAATATTAAAAATTGTTTTCAGTTTTGCATTCAATTAATTAATTTACGAAATTTCATTCATATTCTTATATTAAATTATTAAAATTTTTATCAGTTATAAAATGTATTGGTAGTAGGTACAACCACTTTTGATATTTAATTTGCAAAGTATAATAGGAGGTGCCATTAATTTATATTTTATTATAGAACAGTTAATAAGAAAAAAAATCTAGTTCTGGTGATCAAATATTATTATTTTGGTATCCTACAAAACACATACGGTTTACGTAAACTATATATATGAGTAACAGAATCAAATTGTTTTCATTATCGAACGATTCCGTCTCGTTGCCGTTTCGTTCCGGCCGATGATAGCTACAATTACAGCTTCGCGTCAATAATCAACCGTCCGCCCCCGACAAAACCCTATCCACAGCGGCGCCTATGATGAGAAAGATCTTTCGACCGTCCGCATCGTGAAGCATCGTCCTCCACACGCTCGATTCAACCACAACCGTGGTTCATTTACCACGTGGTCATCACGTTTGTATAGTTTTAGATGGACGGGTCTTAACCCGCGGATGATTTGGCAAAAAATGCGCTCGAAATTTCCGGTACGAATCAAGACTGGCCGAGAACTCCTGACTACGGCAGCAGCGACAACAACGACCGTGGGACCTGCCGCCGCCGACCAATTAAATTCGATGATTGTTGGCGGCTGTAACGTGTAGTAAACGGGGAAAAAAGCGTGTCATCACTATAGTACTATACTATACTTTCTAGTTAGTAACGTCGATCGCCTCTTCGCGGACGAGGCTTTCCAGTTTCCGCGTTCCCTGCAGATAGAATCGTTGTCTGCGGTGTGTACTTTTTTACTGTTTTGGCGTTCCGTAATCCGTTCAGATGAAATAAAAATCGATCGCTTGTCAGCCGATCCGCCAACGACATGATTAGGTATACCTAAAACTGACTTGCGACAAATTCCTGTATATATATATATATATTGTAGTGCGTATATTTAATTTTTTTGTTCTATCGTTTCGAACATTTTTTTTTTTATTCGGTATTTATTTATAAATTAATTAAATATAAGTGACAGTAATTATACAAACAGCGACGATAATGGCTAAATCATCCGTAGATGTATCATTATAAATGCGATACACGGATATCGCCGCACTGTGTTGTCGATTGATATAACGACGGTATTATTATTATTATATATATTAATATTATTAATTTTATTATTGACTGGTGACGTTTTTGCAGGACGATAAGTCAAAATTAACAGCCAATATATTTTATTGTATTTATTTGAACATTTAAATCATTTCACCAATGACATAATAATAAAATATAACATTAGATACACTACACTATACAATTTAGTGGTTTCCACCTACCTAACTAATATATGTATAACGTATATAATGTATAAGTACTTACTGGTGTTATTACCAATTGCCGAATGAATACGTTTTATGCACTCGTTTTTTACGGACGTTAAGAAACTCGTAATAATAATATTATTATCGCCGTAGGTATATTATTGTAATGTATGTCGTCGGCGGCGGTTTATACTTGAGTATAGTTTAATATGCCTTCCTCGCGAGACCCTATCATCGCAATACAGTATATATAAGGACTTTGGACGTGGGTTTTTTCCACGGTAAAACGACGTTTCCGAAATCACCTCTCCGCTCGATGTCTAATGGTTATTATTACGTCGTATATACATCCATATTATATAGTCGTCGCTGTTGTCGTCATTATTATTATACGTCTCCAACTGACAAATATACCTATAACGTAGGTACAGGTACACGAATAGTATACCTATCGGGTCCGAGACGGCGCCGAAAAACGTCTCATTACCGCTTATTATTATTATCGTCTCTGTCCAAAGCACAAAAGGTGCAGCACGCCGAGTCGTTTTCGACGACGCCCAAAAAGACAAAATTACACGGACGACGCACCAGCAATACCACCACCTCTTATACTCGCTTTATGGGCTTATATATGAGCTATATATATATTATAGGTTCACAAAGGAGGAGCTGACCAGGCTCGTATAATGCACTTTTATAATAATTATAACGAAAATATAAAAATGAGGTTAGTTCAACAGCGATGGCGTTCGATTTCAAGATAATATTATATACCTATTAAATATTAAAAGTATAATAACTAATCTTATTACTATAGTGCCAACCGTTCGTGTCATGCACATCGCCGGATATCGGTTTATACACGATCATCGTATACGTGATATTTTTATACCATTAATTATCACGAAACAATTTGAAAAGTCTAGGAATATATTTTTTTGTATAATCATTCGTTATTGGATTTCATAAAAAGAATACAATGACATATTTTTAAATCGTCAGTGGTTTTTACGCTGCAGTTTAATTTTTGTCGTCGAACAAGAGCTGTTCGACAACGTCATCCGTCCTCTCCAACAGAATACGACCACAGTGTAATGTGCTCGTATACACTTTGATGGAACCTACGCGTACCTATATATTATAAAAGCGGTGAAAAAAATTGCCGATCCGAGACGGGTTATAACAAACAACACAAAAAAAAACCGCAGACGGATTTCTACTTTATTTCTTTTCGCGGAGACATCGCCGCACCTCGACGTTTCCTCGGGGTTTTTTTCGTCATAATATATAATATAATATTGTCGAGTCGAGCGAAATAATAATAATAATGATAGTAATAGTAATTGTAATAATATAGTGGTGTGTTTCTGTTGTTTGATGACTCCGAAAGGTCTGAGGAGGTGTGTCGAGTGGCGAGGGTTTGGACACGAAGGCGCCAAGGCGTGTTGCCGGCAATGACGTTTCGTGTATGTGTGTGCGTGTAGTCTCTCTCACAAAGAAGTTCCGGAGGGTTATTACGGCGGCGGCGACGGGACCGTTTTTCATACATATACATACACAGCCTCCTGGGTATAACGTGTGTATGTATACATATAGCGCGTTTCCCGTGTGCGTGCGTGATGTCTGTAAGTCTGTACCTATGTACGTGTATAATATTATATATATATATATATATATAGTGTGATGATGCAGTGACTAGATGCTTAGAATGACAGCCCAGAGGCACACTGTGTGGCGGCAGGTACTTGGAGTGCATTATAATATTGCTCAGTCATGAAATCGTTGGTATATATTTATGTTATATATGACGTGTGTGTATGTGTGTACGTCTATATAGACGTGAACACAAGTATATGCGAGAGACAGAAACAGAGATACGGATAAAAAAACTGAAAAAAAATCCACAATATTTCTTCAAGCTGGCTACTGGCGGCTACTCGTATATGGTCCATATCATTATTATTATATTATCCCTGCATCTACATAATATATAATACCCTTCCCCGACGTTTTAAAATATTATAATATCTTGAGTGTGTGTACACACGTGTGTGAAAAGAATAACACGGTCGAATAAGAGTAAAAATTATAAATACGCGTGTGTGTGTATTGACAAACTAGTCCGATTATACACATATACGAGTATGGAAATGCGGAGAGATCGGAGACCTGCGAGTTTGTCTTATTTCCGCTCTCGTAATTCGGGTACCTATGTAGGTATAAACGATAAAATCCTGACCCGCGTAGAATTCTTGAGCAATCGTTTTATAATTTTACAATGTGTTAGGCTCAGCAAACGTACCTATAATAGTCGCGTAGTTACTCGTAAACACTCGTAGGCGTATTGGTGTATACTATATATACAACTATACAAGGCACGTATAAATGTATAATAGTTTGTAATAGACGTATGCGCGCTCTATACACGCCTGACGCTATTAACAGTTTTTCACGGATTCGCTATAAAATATATTACTTAAATGAACGTGCATTACATTATATTTACCAATATATCTAAAGGAGTTGAAATGAATAGATACTCGTGATTCCTGAAACCGATGACTGAGCTACATGGACATTATATTTTTTTTTATACAAGAAAATGTCTCGTCGTCAACACACGTGTTCTGGAAATTTTTTCAATAAAATTGCATATGTTACAGCGTTACAATAGCCAGTACAATGTATATGAGTATTGTAAATTGTGTATCGAATAGGCGTATCCAATACGTGGGCATATTTATATCAACAATTGTTTGTACAATACTATTTTGATATCCTTCCATTCGTCCGTGAGCGCATCATATAAGATTATCGTGATTAATAATCGTATGGTTAAATCCGATATAATATCGATGACGCGTATTTTATTGTTTTTGTTTTTAACGACTGATGTATACTCATATCACGAGTTCAATAGTCTGTGTACCATTAGATACTACTATAATGATTGGCGGAGGATTTGGGAATTATACGATCCTCGATTAAAATACAATTTATCCAATACCTATACAAACAGATTTACTACGTTAATATACCTACTCGTATGAAATACATATTGCATATGTATATAATAGATACAGGTTAAATTGTTTTCGTTAATCGGTCACCAATACGTAAGATGTATAGTCGTAAAAACAAAATCCGATTTAAATGTCTCGAGTTAATGTATACACTAAGAATGTCTACAACCGCCGTCGTTTTGGAATAGCATATACCGTGTGCAGCTATATAGTAACACATTTATTAACTACATATATGATATATAATATATAGTTGTACGTTATATATTATATATAGATATGTTTTGAACGCCACCGCCATATGTATATCTCCACATCAGGATATTATAAACTCTCCGTTCTCGTGCGGTTATGCAATACCCGTCTAATACCTAACCCGGTAAATACCAGGTGCGATGGACTCGATGATGACGACGACAACGACGGTCAACGTTTCACACGGTGCAGGCGTTGCGGACGATGACTTCGCCGGCCCCCGTTCTATATAGTATATGTAATATAGGTACAGCTACCTATAATACTTATACATAATACGCTAGTATGTTTTAATAAAATATTATCGTTACTTACTTATATGTATTATAATATAATATATACAAATACAGTGTTTAAATTGACAAGAAGACGCAGAGAAATGGAGCTCCTATACTTTTTTTTAATAATTTTCATCTCCGGAAAACATTCCGTTTTGAAATATGAAATTTAAAATGTAAAAGTTAAAAAAGTAAAACATGAAAATTGATAATTAAAAAAAAAAAAAATTGGGAATGGAAGCTGATGGGTACCGGGAATAGCTTCAAAAAATCACGTCCAATCCACGGCTCTCTCGTCACTCGATGACCGGCGCTAATGTGGTTTTCCTTTTTGCATTTTCTTTCAAGTAAAACGTTTACATTTCAGTTTTTTGTCTACACCATAGGTACCATGGTAATGTGTATAATATGTAGCTGTACGAGTTAGATTTATTTATTCCGTGGACCGCGAAAAGGCGTGTCCACCAGCAAATACGCGTGTCTGCGGTTTCTTCTAGAAATTTCAGTGCGACGGAGGAGACATAGAAATCTACCGAAGTATGTACGCTTAGGTTTGTACAATAATAATGTATATATATATAATAAACCATTTGGGGAGGGGCCATTGCGAGTGAGTTTGATTTCCGGCGTGGTGAAGAAGAGCGACAAAAAATTTTTTTTAAAAAAAAGCGCAGCCAGTTGCGCGTATCATCGGCTCGATATGCTTCGATATTCTGCAGCGTGCATACACACTACCGATACCCGAAACGAAACGCAAATCGACGAAATCAAACGGGAAATTCGGCGGTGGCGGCGTTGTTATATATCTCTCAGTCGGTGAGAATCTCACTCTACATAAAACGTGTAGTTTTGTCTCGCTCTCAGCGGCAAAAAGGAAAAAAACCGTAATATACCGTGGGCCACCGACAGTTTTTTTGAAATCATTATAATATTATAAACGCGGTGACGCGGACGATTGCGCGCGATGTATATATATATATAATATATTACAATAAGATCTGACGCGATTGTACAAAAAAAAACCTCAATTTTGACGTAAATTCGACGTAGATATTGATTTTTATTGTTTCGTAGAAATTGCAGCGCGTCCACGGATCAAGACGTTATACTACCCATCACCGTGTTACTTTCATGGACTCTTATCGCAAGCCCAATGGAAAACAATAAAGTATATAATAATAGGAAAATGAAAATCGTACGACCACTTTTTCTTGTTTATCTCGGTCCCATTACGTGGTTGGTTTAGATGGCGATTCATATACTCTATTATTATATTATAATATTATAGATACCTACCAAACCACAAGTATGATTTTAACCTATACATTATATAATATATTATACCATATCCGCAAAAACCTTCGAGATCTACACACATTTTGCGAAGCACTCAACATTAGCCCAAAGTTTAGTTCGCCGGCATTCATTCCTGCCCCGAATGGGGACTTATCTCGACGGCTATTTACATTTATATACATACACTCGTCTTATGACAGCGAAGACGACACGCGTTTACAATCATAAATCGTCGAGAAAGAAAAAAAATGGTTAAAACATAAGTGGACTTTACGGCCGTGAGTGGTTTAATTAAAATCGTTTTATGTGCACTCGCGAAACGGACGGAGACAGAAGATAATATTTACAGCGGACAGTAGTATATAACTAGTATAAGTAGCAGTTTATAGGTATAAAGTAGTATATATTATAATAACTAATAAGTAATAACTATAATAGTAATACTATTATATAGTTTAGTAGTAGAAGCAGTACCGTTTTCTACACGGCCAGACACACGATATTTATAGGTAATTAATACCGCGCGAGGTATATTAATATAGTATTTCTTTTCGGTATACGACCCGTTCGTTTCGTTTTGCCGTCTTTTCACTCGTGGGCGGACGCGACTAAAATTATTGTTTTGTCGGCTCGTTTCGTTTTCGTTTTAACTGTTTTTCGCCCTCTGCGGTAAAATGTATTGTTATTATCATTCGAGACTGCAATCGACGAAACCCGTGCCTCGTCATACCCCCCTCGTGAAAGGACTTAGTATATTCACAGCCGCCCCCGGCACGTCAGCGGGTATACAGGGTGGTCCACGGCTCTCCGTTCACTCAGCAAAGGCGGCAAGAAAAGCAGAAACACACTCACTGTTGGCATAAAACTGCATTTGCTTAACTAATTATTTCAACCGCGAGATGACTAATTTAGAATTAGCAATATACCAGTTAACCATCGCATTCATTTTAAATTAAATGTATAAAATAATACGATTAATTTTACTATATTTGAATTTATAATTAAAAATAAAGCGAATTTCGTTAAGTTTTTTAAAGCTTTAAAAAAAAGTAAATTTACATTCTATGGAACCTATCAGGGAGAGTTATGAGCGTTTACAATAATCATAAATCACTTAAACATTTAAACCATTTAAGCGTCGTAAAAACGCATTTAATATTCTTACCTTTAAGTTTTTTAAGTAAATATTTATTCTAATATTAAATCCATAGTAACACAAAATTGGTTTTGCTATGTTATAGTATGCGTCATACATTATTTACAAATTATAAATTATGAATAAATTTACACAACAATAATATTATACTTGATTTTGTATGTATATAGGTTATAATTTTATAGTTTTTCAAACTTTTATTAAAACTTTTATAGTGCAGTTTTATTTTCACACAATAATCGTGTCCCGTTTGACTTTTAATAACAACTGTGCGTTTTGTTGTTTTTTCTGACTTTCAAAACACACTTCGTAAGCCGTTTAAACACAAAACGATTTCATTGGTATCATTTTATGATGATTTCAACTTATCTTTACAACTTTACCAGCTGTAAAACAATTCGTACGCAATATTATTATATTATTATTAAATCGACCGTCTCCCGGTGCACGACACGTAAAATACTTAAAATTACCATACCGTGTTTTGCGTTCGTCAGAAAAACGCGTACGAGACTGCGAGATGACAATTTATTCGACGTCTACGGATGCAGTTTTCTAAACAAAACCCATTTTACAATTTTTTCTTTTTACGAAATATACGTTAACATTTTCTACTATTCTATACATACGTATTCAGGTATACGGACAATTTAACCCCATCACGATGAACGGTGACACATTCTCGTCACGTGTTACGCCTTTTTTTGCGAAAATGACCGTATATAACGTAAACTGCAGCGTTATACTCGAGAATGACGAACACGCTACGCAATATAATAATAATATATAATATTATTAATATTATGCGAAATAATGTCGTCCGATGGACCAATAATAATAATAAAACGAACGAACGATTATTATTAAAATAATAATATATATTGTGTTAAAAAATCGTCACGCACTTCGAGATCGGCGACACACGTATTATATCCCCGGCCCAATAATTTAATAACTATAATAATAGAGTGACGGTTCGATAAAAATAATATTTATTATTGTCGTTTCGGCGACCCGTCGCGTTTGTGGCGTGAGCGCAATCGCGATTTTTTAAATCCGTCCGTTGTTTATTATATGTACGGCTTTCCGACAATTTCGCTGTGATTTTTTTTCCAAAACTATAACATAGTATAATAATATCATATACTATATATTTTAGTAGTATTTTGAATTTTCCAATCGTGAAACCCGTAGCCCTTTCACCGCCCTGCTGTAGCTTTATTCAATGTATTTTTACTTTTTCAAATTATATAATATTATATTACATGACTCTCGTATAGTAACGAAAACCATTATAATATTAGGATTACTGTTATGTCTGTGAAAAGAGCAAATGTTTTTCGGGTAATTATGTAGCTGATCAAGTTTTTGTCAACTATTTTATCCACGATTTAATTGCTGTAAAATATTATTATGTTTACCCATCTAGCTAGGATTTGTATTAAATAGGACTGTGATTTAGACATAAAAAGTCAACAATTCCCTATTCTGATACTATAGGTTCGACTTTCGACTATTGTATAATAGTGTTTTATACGACATATTGTATAATGTTATACTAGTTATTTTTACAATTCATTGATATTTATTATAATTTATAATATATACACGTAAACCGGTGCTGAGTTGTTAGATTATAAAACCATACTTATCAGATGTCTTATTCAATTATATTATTATTATATTGTTTCATGTTTATATTTAATGTTACAACCACTCAATTTAATTTATACGTACGTCTAGTGTCTACTTCTGCCAAATTATACTACTAATTATTAGTTTTAAAATAATTGCTAACAGTAATAGTGTTCGTAATCAATTGGCGTTAACTGTTTTAATAAATTAAATATATATTTATAATAAATTGAATGTTCGTGGGGGCACACAATAATACGTCGTGTAATACCGCGTCGTGTTGTGAACACAAATACACGCTGACACGCACTCACACACGCGCCGTAATATACGAGTGGTCTCAGGTTACGACGGCGGCGGCGGCGCGAGAAAACGATTTATCACCGTTAATTGACTCGTACGTTGTGTTTATCGATTTGTACCTCTACACATATATACACACATAACTATATAATATTAACAGTTGTAATAATAATATAAACACATAGATAGGTATATAATATTATGTAGGTAGTATGCACACGCTTTTATACATATATGATGTTTATAAACGTTTTACGATCGGCGAGTAAATAAAAAAAAAAAAAGTATAATTGATTTCGATTTTCGTTTGATGTTCCGTTGAGTGCGTGTTGTACTTGTACGTGCGTAGACAGTAGTAACTCGCGTCTAACAACAAATGGGCATAATAATATTAATTATGCAAGTTGTCATATCATGCGATTCGTAGACACAAACGAAGTGGATTTGTATAGGTACCTATATTATACATTCGTTCATTTAAACATTATTTATTGTATATATTTTAAGATATTATTACAATCTATTTCACCATCCAAGTATCGATCATCGAAAAACGATCCACGCTATATCGAATGATCACTAATAATAACGTTAATTTCGCCAAACTATAGTCGCGAATATTTATTTTTTTTATTTAACTTTAAAATCATTTTTTACCCAAGTATATTAAATCCAATTCTGAAGTAACGGTGTATTTTTTCTCTCGTGAACTTTTCCGATCTTTCATGATTTTTTTTTTTTTTATTGAGTTAGCTCTCCTTTACAAATTTAAAAAAAATATTTTTCGCATCAATATATTATACATTAAAAAAAAAAATAGCTTTGAGAAAATGTATTAATAAATGATTTATAATAGCTCAACTAGAATAATTTTGAGCAAAAGAAAGTACCAAATATTATTTCATTTTTATTAATATCTTCTTTTTTATTCTTATTCCTTTTTTTTTTTAGTTAAAGCTTATTCATTCGATCTATTTTCATTCATAGGTGGCCAAAAACCAATAAAATAGTTAAAAAGAAATACCTATGTGCTCAAATCATAAACAATACATTATAATATATGATCTAATCACGTATGCATTATAAGAAAGTTTTACCATATCCTTCTAAAAATATTGTTATCTTTTTTGTTTAAAAAAATGATATACCTATACTTACACTATTTACACTCATGCGTAACACGTTCCAACATTTAGTTAATACTTATGCCCTAAAATTCTAAAGATAAAAAATTATATAAATATAATGCTCCACTTAGCTACCCCATTGGAATCATAAAATGTGACATTAACCCTTTGCGAGTGTACTGCACGCCAAATGTGTCGTACCATTGAATATATTATAGTGGCGTGTGATAATATAGGTACAATGCGTATAATAGAAAATTCGAAATTGCGCGCGCCCACGATAAATCAATGGTGATGTGTATGTGCAGCATACACTGCATAAACGTGCATACAAAGATGAGCTGAGTAAAACCGTGTGCATATATGTTATCTTATAGTAAATATATATATTTTATACAGGATGTGACAATAAGATGTGACATATATAATTCACTAAACTTTAAAATACTTAACTTATTCATATATATAGGTATTTTAATACTTTTTTTTTTTTTAATTAAATTATTAATAATATTAATCACATTATATTTAAAAATGTTATATGGATTAGAACAACATATATTACGAATATAGTCAATTACACTTGTCAACTATTACACCCTATATACACGTGCACAAATTATGTACTATATCGCGCTGAACGATCCGAACAATACACGCGTCGCCACACACGTATAATAATATAATACTTGTGTATGTATATACAATATACATTAGTTGGTATAGACACGTATAGCGTATTATAACGCAGAAAACTTGCTCAATGGAAGAGACCGTGAAATTCATTCGAATAATCAGTACACGTTTTTCCCATGGGCCTGGCCGTTCTGGACTCGCAGTGGCTAGTACAAAATCGTGTATACCTACCTACGACAATGACCAATACGACATATCGTAAACAATAATATTACATTATTTATTTAACGATATTATTCAGTAGAAAAACTCGTACAATATACGATTTAAATATAATAATATAAAACAAATAATATTGGTAGGTATATATGTTACAAGATACGCTTAAACAATCCTCTCATGTATATATTTGCATATGTGTTTATATAGAAATTGTTTATTTGTATAATATCCCACAATCAACTATATTTACAGATTTTTTTTTGATATATTATGTTCGCTAAAAATATCCTGTGTGTAGGGGAGGGGGAAACTGCAAAAATATAATACGTAATTATATACGTAATCCAATTTAGGCCTCGAGATTTCGCACAATATAATCATTTGTTTATTGGTAAATATAGGAACCTACAGTATAATTTAAAAAATATCTATCCAAAATTTTTTTGAAGCCTAAAATATCACATTATATATAGGTAGTTCACGTATAAATGGTAGGTATATTCTTAATTTAGCTAAGTATTCAAAATTATTGAGAAATACATTTCGTTCCGACACTTATTTTGTTATTTTTAAAGAAGGGATAATCTCAAAAAGCCCAAAATTCAGCTTGATGTCGTATTATGAAACATAAAGTATTACATGCGTCTACATTCATATATATTAGTAATATATTGCAATATTGTCTTCGCGACAATAAGAAAGACTTACTAATAATATGGGCGAGTGGCTTCTCGTAGTATTATGCGTGTTAGTGCGTTCACGATTTTTCAGCATATGACTTGACCGTTAAACCTGACGTGAAAATATTTTTACATTTTTTTTCTCCGGATCGATAATATTTTGGACCGCACTATTTTTTTTAGCTACATATAATAATAATAATATACGGAACGTCGAATCGGACCAGACCGTCACGCATTCGGTATGCTGTGCAGCGTATAATAATAACAATAATAATATACACAGCCATCACGCCATCATGCCGTATTTACATTTTCGTACATTTTTTCCCTTCTCATTCTCTTTGGATATTTTTTTTTTTTTTATCTTTCCGTCTACGTGAATTTCCATGGTATATTGTAATAATCGACGACGTGCTTTGATACGAAGCCGCGTGTATAATATAATAATAATAGAACGGGAGAAGAGTGAAGTACTATATATATCAGTACATGTATCGAGCTCTCTTTCTCTCTATATATAATATATATATATATATATATATATATGAGTAACCTGCGCGCAGAAAAAGAAAAAAGGACACCGAAATGGTTTCACTACCTATAAAAAAAGAAACTCAGTCATACTTGTCAATTATCAATGTTACGCCAATAGCGGTACAATACTGTATAGTATAATATTTGTATCGCATTATTGGTTACGGCTATTAAAACGTTTGCCCAATAGACTATGGAAATACATAGACGCGAGTTCGTTCTCCCCTCTCTCTTCTTCTGCTACTCGATATATATAATATTGTAAAAAAACGCGATTCGTTATTATTATTTTTCCGTACACGCACATGTGTGTTATAAGTTTATGACGTTATTACAATATTATTATTCACATTTAAAATTTAAACGTAATGCTCATATAATACAATAACAATTCGAGTATTCGTTGTCGACAATTCGTGTTTGCGTCTCTATATAGTTGTATACGATCCTCCAATCCATCGCTTTTTCTTGAAACGATCAGATTTTTGACCAATTTTTTGCCAATCCACTACACTTTTTCGTAGGTTTGTTTACGTCCCCGTCAGAAAAGTTGCGGAATTTACGCGTATATGTAAGCTAAACTAAATTACATTTTTTTGGATGATATAGTAAAAAAAAGCTCTGAAAGTTCCAAATGGTTCATTGTGGTCAAATTCAGTTTTAATATACATTAGATGTTTTCAATCGAATTTGATAAATGATGATAAATCCGAAAAAATATAGGGCCTAAGGCTTACATTTAGATCTACATATACTATACTATCTGATTTTTCAATTTTTTAACCATGACAGTTACATAAATTTCCGAGATATTATTCGTACTAGGTAATGTACTAGGTACGTGTGTTCGTGATATAAAGATAATAATAATAAAATATATAATGTGGGTGGATAATCTTGGATCCAGCGAGATGATCGCTTTTATAATCATCGTCAGGGGAGTAATGAGAACGTTTTAAAGAAAAATTTAATTTTACCCAAAAAACAAATGCGTCTTAATTGGGACCGCCCTCTGTAATATTATACACATACGATATTAAAAATATCATAACATCGCGGAGCAATCGGTACGTGCCCATACCTCCTATACAACATTTAAAAATACGTGTCTTGAGAATCCTTGGCTATATTTAATGTGTGTGTGCAGTGTGCACGTGTGTATATATATGTGTATATATATATATATATATACACATTAATGACCTACTAATGATCTACTAAATAGCCTCGAGGGCGCCTAAATACTTCCTCTGCCCTCTATGTGGATATATATATATATATATATGTGTGTGTGTGTGCTTGAACGCAACGTTAGTCTTAACTCGGTGTACGAATAAATAATAATATTTATAGATATTTCATGTCGAAAACCGTACTTAAAGTTCTCAAGCAATCCTTACTTACTGTTGGAAAAATTTGAACCAGCTGTTTAGAAAACCGGAAATACGATAGTCCTCCTTATATTATTGATTTTTGTCGAGCTTAAACTGTGAGCAATATTTAATGTGTGATTTACTAAAAAATATATATATATTTTTTATATACAATATACAATATGTTATCATGTACCGAAAAAAAAAAATATTATCACTGAGTACTGATTATTATGTTATATTAATCTCATTAAATTGTATTCGTCGATGATATTTGTTGTTTAAAGAAAATTCGGCGGGGTGCTTTAAATATGCGAATTTGTCTGTGTTTCTATGATATAATATTATGTTATAGCCAATAATATATTTACAGACAGGTACCGCGGTTAATAATTCTTTTAAAAAACAGTTAACCACTGTTAATAATTTTAATATAACAGTGTCGATCGGGACCTGTTTTAAGCGAAACGAAACTCTTCCGCACACAGGCCCGTCAATTAAATCGTTTTCTATAATAATATGACAGTAGCACAGTCGTTGTACGTAATAACTGCACCGGATCGAATAACGAGAACGAAAGTATAACTACGCCGTTTATAGAATTCCCGTAGGTAGGTATTCTGGCAGTAGTATAAGATATTATAAACTCGATAAATCGATCATTCTGGACGCATTTATAAATATTATAATGTACAATATTAAGTTTGGTTATATAACATATTATATTATAGTATTTTACGGATTACTCGGTCAAGACGTCGATGAAAATTTGAATTTAACCGAAAACTGCACTCACGAGCTGCCATAAACATCTTGTACTATATTAGTAGGTACATTTCATTGTCTTGCGATGATTCCGTGCGGATCGTCCGTTATAATAATAATTTAATGTATTTAACCAGCGAAAACGGCGACGGTTTTAATGAATACGATATAATACTATTAAAAAATAATGCGTGCGGCGCAACATCGGCGGAGCGACGAATTAACCCATAGGTCAGGACTCGAGCTGCCTACCTACCTCCTGCCTGGCAGCTTACCGCTTAGTGCCTACTACATAATAATAATTATCATGACTGTATAATATTATATTAGGTTAGCGACGTTCTAAATACAGATTTGGATTATATTATATATAATATGTGGGCCACCGACACCTACCTGCCCGCCTGTATATGCGCTGTTCGCGTTCCATGACAGGTTAATAGCGTGGAAAAATTACCAACACTAATTAGCGCGTGTAAAACTCACAGCGTGTATATATATAATAATAATAATATTATAATTTATTCGTGCTATACCTATAAACAGTTACAACTTGTTCGTATGTCAGCGAATCGATAAGTACATAGTATACTATCTATGAATAATAATATAATATCATATTATGTGATACGGTTTTCAATTTATATAGATGTATTGCACCTAATATAATAAGCCATATTTTACCAGGGGTTGCCAAACGGCCGCATTAATTTATTACAATACAATAATACGTTTCCATTATTGTGTTCGTATTATACGCATCGTCCGTCCATCACTTATTATAATATAATATGAGTATGGGTATATGCTATATCGGTGTATAACACATTATACTCCATACTCCGGCGCGTTGCGTTACGATCGATTATCACTCACGGACCGTGTCCAAAAAATTCTCGCCAACCCCTCGTCGGGCATTATACACGACGCTCCGGTGAGTGTTGGAAGGTGACGGAATGTGCGTTTGCCTGGAACAAAGATTAATGTTAATTTCAAAGACGATTAAAGTTATGCAGATAACATCGTGGTTCAGTTGTAGCTGTTCGTGAAGACTGTGTGTTTATAATAATAACACGCCGTCTCGTTATTTGGCATTGCGAAACGTTATCGCCGCGGCAGAGAGAAAAACATTTTTAATTCACCTATCTTAAATTCGGCATGATTTTAAAAATAAACAAATTTAAATGTGGCCCTTGATAACATGATTATTATATCGTTATCGAATCGATCGTCCGTATACGTAATACTTGTATTCTGGCGCGTGTGTGTGCTGCGATAATTAATACAACGTTCGTTTAACATATTAAGTATATATTATTGCAAAACATATTAAGGTACGCTTTAACTCGTTTTATCTATACAAAGCAACACATCTTTTCGACGACAAGTCTATACCTACAACGTGACCGTGAAGTTATCGCGACCATAGAAACTGATAATTATTATTTATATATAAAATAAATTAATCAAAAATCACCCACTTGCCGTACGTGGACCACCAAAGCACAGCGGCCTACGTCGTTGTCGTTTCCGATCGTTGTAATATTCCGTTATATCATTATTATTATAATAAAATATTTCAATTTAATACAAAAAAATAATATATACACTGTTAAACCGAAAGAATAAATCGCAAACAATATTATTGAATTTGGTATGCACTTGATGGATTGAGATAAACAGTTTCGCCTTTTATCGCTTAATGTACCCAACGCCGACATTCTCGTTTAGACTTGTCTTGTATCGCTTATTTTCTACAAAAATGTACACTCCATTACCATATTTTATTTATCAAAATATATTTGTCACTTCGGCACATTTAATACAATAATCCATCTCTGTCGATAAATGAGAATCTTAATGAATAATGATTTGACACATATAACCTGCAATAAATTATTACTAATTTGTATGTAATTGTATATATATATTACACATTTTTCGTATGATTGATGTTTATATATATATATGGGTGATCTATGACTAGAATAATTTTTACGATTTTTTCGCAAACTAGCATAGCTTGGCAAAAATCTGCAAATGAGTGTGTACGTCGACGACGTTGTCAAACTCCCTATATTTACTTTCTTGTATCTGTGCATATATATATAAATATATTAATAACAAATGTGTATCTATAGAGAGATTTAATGGTTTTTTTAACAACACACCTATTTTATCGTCGGTCGTTTTCCAACGCGCCGCAACCGCATAATATGATTTATAATCGTCATACTAATGTTGTTTGGGTACACTGGACCGCATCGGTTTCGAAACGGCAAAGATACTGTACACACCCGCCCGGACAGTGGCCCACCCAAGTATACCTAGTACGCGCACGTAGCCAAATTTTTTCCTCCCCCGCTCATCCTGAACCATTATTGGGTCTTGTCGTGTAGAGTTAGATTTTGTAAAACTTCGCAAATCCAATTTATGGCAATTTCGATATCGAAAGAGGGAGGGTGTCGGTGGATCGAATACCATAATCAGTTGGTATTGATTGGACAATTTTATTTTTCAAGTCTGCCGCTCACAGACGACCGCCCGTCGTAGCACAGTTACACAAATTACAAATAAAACGTTTTCGGTGCAGCATTCGTACACCAAAATTATTGTACACGCTTATTTATTACAATTTAATATAAACACACCGCACCGCGGATCGAATCTTGGGTGTGTGTGTGAATAGAGATGTAGGTGTAGGTTATACTACTAATAACAATTATAGTACTGGGGTGGGAGGACCGCACGCGCGTCGTTTCGATTACTAATTGAAATTTTAGTTTCGTTTTTACATCGCATAATAATAATATAATATCTATAATAAATGTGTTTGTGTAGACGATATTAATTATATACGTGTACAAAACAATATACGTATAATGTATATGTAATAGGTACACAGTTTACGACCGTGACGGCCACTGTTGAATTTACAAATTTGATAACTATAATATTAATTAGGTACAAGCTTTAGTGTCTCCATAAAATATAAATAATTAATATCATAATACACAACGTATAATAGAATACTCGAATATGTTATAGCGTAAATTAAACAAACAGCGCAAAAATCATATATTTTTTCTTTTACTAGGATAAAAAATTGATTCAAAAGTTTTTTAAGAAGAAATCAGACCAAACTTTCATTTTAAATTTAAAAATAATGATCAAATAATGCGAAGCTACTTATTACTATTAATAAATAACTCGTATATTATAAGTTTAATTTAATGGATAATTTCGTTTTATATTATATAAATAATATAAACTTAAATAAAATAACATTGAAAAAAATCCATGAACCCGAGACCAACACTTTTGTCTTAAAACCATTGAAAATATAGGCACTTGATAAAAATATACATAATGTTATAAAATGTCATATTCAGTGTCATATGTAAAAAGATTTACAGAACGGATTTATTTCTTGAACACTATAGCGCTGCTGTTATATACTTACGTTACACAATAAATAACAAAAATATGAAAACTCGAACCTCGATCTTGATATGCGTCATTATACAAGTGTAAGAACCGTAATATTATGTATGGGAGTTTTTGTGGCAAACTAGTTTCGACTAAGTCGTATACTCGTGTACTCGTATACCGGCAACTAACGTTAAACTTATTATGCACAGATATATATATAATAACATTATAATATGTGTCACGTTCTGATCTGTGTACTGTGTACAAAAAACACGAGAGCGTATAAAACATGATGTTGTTTGATGTATATTACATATAGTTTTATAATTATGTATACGAATTATGTGACCATTTGCGATGAGAGTTGCCGTCCCCTGCCACCCCACGACTTGAGCGGTAGTCTGTATGTAGGTACTTTGTATATTATAATATAATTTTAATATTGTTCCAGTCATCACAATACACCGTAGTATAATAATGTTATGTTATTAGTAACATATTACACATTTCATTAACTCGTTTTTTATTTTATGTTTTTATTCACAAGCGCTGTCGAGAAAAAATTTTAATTGCCTATGTCTGCCGTGAGACATCTCGCGATCGGAGTAGGTGTTTACCTATATATAATAACATATTAATATGGAGTAGTCCGTTATAATGTTTTGAACAACGACGATATTTATGAATATTATAATGCACCTATAATAATATTTTAGATACTCGGTTTTCGGTGGAAAAAATTTGCATATACGAAAAGAATATGAATGTAGGAGGCACTTCCTAAAAACCCAACACGTCGCCCGACGTCGAGGCCTGTACGATTAAAAATATTACAACCGCTGTTGTTAATTAAATTTTTTTCTCGTATTATTATGGATATGTTCAGCACTAAATCTCTGGAGGACGCGGAGAACTATCCGGTATTGGTCTTATTAACAACTATATATGTATATAAATATACACACACGCTCAAACCCATGCCCTATGTGTGTGTGTGTGTGTAGGTATTTACAGGTAATGGATGAAAATTCGATATGGTCATTATACGATGGCGGTCGGTAATTAATTAATTAACCTCTGCAGCGTTGTATATGATAAAATTTCAGTCACGACACGCGCGCGCTTAATATATACATATAATATAATATGATTGCAAATATTATTTATTATGTACACGTTTTGTATAGCTAGGGATATTAACTATTTTAAATATAAACACAATCGTTCGCGCGTACACATAATATTATAAACACACGAATAATATTATTATTATTATATGAAATAACAATGCCGCACCGCCCCCGCTGTAATGGGTGTGTGTGTGTGTGTGTGTGTGTGTGTGTGTGTTACCCGTGAAGCCACCATCACCCGCTTACTCGCCGATTATGCACAATATCGTTTGTAGTTATTTGTCTTTATTTTTAATTGAACTTTTGTATTTTCTATAACTTTATACCGTCGTTATATGAGGTATACACAGCTTGTTCAATATACTTATACAATATATATATATATATATCAGCATCCTCGTCATAAGACGCACTTATTTTTCGTTAAATCAATAAATCGATAAAATTTGACCGATAGTATAGGGGAATGGGACATCCGACAAAATATAGGGCAATTAAATCGTTTTTTATTTTTTTGGAAAGAACCGCTTGTCCGAAATCCGTCGCTGCGTTTAAATGTTTGAAACGATGATCTGCAATAATAATATTATGACATTTATCTGCGGGTTGCGACCGTGACAGTTATAATCGTTGTACCTACGTGTATATAATATATCATTAAACTTGCAAAATTCCCAATCGTGTCAATTCTTCGACCAGAATTTTTAATTTTATACAAGCTAGTGACTGATGAGTGATGAGTAATAACATCAATTACTAAGATCGAAGCGTCAAACATGACAAAAATATTTCTTTGTTAATTTAGAAACGCAATTTCGATGAGAAATCGAGACTGAAGTCCACTATTTTGTCCAGTTTTATGACCATGGATTGATTATTGACGGAAGATGTTGGTAAAAAAGTAAAATTCTAAATTTTAAATGTTCATATGGTCTATTAAACGAAACGCACATTTCATTGTTTCTCCCTTTCTTTATGCGTAAGCAACATCAATCATTGATTGATAAATGGCCCAATAATTGTTTGGGTAGATATATTTACATCAATAACCAACTCAACTGGCGATTGTCTAATGATCGGACAATATATTATCACAAATATGATTTGAACATTTTTCCAACGTTTAGGTAGATTTTTATATTTTTGACTAGTATGATTATTTCCTATGTATTAACGTCTTTGGCGTCTTATATATATGTGGAGACGGCCTTTTCTTATACGTTCAGATTTACATCGTTGATTTCGATTTTGATTTTTTTTCGACTCGTTTTGACATTTAACGGTATAAATACCTACGACCGCATGTATACATCATAAACTCGTCATATAGTGTTTTGTTATACGCTACGTAAATGTATATAATATATTATGTATAGGTGTGCGCGCATAACACGCCCGTCTTGTCGTTTTTGTTTACCTCGTGTGGCCCGTGCCGCGGCCGCCGTTGCCGCCTTAAAAAACGCGATTAGAAAAAAAAAATACTTCTCGTTTGTAGTAAAAAAAGCGCACGCGTACGCGTTTGTTCGTGCCTTTGTGCTCATTATACGTTTACATGTATACATAACAGCGAGTGTATCAAAATCGGGAAGTCCTTTGACTGAAATATGATTTTTTTTTTTTTAATTATTATTATTATTATTTTATTATTTTTTACCATTGTGCGCCCACCGGACGAACGAGAACCGCTGTTTCGAACCTTTTGTGTCGGTCGACAGATTTGCAGCAGGATGTAATAGTACGTTAAAGAAACGCCTCCATCCTCTTCGACGGCGGCGGTGTATTGAAATGCATAGTTGTTTCTCTCTCGCCGCCACCGCCGCCGCCACACAACTCATTTTTTAAAAGAAAAAAAACATTCCGATTCGGAAAACAAAAAACGCGCACACGTAACGTAGTAATAATAAAGCCGACGGTTTTTTTCCCTCAGAGTTTCAGTTCTTTTCCGTCGGCTTTGCAGCGCTTGTTATATTATTGATGTTATTTTATATCGTTCGATGGCCTATACTTATACACAATACTCGTACAGCGATAATAATATTATATTATATTTATTCGTGTCGCGCGCACAATCATTTTATGTATGGAAAAATATTCACTAAATGGAACCAATTCGCTTACTCGTCATACGTAAATGGTATTTGAATTGAAGTGGAGCACAGTGATATACAGCGTGGTGTATATCTCTAAACAAACTTTAAATGATGCACGTAAATATACGTAGGCACATTAGACCGGAAAGTTCTCACCGCAAAAATATATTTATAAACTATAATTAAAACCGACCGAAAGAAAAACGAGTGTCTTGTATATTTTTATGTTGCGGTCAAATTTCGTCGAAAACTCGAATGCGCGCATGTATATAATAAATAATAATAATAATATATACGAACTGCGCGGCGACGCGCACGTCATTTGCCCTATAGCATGTCTCCGGGCGCGCGATAATGATGTTTTGTACGGTGTACGGTGTACCTATGTTACCTATATTTTGTGCATATATATATTACGTTTGTATGTATAGTATATACTCGTAGACTTGTATTTTAGCGAAATAACGCGGTTATCGAATTTCAGAATCGTCTCCGTTTTCTCTCTCATTTAATAACCCTCGTGCGCCGTGGCTGACACACCCACAAGACCCCTGCACCGGTACACACAAGCACACTCGTACTGTAGAAAAAAAGGATTATTATTATTATTATTATTATTATTATTATGTCGTTACCTCCTATACCTATTGTCGAGTGTCGTGTGCGCGGTACTTTATATAACTGCCACCACCCGGGCTAATAATATAATATATATGCGAATTACCCTCCGAAAACAGCAAATGCGAACCGATGAGATTATATACGAAACGTCATCTATTTTCTGTTCTCATCTATACATTAGGTACTTATGTGTACCTATATCGTATATTTTATACACAAATTAATATATTATATCGTATACCGATCGTTAATCAAACGAATATAATCAACCATCAAGGGCGCACATTATATATAATATACATATGTCGCAGCTGTGGTGTTATGCGTAATGCTATAATATATAATATATTACTTATCTATAGTATTTTATAAATTTAAAGTATTTTTGTATGCACATATATATATATATACCTAAATAAATAGATTTTAAATCGTTTTGGTGGTTGGATGGGTAGAAAAAAATATGATTCGTGGTACATTATTATCATGACTCTGTGCCCTACTGACCTAACCATTACATTATAGTAAACGTTGAGTATTTAGTGTGACCTTTGAGAGACTGTATAATTATCTATTAAAGATGTATACTTACATCATATTATATAGATCAATGCGCAACATCGCAATCGATCAAATAGTTTCTCGTATAAATAATATATAGGTACGTCAATAAGTTTATGTATAATTGAATATTGTATACGAATACGGAAATATCACATCAACGTAGGTATATCATGTACCTACCGCACCCATCATCTATTTATATTATTATTATTATTATGTGATGATTGATGGCTAATAGCTGTAATATTGTTATGTGTAAGTACGCGTGCGGTGCTGCAAACAAACCGTGCAATGTGCGAGATAAACGGACCCGTTTGGCGTTGCAACTTATAATGCTGTCGATTAGAGAACGTAATATATATCATTATTATCGTCATTATACTCCATTATAACGACGACTCCTGTTTGAAAAATAAAAAATAAAATCACATATCCATTATAATATATAATATATACGTTTAATGCGTTTATATTATCACACGCCCATTGGAGTGTATTACATAATATCATAGAATTACGATCATATGTAGTGACGAAAGTTGAACTTACGTGGGCATGTTACATATTATAAAAACTGTATAATTATGTTCTATAATATCTGTATACAATAATATTTGTTAAAAAATATACTTTGATAAAAATTAAATATTTTAAATAACACAAAAATTGAATTGGAGAATATTAGAGTAATCGATAAACGTGAATAGATTTTCCCAGGTTTATATTATTTAAAATGGACTCTGTCAATAGTTCACACATATTATAATACTTATATAATTATAAACATATACTAGCGTCGTCGAGAATCGTATAATAACCCGTTCGAAGCACTCTGTGGAAATGTTGATTTACAGTCCCAAGTTTGAAAACCAAAATAATAAGTGTTATACGCTCAGTTGCTGCAATATCGGTTTTTATAGCACAGCTATCAAAGAAGTTCGGAGATAATCGCGAGATTATGTGGGTATATTGATTATTATTACACATTATTACAGGTCGTCGATTTAGCGATTATATAATATTTTGTGTTTCAGGTTATTGACGTGCTACCGAGGTACACACTCACATTGCACATAATAATATTATCATAATTTATAGGTATGTGTTCGAATCGAAAGTGACTTTTTGATCAGACGATGAGCGACTAAAAAAAAATCGAATCCATTTGACCTTAGAAGTTTCGCGATATTAAGCGATCATTTGAAATGTTGCGCGGATTTACACGTCGGCAAAAATCATAAACGTTATTATGTTCGATTCGACGCCGCACATTGATGTGCGCGAACGACGCCTGTTGACGGTCAAGATTTTAGTCGTCACGATCGTCGTGTTAGGATTAATTGGATATTGGCGAGAATACGGTGGTGACGGGCACAAATCGTCTCGATCCGAAATCGTATGACGACCACGACGACAATGTAACGATGTACAATAATAATATACTATTATAAACGTAGTAATACGCGGCGAATTAGCGATGATAAAATTATAAGGATTTACGGTCCGCGGGGGGTACCGCGTATACAGCGCGAGGGGTAATCCGATCCAGCCAGTCCAGCTGTTACATATTATAAATGTATATATCATAATATACAATAAAGTATTTATCGTATAAATAGGTGCGCGTGTCGTCTCCACGAACGACGGGTGACCATATTGAAAATGCCGGTCGGGGGTCTGTAACGATTAGTCAATGATATTATTATATAATAATTATATGTATCGTTGATTAAAAAAAGAATATCATCTACGAGGTGACATAATAATAAATATTTTGCTATCATAACATGAACGTGATAAATATTTCCGTTTAAACGTATATGCCTGCGCCCACAGGTAAATTATCAGGAAGCTGACAATAAGTGGTTCAAGTAAAATAAGATCCAACACGAAAAAGTATACCTTAAAAAAAGTTTATCTATTTTTGTGTTATTTAAAATCCGTTAGAAATCGGATTTGTAGATATTATACTCGTTATTAAATAAAATTTGAAGTGCTCGACGTTGTTGTTCTATTGAAAACCGTGATAAATTGTTTTTTAAAAGTCCAATGAGGAGAAAGTTCGGTCTTGTTTCCCCCAACAGGCACTCCGTCCATTCCATATAATCGATAGTAAAGTATAAAATATCCATAGTCACACACTCTTTTGGTTCAGTACTTATATGAAAAAAATTGTGTGAATATACAATAATATATATATTATATATTTTTATGAACATGATAGAATTTTCGCGATGTAAGCTACGCTAAACAGTAAACGTTTGTTTGGTTTCTATTTACATTGATAATATAACATTGTATACTGTATGTATATACAAACGCAACTACGTTCGCAACGGATGAAAAAAAATCATGTCAAATAGGTACGCGTATATTATAAGCTGACTATGGCGTGCGCATTCCTATTGTTCCGCGAGAACCCATAGACCGAACAAAGCGACGTGAATTTTAGTGTGTATAATATTATTATTGTATATATACACACATAATAATTTAATATATACAATATATAACTAATAACTACAACAATAATAATAATAATAATAAAAATAAAAACTCCAAAAAATGTTACCGGGTGAAAACAGATGTTACACTCGACGACACTATAATAATAATATATACATAGTATATACCTACTATGTTATAACTCGAAGCGAAACCGCGAAAAATAGTATATATAATAATAATAATAATATATGCGTTAAGTGCGGTGAACATCAGTCTCTGACCCATTCGCGTACGACCGCGATTCTCTATGAAATGGGTCATTATGTTTTTTTTGAAATTTTAAAATGTTGCTTTCGACGTCTGGACTTACGCAATCTCGGAAACCACACATATACCTACAACACAAAATATTTTACCGTATTTTTTAGTTTATATTACAGGATATTTTTAATATTACATTTTTACTAGAAATGTTATTTTTCCCTATATATTGTGTACCTACCAATACATATAAAGGTGTTTGTTTTTTAATATGCGCGATAGTTGAAAAACTACTTATATTTTTAATTTCATAATCATAAACAAAATATTTTTCTAAGAAATGTTGCATATCATTTATCCAATATTGAAAGAATAGTTTTTATTTTTAAACATTTAATACTTAGATGAATGGTATTAAAGAATGATGAGTACCCATTAAAAATTGTGATTCAAGTAAACAATATTATGTTTTACTTTAAAACGAGCTTTAAGCTTCGGAAATATAATTAGGAAGGACCGGACCTTTGGGACACACTATACACATAATATAATAATATTATACCGTTGCACTGTACCATATGTATCGTGGACATAGTAACACGGGCTCGCGCTTTAATAATATCACACTCGTATAATACACATTACATATTATTATATACGTACCTGTGTCCGTTAGCGCAATCGTAGCATATAGTGTACAACATAATAATAACAGACGATAGATAGTATAGATACGATTATTATTTACGCGTATCTACGTCGATTTATTGAGAAATCTGCGAGTCTGCGTCTATAAAAAGAATTTGTTATGATAGAAGTTTAAGATTGTGAAATACTGGATTTTTTATTTATTTATTTGCTACACTAGTACAATGCTTAGTATCAATTTCGTGTTAAAAAAAATACTTTTTTATTCGTGCATTTATGATTGAAATTAATTAAATAAATACATATATTACTTTAAGTCAACAGTTAGAATGCATTGTAATAAATAACATATTATGGAACATAGAAGTGTTATGTTTGTCATTTTAAATTTATTTTAATATTTATAAGGATTATATGATTTTTCAATTTATAGCATAAGTGTGATATACATTGCATCAAAATAAAGGATTTTTATACATTTTTAAAAATTATAATGCTTATACATGATAGATTCGTCTATTGTTTCCATATGGGTCACTGTAATGAGGGTGTAAGCGATGTAGATATTTTCAATTGCGTATACTATACTGCAGATATAATAATTCAATAATATTAGTAGAGTTATTATAAGATTATTTTTTTATTGCAGAAAAGGTTTCTGATAATTGCCGTTACAGTAGCCATTAATAGTACTTATATGTATATATATATATATTGTTTTTCAATAACACTATATTTTACGATTTTTGGTATTAATATAGGTAATAAACTAAACGGTTGTAATACTTGTAACGCATCACGATTTGTGGTTATAAACGCGTTATCTATAATCGATTTTAAATTTGTTAATTTTCAGCGTATGGTTATACATAATAATTATTATAATATAGGCTTATCGTACAAAATATATTATGCGGATAAAATTCGCTACACATCGCGACGACGTTTAGTGTTTACACAGACAAGACCTTTGAACGACGATTCATACTGTGATAGTTATCTGCGATATACGCGTGTGCCGTGTATATAATATAGACATATTATATATTATATATATATATATATGTATAATATCGTAATGCCTAACCGGTTGCGGCCATAATATTAAAAAAAAAAAAACCGTCGACGTGCTAATTATTGAATTTAAATTACGAATCGTTTAATCGAAAAATTAAAAACCGATCGTAACGACTCTAATTAAAAATTCTTACCTCGATATTTTGAGTATATATTATAATGTAGACATAAATTATAATATATATTAAACAAGTATATATATATATATATATATATATATATATACCCATCTGGTCTTCTGAACTTTCGTCGTCGAATATCGGTCACAACTCACGGGGACATCGCGAGTGTGAGGTCTAATAATATTTATGTTTATATTAATGTTTTAATTTGATTTTATGATAATATATTATATTAGCCGCGACTATGTATGTATACACATTAGTCGTATCGGCGTACACCTACCTTCGTATATTGCACATTACCGTAATATATTATATATTCATAACGTAGGTACTTACAAAATATGTATACGATAGCTTTAATCGATTACATCACTTAACATTTTATCTAACAGTTTGTCTTATTGATATGATCAGAAAGAGAATATCTCCATTAACCGAACTCTTTTATAAATCACTGCATAATAATATCATACCAGATTCGTGCAATGATCATCTTATTGTGCTGCGGATGCTGCGTATATGCTCTATATTTTTATATTACGTTATTTGATTATACCTATACGTGTGTGTAATATTCTGTAATACCCGATAATATGCATATTGTACCGCCCCGTATTTATACGCGATTATATTCGATTACATATTTTTGAGTCGAGTTTTTCGGCGAATGTAAAAATAATGTTTTAACTATTTTGTTCATTTCGAAACTTGACGTAATAACATCGTTCGTACACACATACATATACACACACGCGCGTGCACACACTAACATACTTACTTGAGCGTACGTATTGAAAAAAACAAACGTTTCACCTCGTGTGCCCGTCAATCGGCCTTGCTGCTAAATATTACAGTGTGCATAAAAGAGAGAGAATAATATTATATTATACATAGTCATTAGTCATTACGATTTTATGTATTATACTGTAATAGTGTATATATTATAAATTATAATATATATATATATATTCTGTTTACTTACGTATAGATGCCGTATAGTAAAAAATATATTGTAGCTAATATGCTACGGGTATATGTACTTTAAAAATCATAGTCTATTAACAAGAAAAAATGACTTTCAGATGCCTTTTTTTACCTCATTGAGATTTTTTTAGGAATAAATGTCCACGACGTGTGCTTTTTATCGACATACCACTGCATGCTCGATATACAGTATGTGTAAATCTGAAACACTGTGTCAGAGTATTATTGTAAAATATGCTGCGCATAATATAAACATCGCTAAAACAATAATAATATGTTCTAGTGTTCTACGTCATCGACCGTGTATATATTATTATTATTATTATTATTACTATACTACGTGTGTACGCGTAAAACAAATGTGTTATTATTCAAGGCCGGGCGTGATATCATTATATGCGACTGGCTTAAAAGTCGAGTCCGTTTTCGATCGAGTCACACGCTGCACTGTACTGTGTGTACGCAATTACTTTTTACTTGACAAGTTCACTGCAGTAATAGGCAAATTTTGTCCACAAAGTATTCACGTTCATTATATACATATTATTGTGGCATTGCGTTATATTAAAACATATACATATAGGACTATATAGGTACACTGTAATTGGTCGAATGTATGTGTTGATTTTGAAAGACAAATACATACACCCAAATACGATCTTCGATTTTTTTTTTCGGTAACGCGCAGTCTTGACGTCTATATTGGTCTATACAATATTATTATATCGTTATCCAGGAGTGAATTCGAAAGTTGATATTATCTTGGAGAAGAGGAACAGTTATTGCATATTATAATATATTAAACCACGGTTTACCAATTGGAGATTACATAATCCGTACATTATATTCTTAATATATATTTTATTTTAGCTAAATTATCAGACTAAGACCTAATGAACTGTTTAATAAAATAAAATTAATTTGATTATTTCCAACATAAAAAAAAAAAAATAAAAATTAAGTATTCTAAAAATATTTTCAGCACTCAAAAACCCGAAAATATGTTTAAATAAAATGCTTTCTCGAGACGCGGTTTTTCCTCAAATATGCTACTGTCGGTATCACGCTTAATATAACATACATTCGTACATATATATAATATAATATTTATATTTTATACCGCAACCACCGAAAGACGTTAAATATTCGCGTGCGATATGCTCCAATCTTGATACACGAAACGAAATATAAATATTATAACAACAATGATATTATTCGTTTCCCCCGCTGTAGAAGAGAATTTGTCGGGAAAACGGTCGACCTTGCAATGGGCGCGCGCGCGTATTTCGTTTCGTTATTTTTTTTTTTATTTTTCAAACCGCCGCGGCTTGCGTATATATCCACATAATATATGCGTATAATATTTTACCTAGGTATATATACCTACCTACCTTCTCCGTCGGTGTACAACGACTTCCTCTTGCGCAGTACAGGGAGGGTCCCGTGCGTGTCGTTATCGTGATTACCATTGTTCCCACACACCACAGCTATCCGTCCGACGTTTTACGAGTATATACAGGGTGATTCCAAACATCACTAAATATTCATTTTCGTGGTAAATGTATGTGATTTTGAAAATATTTTATTTCTATTTTCATATAGTTTAGAGTTGTATGTTGAACGTTACACATACGACGATGCGTATAACAATACGCAACGAGTGTATAATATATTATACATATTATTATTAATATTTGCGATATGTGGCGCCATATAATAATAGGCTGCTGCAAGACGTCTTCTTCCGTACAAAACAAGTTATGTCCTATTGATTTTTGATTTTTTAGCTTTTGAGTGGGAGTATTTTCTCGAGTTTATTTGATAATTTTTCACAAATAGGAATTCCTAGTGGACATCTGCAGAGGTGTGATATATGGCCGCAACGCGAAAAAATTAATGCTGTTACCACAGGACGATTTTTTTCCAATTTTCGTGATTTTCTTAAAATAATAATACCAAAACCATTGGTATATAGGACCGAATTGACGTGAAGTTTCCGACGACGATCGTTGTTTAACTGTATCGATTTTTATGTGCGTATATGTTAATCATTAAAATATAATATATACGTGGATCATGTACGACAGGACCTTAATACAGTACAATATAATATATTATACCATACACACCAAATCGTTAGCAAAAGATAACATATAAATATATAATATATTGTTTCAACCTGACGGATAGATAATGCACGCGTGCAAGCAAATTTCCTACTCCTCTCTTTTCATTCTTCGAAGACGCACGTTTTCCGACAAGTTTTTGTTATCACTTACGACGATCGTATGTATACCGTCTTTATCGATCAAAACAAAAAAAGTACTCGAGCACCGTGGTACGGCGCAGGTTTCGTGGTGGCGGTGGGTGGACATTTTTCTTCTTTTTTTTTAAATATTCATATTAGTATGTATATATATATATAGAGAGAAAGAGAGAGAGAATAACTTTTTTTAATGAATAATATATGTTAATAAGGACACGGAATCGGCCGAGTCGTCCCGTAAAAATAAAAGCCGGAAGCTAAAATGTATATAATATATACATACACAAATATATAATATATATTTATATATTTATATATATATATATATGAGCCGATGGCCTCCACCTTGTAATCCATCACGACAGGTGTATCCTGTTACAAATACGTATATAAACATAAAAAAATAAAATAAAATATACGTATGGGTTAGGTGGTATATATATTATATTTGTTCGGTTTATCCAATTTTTTACCTATTCCAACATTGGTGCACATACACATACAAACACAGCACACATTATAATTGCATCGTCTGAATAGTTTTCTTCGACACAATAGCAATGTCCGGTTTTGTTTGATGATGTCGGAATAATACGCACGCGCGTATATGTGTGTGTGTGTATTTGTGGTCGTGACACACGCGTTATATATAAAAATATATATATACAGAAGTAGGAGTAGGAAGATGAAAAAAATGCGCATAATGAAGTAAAAGTTTCTGGTTAAGTGATTTCACTGCTGGAACAAGCGTACATAGAAGTTTTATTGTTATTCGTACACTCACACAAGCGCGCGTTCACGTGTATGTATAAAATACATTACAAAAACATTGTACTATAGATGACCATGGTAGGCGTACCATAGTTCCGCCTAGTCAATGTGTGAGTGAATGAGTGAGTAGTATTTGTGTGTGCATTTATATCGCGAGGCACATAAAACTCACACATACACAACTCTATACGCAATGTTGTTGTATAAACTGTAGACACACTATACATATATTATTATTACTATATGGGAAAATCACCAATTGTATATATGTGTTGCGGTTTGATTGTCAGTTTTGATTATTTTTCGATTCGTATAAATATTACATTATAATATTATAAGATAATTTTACATATACTCGGGTACTTATACGCCACGTCAACTTATAATATTAATAATATGAGCGAGATGAAACCTTTGACAAATTTTACTTGTGTTCAACAGGAAAAAAGTCGTTAATCACTTTCTTTTCAAACCTGTTTTTTGTATAAACAATAAATGACTAAAACTTATAAATTATAATAATCAATCGGGTGATCTGCAGAATGAATTTTATCTTTCAGCCGTTCGTCTAATATTGTTGTTTGTTTTGTGGTTTCCGAGTTAGAAATGAACTTTGAGTGCTTACAAGTTCTTTTTAAAATACCTAGTATTTATGCTTGTAATTTCCGCTTATTAAAGTAGACACACAAAAAAAAATAAGAATAAATAGTGTAATATCATTAATCCATATTACTATTAGCTTGCATATATTATAGTGTATGCATTTAAAATTATAACAATTTGGGTAGGTAACTAAAGAAACTATTAATTTTAACACATGGATGTGATATTTAATCACAGTTTTAGGCATTTGATAGTTATCGTCTATGACGTGAAACTATTGGTCTTTTATAGGTGCATTTATAAATACATTATACAGAAACAAGACAGTAACACCGCGAGTGTCTGTGTCCTAACCTCGAGGGCCTCGGGGTCTTGGGTATAAAATATATATACCATGGTGTACACCGTTTTATAGATCTCGTAAATTATGATTTACCCGGCACGATGGTGTTGCGTGCTGTAAAAGGTGCTTCAGCTAGGCCCGGTGACTTTTAGACCGCCTGCTCGCGGATGGGGTGTAGCATGTTGCAGTGTTTCGTATATATATACGATACGGCCCGGAGGCGATGGTACGGGTTGAGATAAACCTATATATAAAGAGGGCCGAGAGAGAAATAAAGTAAAAAAAATAAAATAAAAAGTGACACGAGTAATAGACGTATAAATAATAATATTGATAAAGAAAAAAAAATACGGAAAAAACACCGAGAACCGGTCACCGGGGTGAGAGGGTTGATTCGTGTCCGTCGATATAAAACATAATAATAATAACACGTATGCGCACACATACATATAGCTACGTATAATTTTTCTTCCCCTCTCCCTGCGCCGGCGGTGTTTCCCTCTCACTCGCTGCACTGTTTATATTTTTATAGTGTATTATATATACTACACACGTTACGTTAGCGTATTCGCTCGGGTGGGAAGGTCGATCGGGCGGTGGCGGCTACGACTCGTCGTATATCAAAAATTATTTGACATTGATTAGTACTTACTGACAGATTAGAATCATTGCGCCGATATATTATATATTACATTATACCGCGCGCGCGCGATGTGTATGTGTGTGTGTGTGTATATGTATGTAACGCGACTATATATATATATTATTAAGTTTACTCTATTACATTATATTATTATTGGTATTATTGTATTATTATTACTATTATTTTTTTTTATCCGTGTCCTCTGCCGAACTGCACTAGAGGCTGATTTATTAGCTATATAAATATTCCTATTGAAATAACACGTGTAATTTATTAATAAAAAATATAGGTATAATATGTATATAATATATATTCGCGGCACGACTCTCGCATTTAACGTCCGACGACGATATTATATATGACGTTGATTGCGGACGACGGCTGCAGCAGGACCGCTGCGGAGGCTTACCTTGCTCTTTTATTTTTTCATACGTTTCTACGGTTTACCACCGGTAATGCGTGAAAAAATATAATCTACTACATGTTATATATATTATTCACAACTTCACATGGTATGTTTCTGTGCCAACTTTTTAGAAATAATTATAGGTACATCGTGGTCCAAGGTTTTGCGTTTTAAAACTCTTTAGGAGGAAACTGCAGAGCGAACAATTTAAAATCCTAAACTTACCTAGGTTCACGCTTCGACATACCTAATATACCTACGATGATCTATACGTGCAGAATACTGCAGCAATTTCGTGGGTAACAACATTTTGGAGAGAAAAATAGTGTCATTTATCTATGCCTTTTAATCGAATTCCCGTGACACAATGCGTATTATATTATGTTATAAACACTGAGACGAGAATATATATTATATTATTATGTAATAGCTGTGTATACTCGCTGCAGCACTGCAGCCGAGCCCATCCCCGGTTTCGTTCAGGACGAGGTCGATTTGGCGCGGTCGGGGCCTGAACAGAACAAAACAAAACAAACGGTCGTATTATAATAACTATACGCTAAATATTCTACGGTGGCTGGTACATAGGTACCTCATCGTCCTCATCATATATGTATATTATATTACGACACTTTCGGAAATCGAAACACACGTCTATATCATAAAGCGCATCATGGCTGGACCATAACATATTACATATTATCATATGTTGATGATTTCGCGGGAAAACGTTTGGACCGGTTCGGCGCTAAAGTTTGAGCGGATTAGGTGGTTTAAAATTTATATTTTTTTTGCGGCCTATTAATATGTTATGTATATTTTTGTAGAGATAAATATATCACATAGAAATTACCAATAGTAGGTATATGCGCAGATCGATAAACCGATTGAGAAATTATACGATAAAAAAAAACTCGCGCGATATCGTGACGCAGCTCAGGAATCGTCTTATATATATTATTATTTTTATTATTTTTATTACTTTACTACTACAGATACCTATATTATTATTCAACTATAAATATTTCTCTCTCTCCGTCCGGCGTTGCGCGTCTCGGTCGCGGAGCTTGTCCGCACACACACATACACTATATAGGTAAACGAAGAATTCGCGCGATGCTTTTTTTTCTCCCGTTTTTTACTCAGGTCCGTCCGTCATACGGCGGCAAAACCGCATACGATATATACGCGTTTGCGTGTGTGTGTGTGTGTGTGTGTGTGTGTACACGTTTGCTCGTCTCTGATGTCGGCCGATTCAGCCGGCCTCCAGAAAACGCAACGCGCGCGTTCAAGAATTCTTGGCATTGTGCGGCCAACCAACATAAAAAAATAAGAAAACGACCGCGTGCGCGGCGGCGACCTGCAGGCAGCTATTCGGTTTTTGCTGCGGCGACCAGGGTAGGGGAAGAGGGGAAAATGTCTTAAAAATAAAAAAAATAAATATATAACATATTATCTTCTCTATATTATTATTATTATTTTCTCATATCACACACCTAATAAATGATGTAATATTAATATTATAATGTGCGCTCTATTTTGGAGTATGCATCTTCTAGTATTTTGGGATTAACAAACTATATGTATTATAATAATTATTGTTTATAGTTTTTTGTAGATCATAAATCCAATGCTCTGTGATTGATTATTCCCCCGTTCTTTTATCTCTATAAAACATTGTCCTCGCTATGGCTGACAGAATATTTCAAGCCAATTTGAGTGATCTGAGAAATAACTAATAATAAAAGTGACTGTCAGGTTGCGTAGATTATCCGCATTTCTATAACTGTATGAATCCTTCGTGTGGTTCACTCTAGGCGTATCCTTTTTCTGTAGTCTGTACCTGTATATGTGCCGCTAATCAGCTTCTATAGTAAAAATCATTGTAAATTTCCAATGTATCTGCTATTTTTAATAGATATTTTTAAAACTTAAAATTTAAGTATTTTGTAATTTTCTATTTTCATTTTCTTTCTAAATTTAATTATTATGTTTCATTTCCTAGGTAATAATATTATTGTTTGCCATTCGTTATCGTACTTTACATAATAATAATAAAGGTACACTGGTCCACGGACTGCTTGTATCGACAGTGTTTTGTGTGCAATATGGCGATGTTACTAACCCTAATTTTTGATCTCGAACTGAAACTTATTAATCAATTAAAATTGTCATTTACTTACAATATAACATAGCATATTTATGTTTTATTGTTGTGGCTACAGGTTTATACACGAAATCAATACCAATAGAGAATATATATTTTGTAATGCACTCGTCGCCGTTACCACTCTGTATATATGAACGCCGCAAAGTTGTGCAGAAATGCGGTTTGTTTATTATTACATTATATATAATAATAATAATAATAATAATAATACGTACGCGCGTTTGCCTATATGCGCCGCGGTAGAATGTGCAGCCGGCAAAAGAAAAGCGAAACGACTATCACCGCCGTCGGATTTATTTTTCAAAGTGTATACCAAGTCCCTTTGTCCACATGCCGCCGCCGATTCCGTGCCGCAAACTGTCGTCGGATATCGCTCTGCAGCTTCCACTACGAGTTCTGACCTATATAATATATATATATATTAATAGGTGTCTTTAATCTGCTCAGTGCTAAAGTTGGGAATTTTTAGATTGGTGACTTTAATATTAAATTACCAAAAAAAAAAAAAAAATAAAATATTGTATAATATCAATACATATCACTGTTCGAAACGTCAATTTTTCCTGCCACTTAGCACGCAGTTTCCGTTAATACTTCGATTTTTCAAAAAAAGCATAATCGTTCGACTTCCGCCGCGGTAAAAATAATATCGCTTGCGTATTACAACGACTATTGTATACGAATCTGCAGTAATAATGATATAATATGACATGTATTAGCGTACTATATTATAAGTAGTATACTACGTCAGATAATGATATATATATATATACCGTTTCCACCGCTGCCATTGGTCCGGATCGTTGTTATGTATATATATCGCCGTTGAATAAATCACGAAACCTGAAACCGATGTCGGCCCACAAGTCGTTGTAATAATATATTATAATGTATTATTATTATATACATATATATATGTCACGCACTGTTCGTATACGAACCTATGGTATAGCCGGCATTGGTATAATATATAATATTATATAAGCACACGCGCGTTGTATATATTATATTGACACGTCTCCGTGGGATTTGTCGCAGCGGCGGCGGTAGCGGTGGCGACCGCGTGACATGATAATATAAAATAATACATTATAACAATAATAATACGTCGTGTAAACTGTCGTTTACAAATCGCTCTCTCTCTCTCTTTCTGCTTTCAAAAGACCGTTTAATTCCGCGCGTTTTAGATTCCAATCAAATTACGAATTATTCGAAATTTTTAAACCTTCACGGACGACCAAACGTATAGGTACATTTTTTGCTTACGTATACGGTACGTTGGTGCATATATGTACCTGAATATATCGAGATGATGAATGTATTTTTAATTTGTATACGAACGAAATTTCCAGCCATAGATATACGGTTAGGATACGGGACGAGAAACCATAATCTTACTATTGTTTTTGTGTTAATCTCATGGGAAACCATGGAGGCCTTCAGGAAATTTTCCAGGGGAGAGTGGGGATAATAAAACAAAAAACCAAAAAGTATACATTAAAAGAAAGTATTGTTTATCGCTGTAAATTATAAAATACATCAGCAGTCATACACCACAGTTATTATTCGTTATCCAAAAGACACAGTATAGAGTCTTCACGCGTGTATATAGTGTGTATACCTATAGTATTACCTGTAGTATTGCAAACCGTGAGAACTATTTATTTGGACAGACCGAGACGGGGAAAAAACTCTGTATCACGAGTATAAAATAAATTAACAAAAATATATCATAATAATATTATATAAATACATGAGGTGTACGTACGCTACACGTATACCTTCAATACACCTGTAATGAAATCGTTAATCGGGTCCCGTTTTTGTTTGCCATTTTAACACCTCGTAAATTTAAATACAATACACGCCGCGATCTCTACAGCCTACGAGCCATACACACGGGTATATATAGTACTACACTGATGTATAACATAAAATATTGTATTATACATATGTGACGGACCGTACCGCTGCGATATTGCTCGCGTATTATACCTATACGCATGCATATAATATATACCTACGCACGAGCAGGAGAAACAACACACACACCAATTAACTACATCTGTTCTGCAGTTTTAGTGTGTGCATATACATTGTAATAATATCTGCGGTATATAATACACGCATCATCATATATATATATATATATAACAACTACGCATTAATTTGCATGACTTAGTCGTCGCGTCGAATGCCCCGCAGCGGAGTCTATTGCTCTATTATTATTATTGTTGATGTTGATGTTGTTATCACTATTATTATCTTTTTACTATTAATTTTTACGTTGATGATAACTTTGATAGGTGTAAAATATTACGACTTATTAACGCGAAAGTGCAGCAGTAGCTATGTACGCATAGTGATTTACGATTGATATACCTATTATACATAATATTTTATAGGTAGTCTATAATATACACGAAATTCGCTGTGTATAATAAGTCCGAGATAAATAAACTCTAAGACCTGTAGTTGTACCGAAGTATGCGTTATAATGTGTGAGTTTGTATATGTATGTAATATATGCGTTGACGTTTATCGTCGCAATTGTAGACATTATTATTAGTACCTATAACTTACGTTTAATGCTTGAATTACATAGGCCCAGTCAACCCGTTTATATTATGAATATACTATAGATAAATAGGTAATAATGATGTATATAATAATATATAATATATGCAATTATAAATTACGAATATGTTTTGATTTTATATTATATGCATAATTTATGTAAGAAATGTTTGTACAATGAAGTGTTTTATTTTAATTTATTGAATTTATAATATTATATCGCGACTTAATCGTCCTTAAACTGGTATAAATCTTTAAACGTTAACACACACACGCATATATGCATTCTTACATTGAGTTTAATTTTTAGAGGAGGATTGGAGGATTAGGTGGTGGTAGCTGTGGTGATATTAAGACTAGAAAAAATAATACGCAATTTTCAATCTAAAATTTCATTGAATACTGTATGAAAATTTAAATAAAATACTTAATGGTATTTTGAAAATATTTTTTTTAAATTTCTTTTACAGTTACTAATACCAAACCCTTAAAAAATAATGTTTTATACAATAATATATTTATCATTTTAATTTTTAATATACTATTTCCAACCTTTATTTTAGTATATACCTATATATACCTATATCTATGTCTGCAGCATATTATGGTTTTATTCTTAGGCTAACTATATAATACAACACTAGTAAATTAATTCAATGTGATAAAATGTTTTTATCAAAAGATTATTATACCCTTGCCTTTAATAATATTAAATATTGCTTTTAAAACACATTTTACATTATCATATAGATATATAATATTATTGTCTATAAAATTATGACTCGTACTATATAATACTAACGTTATAATTATTGTGCTTGTTCCAGGTAAAAATATGGTTTCAAAACCGGAGAAGTAAATACAAAAAAATGATGAAAGCTGCGCAACAACAAGTGTCGACCCCGTCCAACAACAGTAGCAACAACGGCGGCGGCCCTGGCCATATGTTGGGGGGCCCCGGCGGGGCCAATACGCCTAGCATACCGAACAGTCCTCCGCCGTCTGGTGGCCTTCTGGGTGGTGAGTGCCATTGTTTCATTATTACATTATTATAACTGTATTATTAATGCTTACTACTATATTATTACAATTACTATTATTATTTTTATTAAACAACAATATTGTTCAAACTGTTGATATTACAATTTACAATACTATACATTTGAAAATCGCGGTACGGAAGAAAAAACAAAGTATGGGTCAAAATGCCCTCAAGACCAGTAGTATTCATAATTTTTGTTTTCGAAACATTCCATCGCGCTGAGGTTCATCGGAGTCTTATATAGTTATATATATATACATATCTACTTTGTACGCATGTACGTGCTATAAATGCAGAACATAATATGTTATTTATTATACTATATATCATTATAGCCATCAATTTAATTAGGGGTAGAGTCTAAATCGTAGAGAGGTCCCCAAAATGTATAGATTTAAATAGTTACGAGTATCTAATTTTTAAATATAATATTATCTATATTTTCGTTATGAATTGCTTATATTAACGATTTTTTCTGTTTTTCTCTGCAGCACCTTTACCCATAATTTATATCAACTACAGATTAAACATCTGAGATAATCGATTTAAATATAATTCCTAATCAAGACCATCGTGCCCATCATTCGTATTGCCCGAACGCAGTTATCAATATAATCGATCGTATACATCAAAGTTATGTAGGAAAATTGTAAAACCAATCCCATATTTTCGATTTCATAATTTACCTATATCTGTAATTTTTAGAGTACCTAAATATAGAAAAATATTAATATTAATATTAAGTATATAAATACTAATATTTATAATCAATGATATTACTTAATGTAGAATTTTTGTCGTAACATTTTTATCGTCGCGGGTGAGTGTAGACGTTTTTCACACTCTCCGAATCCATTTTTACCAACTCGTGGTCGTAAGTATGGGCTTTAAGATAAATCGTGTACACGCAAACGTAATAATATTATACGACTACAGAATACCGACGGTAGTTTAACATACAGAATAATATATTATGGTAATATTATTTTTACTGTTGTTGCGTATATTCGCATTTTAATAATGATGGTTTGGCGTGATAAAAGTAGAGGCAGAGACGTCCGCCGGAAACTTATGCGCCTCTATGCGGGAAAATTACTGCTCGCAAACCGCCGCCGACCGGCAACAACTAGTGCCCGTGTCGCGTATATATTGTGTTTGTTTCACCCGGGTTACAAGGAACCACATTTTTGCCAAAAATAAAGAAATTGACTTTGAATCTGTGTGATTTAGTCTTTATTTTTTCGATATCCGTAAGCACTATAGTACAAAAGAAAATATAATTTTAAATTCCATTATCCTGATGTTTTGGCATTCGTACAATATGCGATCTACCACACAATTTAAAATGTAATAATATGTGATTTGTAAAATTTAATATTATATAGTAGATATTTATTGCACATATTGCACGAATGCCAATGTCTTACGCCGATATCGAAAAAATAAAGACGATATTGCGCACGGTCAAAGATTATTTCTTTTTATGGTGAATATAACTATGGTTTTCTGTCTGCATAACTGTCTGTCCAGTTCTTTCCCGCGCTAAACCGTTTTTCTGTATATAATTTCATAATTACGTTAAAACCAACAACAGTGCCGACGTGGGATCACTATATGAATTTTATTATGCAAAATGTATGTACCTATTAATTATTATAGTAGGTACTCTGAATAATTAAAAATATATTATACATATTTTTCTTAATATTTCATTTAAATTGCCTATATCAAACCCCTTACGACTTTGTGACATTTTCTCGATTTTTATTAATTATTTTTATACCAATATGTAATAACATAAAATATGGTTTTACTATTATTACCATAAACCGTTTTGAATATTTTCTCGTTCAGCTCGGAAATCCATATCGTGCGTGAAATAACAATAATAATAAAAATAACGCAACAATATTATTATTATAATTCTACACTTATATATCCGAGATATACATATTATAATATATTATATGAGGCCTATACGGCGCTGCGGTGTCGAGCACACACGAGTGGCGAAGAATTACTTCGTTGTGTATTATATTATAATATACGGTCCGACGTATACGCGCGCGCGCACACACACACACACACACACACACACACACACACACACACACACACACACACACACACACACACACACACTATATACATACACATATTTATATACGTATATACGAAAACAATAGCTGGAACAGGATGGGTCTGTCAAGTGACCGTGGGAGATTGCAACTGTTTCGGTTCACTGACTATACGTCGTTCTACCGACTGAATGTGCTGTGTGTATGTGCGTGTACGACGGTGGACGTCTACCGTTCTACCTACATAATATATATAATATGTGTGTGATTCTCTCGACAACGCTTTGTAACTATATATATGTATAAATATGCTATGTACTATTTTTCTTCCAAGTCCGTTTCATTCATTCTATCACTGTTTCATGTGTGGTGTACATATATATATATATATATATATATATATTTCCTGCGTTACGCGCGTGTACGTTTTTCCACCTCACCCGAAAATCTCGCACACGACACAATATAACATAATAATATTATATGTTACATATTATTATTATTATTATTCCGCTGTGTGCTTGCCGTAACATGCGTAACGACGATGACTGCAATAACGAGTCGACGATGACGATATATAGGTACGACCGGTAAAACGAAAATATTAATAAAACGACGTTTACGTTAATGTTAATATATCTAATATCATAGAGAGAATCTCGCGAGCAGATTAAAAAAAAACGTAATTAATCTAATTGACTATTTTATCTTATTTTGAAGTTTCAATAAAAATAATCATAACAATTGTTGAGTTATTATTCATTGTTGTACACGTCATATTCATAATTAGAATTATAATATAGCGTATATAGGTAGGTACCGATTGCATCGTCCCGATCGACGACGATCTTAAGACTGCCGGCGCGTGTATATCTAACTTGTATATTAATGTACGCCTATAAAACTTATCGATTACTTCCGGTTCGAAACGTATTATCGCTCGTTTACATTCTCCATTTTTCCATATCTCGTGACCGCCACGTCAGTATAATATACGTTGTGCGATATAATAACAATATAATGATATGTAATAGGTAACTCTATAATAGTAATATGTGTGTAGTGCGTGTCTCGTGTACACACGCGCGACAGTTACACGCGAGTAACGTTTACATCAGACTACTTGCAGTGTATTGGTAATATTATATTATAGGTTTAGTGATGTACATTTGGCGAATGGAAAATTCTCGTCATCATCACGCGTCTAATTCCAATTTGGTTAGAAACAACGCAGCAGATACTTTTTTACTTTAGTTCTGTATTTACAAAACGGTAATTTATAATATTTATAAATTATAAGTGTATATTATTATTGTCTGTCGCTCAGTAAGTATGTTATGAGTATGACGAAGGGGGAAACAATATCAATTAAACATCGATATAAAGAATATGCAAGTATCATATATATATTATGGTGTTTGAATGTAAGCTTTATGTTAAACAATCAAGTATTCACATATCTCTTCGCCCAAAAATAATTCGATTTGATCTCTGCAGCCCATAACAGTGAATATACTGTACTAAACATAACATTTTTACAAAAATAAATATACATATATTCTATATGTTTTGATAACATAATAATAGTAATTGTAATGGTAAATCACGTAATAATAATGTTATTATTATTATTGTATAAAATATTATAAATCATGTTCGCGCACGCGCTTTACCGTTTGTTTATTTTTCTTTCCCCTGACTATACAGGTAACGGTTCGTCATCCGGCAGTCAGCCGAGTCCGACCGGAGGATACATCGGCGGTGGTGGCGGAGGCGGCAGCGGCGGTGGCGGTCACGTGGGCCCCGGCGGCATGGGCCAGCACGTCGGCAACAGCCCGACGCCCAGCTCGACGCCGGTGTCCTGCGACATGTCGCCCGTGCCGCCAGTGCACCACTCGTCGTCTGGCGTTTCCGGTTCGCCACCGGGCGTCGCATGGGACATGAAGCCGCCGAACCTGCAGGCGTTGGCCGGCAATCCTCATCACCATTCGCATCATCCAACCGCCGGGTACATGCCGCAGTACAGCTGGTACCAGGCCGACGGTCCGAACCAGGGCCTTCTATCGTGAGTACAAACCATAATATAAAATATAGTTTTTTACGTCATACATGTTATAGTTATACCACTTATACCTAATATAGTAAATTGGCTAAATATCTATCGTAAGTCTACAACGACTATAACGTATAATCCGTTTTCTTTGTGCAAAATGTTTGACTAATTTCTAGTGTAATACTCACATGCGTTTTTTTCAAAACACTAAAAAAACATAATAATAACGGCGTCAACTTACTTTCCTTAAATTGTATGTTTTATTTTTTTATGATTAGCGTCATTGAAATATATATTAATTTTAATAAATCGAACACTATTTCTTTGCTCGAAAACGTTGTCCATTATATTCTAATAAAATTATTTTAGACAATAAATAATATTATATATTAAATTATAAACATTGAATTTTTTATTTGACTTTTCCCACATACACGTCATATATAGAGTTTGGACGTGTGACCGGTATGGCGGTATGTTTTAATGATATAATATTGTCAATTTTATTTTGTACAGTCGTGTTACATCCGCTAAATGGTCTTTTATTTCTATTCGTAATTATTGTGACGCTGACTATCTTATTTGCGATGTAATAATGCACTTTTCCCTTCAAATACCACATAATTGCATAACAATAAAACGGTACATTGATTTTCCGCCGAATTGAACTCGTAATTAGCAATCATTCGAGCGATCGATCGGCGGTGCAGTCCCTCAGTCCATAAAATCGTAAACATTACCCATATTAAATATAAGCCTGAACCGTGAAAAACAATATTTGGTATAATGGGTCGAATCTATGTCATCGACCAAACCAATCACATGGAATACGATACAGGACCTTAAAATAGAGCGTAGCTATTAAAATAATATAAGGGGAATTATATTCATCAAAGACAATATATTATTATGTATTTTAGATATTCGGGTGCTAAAATCATCATTTTAAGATTCAATTGTTGCTAGTGCGATCGCTGCTTTGTTTAGTATAATAATATGTATATGTATAGTGATTGATTGTAGTTTTACTTCTGTAGTCAAAAATACAAATTTATTGAGTGCGTGTGACATTTCTGTTTTTAAGAATATTGTTGAGTTTTTATTGAACATTTAAACGTTTTTTTGATATCTTCAACATACATTTTGGTCTACAAATTCTGAAGAAAATTAACTAGTTATAGGAGATATTATTATGTGCGCGTGTTTTTATTCAGATTTTTTCGATTTTATAAATTAAGACTTCAGCAGTTTAATGTTTCTAATTTCCTAGAAAAGTACTTCGAAATCAATATAACTTTTCATATTCCTATATAGTATACATATATGTATTTTTATATAGCCACTTTATTTTTAATGTATTTTATCTTTGCGTTATTTATTTAGAAACATATTTCTTTTATATCCTTGACTTTTTAGTATAAGTATGCATATTTTAACTTTTTAATGGCATATAATATAATATTATTTTAATAATTCGGGCTTTATATTTAGACTAACAACAATATAATCTGGATTAATTATACCAGTACAACTGACATTTACGACGGATCCAATCTATCGATCGTCGTTGTTACACGCAGCTCAGCAATATATTATATGCATACACGATATTCTATATAAAACAATTTTATTCTTAGATACATATAAGAATATTACTGTCTCACCTTTTGGCTTCCTCTCCGTCATCCGTCTTGTTCACAGGACAGATCACGTCTATTCACAAGTCTGTTATGTATATACATGAATACTATATATATATATATGTTTTTTCATAATGAAATCCGTCACGGTTATTCTTCAATATGCGTGGTATATATAATAACACGATATGTATATATATCATATGCACGCGTATACAATAAATATACCATAACCGCGGTTGTACCGCTACTGCTCTGCCGATCGTTACTCCGGCAGCGGACGTCCCGCGGTTTCTTTAACTAAGCAGAAACAATTCGATTAAAACAAATTTTAAGAAGAGAAGATACAAAAAAAAAAGAGGGATGGCAAGTGTTGGATGTCGATTGTTTGTGTGTGTGGGTGCGCTCGCGCGCTCCCTCCCGCAACTGTGCGTGTATTGCGCACCGCGGACGAGCGAGTGATTGATGACGACCGTCCTCGAAAAGGTTTCTTTTTTGCCGCATTTTATTTATTACGATAAAATATAATAATATTCTTGTACACACCTATTACCTTATTATGTTATGTGTAACGCGATGTATATTGTATACGGCGCATATACAGTGTGGGCGAAGTGATATAGGTATAGAACAGCTGTTTTGTATTATACTGCGGCAACGGCAGGGCCTTTTTACTTTTTTAGTGTGGTTTGTGCCGCCCGTCCGCCGCCGCTGCCGCGGCGGTATTAATTCGATTAATTAAATAATTGGATAGAGGCGCATTAACCTTTAGTATTGTATACCTACCGGCTAAACCTATCAACACTCACCTCTACCCTTCATTCCCGCCGACCACGCTGCTGGTTTGCACTAAAGATTTTCGTTTCGAAAAAAAACGCGTAACCATCGTACAAGACGGAATATATAGATGCATAGGTAATTCGTTCGTTCATTGAACAATTAGTGCAACTAAGTATATGGAATAATGGTGGTGATTTTACCGCTCGCTCTCTCTCTCTCTCTCTGATTTCAAAATTTGCGCAACCACAAACTTAAATTAGATTTTTAAATTTCAAATGATATTCAGCGATCAAAAATTATTAATTGTTTAGTAACTGATATTTTTATTTTGCTCATGATACAGTTTAATATAGAAATTTATAGTCTATTATATAAAATATATTTCATAATAATACCTTAATATACTATAACTACACTCAACATTTTTTAGATGTGCATATATTATAGTTTGATAACGTATACACATAATTTACTCTTTGAAGCTATTCCGTCTCAGAATCATAAATTCGTCGATTTCCTTGTTTTTGATACATTTCTGGTGTTAAATATTATATACTATATTATTATTTTTATTACAAATGGTCTAAATCCCTGTGGTCTCTATTCGCTAATGCTATGCAATATAATAGTTAATGTAGAATATGTAAAACGTTTTATTAAAAAAATCAATCGGATCGACCATGCCAAGAGTATATATGTAAATGAATATAATATGTATTTTATTATATTAAGAATTGTATTAATAGTTGTGTAAATGTATAAAATACTAAATTATTACTTAGTAAATTATATATTTAAATGACATTCCACGGATGCATGTACACGTCGTATTGTTTTTATTTTAAATTATATACGAATATATTAAAATACATAATATATTATTATCATACATGGTTATCTGCCTACTTACCTATGTGTTTATGTGTGTATTTGTTATTTCAAATGTTTTTTTCCTTTATAATAATAATTATTTATCGTTTAGACGTTCTGCGAATAGTGCTTCGATTTCTTGTTGCTCGCATTTTATGCGTTGTATGTATAGTATTATTATTGCCTGCAGCCAATGTCTATATAATATGTACGCGCATAGTACCTATATAATATAATGGTCCGATAAACAAGAAAAATAGGTTCTTGGTTTTTCCCCTGGAGAAAATAACGGGTAAAACGGTGGTAATTGGAAGAAAATTGAGAGAGAAATCGTTCCGTAGAAATATGGCGTGCCGAACACATACACTACACAGATATTTGTAGTGAATCAGTCGTATTTACAACGTCCAAAACCTGATAAAGTCATCTTCCACGGTAAACAATATTTTTATACTCGGGCGAGACGTGGTCTCGAAAAAACTAAAAATAATAATGAAAGACTACACAGAACGAAAATATTCGTGGAAATATCTCGCGATAGCCTGCATGATTAAAAAAAATTTGTAATTTATGCAAAAACCGTAGCCCTGGGCCAGAATCTGATTATGTCAAGACTACCGAAGTGAAAGTACTTAAATGTAAATATTACATTATCACACATGTCGCTGGACGTTTTTCGTTTTAGGGTATAGGTACGTTCATTGCACGTTTTTCAAGGACCACGTGCGAGACCTTTGATTTTTTTAATGTTTTCACAGGCACAATATTACATTTTTTTTTTTTACTTTCTAAAGCAATTGAATATTGCGATTTAGTCAAAATGAATAACAAATAATTAGGTATTATATTATATTTAATCGCAGTACGTAAATAATACTTCATTTGCAATTAAATTAGTATGTTGATATGGCGATAAAACACGTTTCACAAAAATTATCAATACGTAAACGAGTATTTCGTTTACTCATTCAGTGGCGATTGCTGTTTGAGTGAAGTATAATATAAAGTATATATCATAGTGAGCGTTTATATATAGGGCCATAGGCCACGGAACATATACCGTTATTATTGTGTAGTGGTAGATTTAAATCATAAACACGGTCGAAATGGAATTATATAACATAATATTATTCTCATGTATTAAATATAAATAGGTTTATCGGTTATACTTATCAAGATTACACATATTCAAATATTATGCGATAGTCCATGTATATATAGATGTTTAAAACCAATAGCATATCTAGACAAAAGTATCTTTTGGGGAAATTATTTAAATCAAATCTGTCTCCTCATCACTGTATAAAACACAATATTTAAAAGTTAGCATTGAATCGATTGAGCCGAGTGATCAAGTACATATTACACACGCCTATATAATATACGAGAGATACCGGCAATGTAAAATCGTCAGATCTTCCCGCTGATACTCCCCTATATGTTGATATGAATGTGCACAATATTATTCATACACAATTTTGTAATATTTCTCCAAACACATAATAATTTACGAAATATTTACGATAATGGTATGGTTAAAAAGATATGTTTTGGTTTCGTTCGGGTGCGTATAATAATAATTATGTTTTGTAAATTCGGCAGCCCGCCCGTTCGTGCAAATCTTGTAGCTGTAGGCCGAGAGAAATGTATATTACACAGCGCACCAACGAGACGCCTAAAAGTGTTTGGGGGCTAACGGCTTTGAATATTTTAGAACTTAAATCAATGTATATAGAACACGCTTTACTCGTATTTTTCCCAGGTTAACCACAAAAAGTAAACGATTTTCAAGTCAATTTTTCGTTGATCATAATACAATTGTATAACGAATTAAATTAATTTACATCACTATTTCGTGTGCTTTATATTTGTTTAAGATATGTCATTAATACACGTGTTTATTACAATATTTTTTTTTTTTACTCGCGCATAATATTAATTGTATACAAATCACTTAATTTCTATAGGTGTTGCAACTAACAAATGACCATTCCATTGAGAATAACTAAATAACTTGCTATTACCATACTATATAATATCGAATAGAATTCCAAAAAATTCATTTTTCTACAACTTCACTACAACCAATTTAATTTGTTGAATAATATATCTTATTGTCATTTAGTTCTGATTCTTCAGTTATAAAAATTAAAATTTACATTAACATTCCGTCGAGTTTTAACGATTTTTCACAAAAGTCGGGAGGTTGATATATTTGCACCGCATTTATTTATCAAACAAACTTAATCAAAACTTAAAAATCATTTTCTCAGCCTTGGATAAATGAGTTACAATAATAATATGAACAGCAACTTGTATACCTATATAAAATAGTATATATCATATAGGGGCACCATTTATCATCATAACGCGAGACGTCTTAAATCCTGGGGCTTCAAACTCAAATATAAAACATGAAATGCCATCGATTTTCGAACAAGCGCTTAACGTCATTGTCATTATTTATTATTACTATTCTTTTTACAATCATTATTATTATTATACACCGAGCACAAACACTATACGCGATCTGGAACGGCACCTATAAGTGTTGTGTATATGTGTGTAGTATATTATTTTATAGTGTTTATTATTATTATATTATACTCTTTCGTATTTAAAACATTTTTACATTTTTAATGCTGGTAGACAGATGTTTGACAGTTTTTTTTCGCAATATGGGTACAGTGACCTTCTCCGCGCACTATACCTACACAGAAGAAACGGTACTGAATACAATACGACTTTTTTTCTTTTTTTTTTTATCCATTTTGTTTCAGCATAGCTATTTTTCTGTATAGGTACATATTATACGCACACGGTTTGTATACATCAGTCGGCGGCGACTGCGGCGGCGTACCTATATAGGTGGTGCGTATACGCATACCTATCTCTCGAAATCGGTCGGTCAAACGTACAACTAGCGCGCATATATACATATTATAGTATAAAATACAGTATAGATAGTACGAAATTGGTATATAAAAATCACGTGTTTGTAAACCACGTACCTTATTATGCGTGTAGTATAAACAAATCTCAATATTGTAGCCTTTTAATCATTGAATTATTGTGTTCGGCCATCGACGGTTGATTTCCGCGTAAACAACACGAGTAACAGATTATATTATTATTTTGACTTTTTTTTTAAACTCCAATTCGAGAATCTCGATTTTATTTTTCGTCTCTAAAAGTCAGCAGTCAGCACTCCTGTTTGAAAAATTGGAACTTATTGCTTTAGGACATCGCCCTTTTCTATCATCCACATGTCAGAATTATATGTTGCGTATAAATAGAGAGTTTCAAAATCACTGTCACTTTTTGTATATACCTAGCTCTCCCAGCTATAATATCTCTGATCAAATTCCGGCTTACACAAACGTAAGTACTACAGTATCGTGTGCGTGTATTAACAACCATGGATCGTTACGTATACGACAAAACAAAAAACGAACACCGTATGTCGTTTCCGGCCTCGGCGAAACGTACAATATATATTATATACATAATATATTATACGTGTATTTTATGATTTTTATTACCATTATTTTACTTCGTTTTCCGTCGAAAAACGATCGTATACAATTATTACAACATTCAACATCCAATGGCCGGACGTTTAAAAGCCGCGAGAAATCAATTTATCATCAGCTTTGCGCGGTTTCCCACGGACGACGACGACGTTTTTTCGTCATAGAGTATATCAATGAAGTTATATAAATATTACTCCTACACACACACACGCACATATTGTCACATATATTTTATACACTCTACTTTTATTATTATAATATCATGTATAGGCCGTATAGGGTCTCGCACGAAAACTGAAAAACAATAAAATGTATAATCGTTTCGTTTCAACGACGTTGGACGTGAACCAGAAAAAAAAATACTAGGAATTATAATCTTTACATTCAAATAGTAAAATAGTATTCCGACAATATTGTTGGCGAAAGACGTGTAGACAGGAACGGACGCGAGACACCCTACACTATATACCTATATTTATATAATATATTATATTCGGGTCAGTAGCGCGTTCGTTTACCGCTCGTAACCCGCGTGTACAATAATGAATAAAATATAATATCGTCGAGAAAACGTAAAATAATAATTACACACGGACACACAAAGGTCACGGTGAGTTGGTCACGCCGCCACCGCCGTAGACATTGACTAATGCCGAGACACTTGTTCGACCCTGACGATAGGAGCCGCGACAACGACGACGAAGACGGCGACGACCGGACGTTGTATGTTATATGGGTAGAGGTACCCACGCACCTACCGATCAACCTGCCGTCGCGGGAGGGGAGTTCTTTAACGACAAAAGTCCGTCGCCGCACAGCGCTAAAAAATAAGTAAAATATGATAAAAGTCTCTTCACAGGGTCTTGCACACGCGACTCACTCCACCGTCGCCGCGCACCGTCTCGCAGTCCGTTATATTTACGCTGCACGTCCGTGGGTGCGTATTACAATATTATAATAATTTATAATTAATAATATTACATATGTCTACAACTTTATAAATAGGTACTCGTATTGTATTATAACGCGTTGTACACTGTTCGCGTGTATTTTTTTCCACGGTCATATACCGTATATGATATTATTATTATTATAATTATTATCGTTACATTTACAGTATAGTATGCATATACTATAAAAATTTACACATCACCCATATATGCATATTATAATATTATTTACTATAAATGTAGACACTCGGAACGCGGTTAAACGACTTGTATACAGTACATGTATTATAATATTATAAAGTATAAACGTTATACCACTCTGGTTTTAAGTATACATACGTCCTACATAAATATTATACATGGGTAGGTATATTATTATTTTTATGCATATATAAATCATCGGAGCTGTATGTACTAATAAACTGTTAAATAGTGCATTCTGTACTATATGCACTATGCATTAGAAATTCGAAAAATATGCTAATTTAATTTTTTTTTTAATTAAAATAAAAAAAATATTAAAACCTACATAATTTAAAAAAATAATGTATTTTATACAAACCTTTATCAATATTATGTTATTTTTTATTTACATTATTATTGACTATGTATAATTTCATCGTATAAAGTAAATTGTTTCGAATTAGACTTTAAAACACATTTTTTTTAAATTATATACGTAGCACATAATATATTACTATCATTTTTTTCATTCGCCGACAGGAGCTATTGCTATTTCTATTTTCAAACATTTTACTTCAGAACTAAAAGTCTTTACAAATAGGTACTGTCATTGATAAAGACATAGTATTCTATTATTATATTGACCAATACGCGTCCGATCCGCCTACGAGGTGTGTGTTTATGGAATTGGGGAAATATGCAAGGGGCGAACGTGCACTAAGCGCAGGTGGTGACGTCTTGGGCCCGAGCACATCTTGTCAATTTGTCATCCACGGAGAAAGGTACTAAGTGCCCACCTATAATAACTGTGTATATAAATCACGAACGCTTTTCACAATGCAAGGACAACGAAAAACTTGCAATCGCGCGGCATTGAAGAATATATTATAGCTACATTATTTAGGCGAAATATTATACTGAAAGTCGTGATGAAATATTTACATATTATTTCGTATACCAAAAAATCAAAAAAAAAGTATGATCGCGCTACGCCACGCTGTAATCATAACTATAGTTTCCCAGCGTATTCCTATAATAATATAATATTAATGGTTATTAGTTGTAACTTTCTTCTATCGTATAATATGTTTTATAAATGTATAATAGTGTACCTATATATTGCTATTGACTTACACGTTTACGATAGTTTCATTGCGTTGAAATAACGAATTTACAATAACTACAATATGTCTAAATGCTAATAAGTTGTTCGATATATATTATACAACCACTTAAGAAATAAAAAGGCACACACATCACCTCATGTAATATAAATATTGGTATATATATGGATATGATAATATACTATGAACGCTGCAGTTACGTTGTCAATAATATGACTATATAGTTTATAAGTTACAACTCGTTTACACGCGTATACGATAATAATTGCGATGTGAATTATATACCACTATTATAGGTGTAGTATACATGTATTAGCAGATATATATATACACAGGAAATCATACGAGTATACGACTATTGATGAAAAACGCACGTCGACAAGGCAATATGGACACGCAAACGAGACGTATGTTCTTTATGAAATCTATATAATATTATAATTTATAAATAATAATACCTAATATTTTAATGATGTACAAGACTCGAGCGCGTGCATCGTCGACGAAAAATCAAAATAACAAAATATATCATTAATGATGTCGACGAGTGAAAAAAACCAATATTTAAAAAATAAAAATAAAATAAATATGGCGGACGTGTTTACTAGCCAGACCTCTGTGCGGTGGTAACGTGTCGTCACGTCCGTATATTATTATATGCATATATATATAGATATATCGTATATGTACCATGCACATGAATATTATACATTATATATGTATACATAAGTACGCCTACCCAGTACAGTCGGACAAAATGAAACATATAATATTATATACTTATGTCATATATATATATATATACATTATACATATATATGGTATCTACGTGATTCAGATGAGTTAGTTCTATACATATATAGATTATTTTATACCGTGGTATAACAATTTAATATCTACGCGTATGTACCGCAGCGATGATAGAAAATTGTATCACGTCCGCGGCGCGCAATGCCGCCCGAAGACCCCAACGGGAGCAATGACGAGACCTTCCTCATCACAAATCCGCTTTTAAATTCGAAAAAAATCGTATTATTTCTTCTTCCTTCTCCAGCGATGGCGACGTGCAATAATAATAATAATAATAATAATTCTTTACGTGCAAATAGATAACGGATTTCGTTTTGGATTTATTATGTATAGACATGTAGATTGTATAGGTATATATTATAAAATAATATATAATACGTGTGGACGTGAGGTGTGCAAAGTCAGCTTGTGTACTTATACGCGTGAAAAATATCTAATATTATAGGTAATACCAATTAGGTATCAGATATTTCCGCACGCATACATACATGCTCATAAATACTTACAAAGTTACAAATATGTATTTTTCTTTCAAAGAACGCCGCCTATTATATCGCTTATACTATTATTCTAATTTTAAAAATATTCCTACAGCGAGAAGACGATTTCGCATGCATAAAATTAACTTTTACGCAACTGTAAATCGCGTTAACTGCAGCAGTTGTCACGTAGATAAATTAATCCATATTATATAATTTTATAGCTTAATAGTTTTATTATACGCATGATACGACGTGTAACTACACGATTATGGTATTTCAATAGATTTTTAAATTCTTCACATACTATATTACTATTAGGATTAATTTGTATATATATATATTAGGTACTATAGCCTATAGGGTATACTATTCGTGCAAAATATGTGTTCCAAAAAAGTTTCATTCTCCCCACCCACCACACACAAACACACACTAAACGCACTACCCACATATTTGTGCTTAAATAGGCACTCACTAAGTATAATATGCTCTGAATATGAATTTATAATTTTATTTATAGCAGCATATTCATGGGAAAATAGTTTGAGTGCTATTATAGTTGGGATGCATAATATTATATATTATATAAAATATAACCATATACACTTATAATACATATAGCTATATAAGTATATATTATAGATCATTATTAAACAGTCAGTGCTTATTATGACAAAGATCTACAGGTGTGCGGGGCTCAAATGACTTTTAAACATTTAAACCCACCAGAAAAAAAGATGTATTGAAAAATGTTCGTTTTATAGTCGAGTATATCATTATTGTACATAGGCAGACACTACATTGATTTATTCTCTGTCTACGGATAAAACTCGATAAAACGTCTCGCGAAAAAGTTAAAAATAAAAACAAATCAATTGCGCGATTTACCCGTAACACGGTTAATCGACATGTGTAAAAATATCGTGTTTTAATAGTATAATATGGTATTGCGCTACACGCGTGAGACTCCAGCGGTGGCGCCCGCCCTCGTCTAACGAATTCGTATTATCATAACACACAAGCGCCGCGCGTATTAGGTATACGTTCTACAACGCGATGACAATGCGACATAACGAAAACGCGTGCCGACTGCACGCCGCCACCGTCGTCGTGTCGTATTGTACGGCGAGGCTATAAACGTGCGTGCGCACGCGCGGAAACGGTTAATAATTATTAAAACACGAAACGACAATTTTTCGCGTGCACATAATATAATATTATTAGGCACAGGCGAACCGCGTCGTTCGCCTGCAAAGGCCGATTTTACGATTCGTTAAACGCGACATGTGCCGAATACCGTCCGCGCGCGAGAAGGGAGACGATCGTCGGCGACGACAATACAACGTATTACGGGCATAGGGGCGACGAGGGGAGAGGGTTAGCAGCAGAAGTCGTCGCCGCCGTGGAGAGCACGCGCTTTTCGCTCGCACGAACCCCCCCGAAACTTTTTCATTTCTCGGTCGCGCACCACCCGCGTCCACGTTGTTCCGTCCCGACACGAGTGCCGCGCGCTTTCGAGTACACAATGTGGGGCTAACGACGACTCTACTCCTCCTATAACCGTCGTCGACGTCCCGCATAATATCACGATGACGTGAATATCGTGGTAATCTGTTATAGTAGGTACCTATATTATTATTGTTGTTGTTTAGGCCCGAGCCGTCCTTCAATCCTTTGGCGACACTCGACAAAATTCGTAAATAATATTAAAATTTTATGAAACATAATAAATTAACAGATGTAGATCCGAAATCGATCATATACACAATATCATATTATACGAGTAATATAAGTATAATATATTATAATATGCTGTTATTGCGCTAAAGTTATCATAAAAATCGCCAAAATTCCGACTACGGAATATTATAGGTACCTACGTGTTATTTTTTAGACGAAACATTACAATATATTTTTATGAAAACATTACAATTATCGCCAATTTTTACAAAAAAACTGTTATTTTAATTATTCGATTTTATAAAATATTATATCATACATGGTTGTATTTTTAATTGTAATTTGAACTCATAAAAATCGTCTCTACATAATAGTTATGATTAAATCAGCCCAGACTTAAATAAAAATTGATTTAGAATTGTTTGCCATTTATATATACGAGTCATCGGTGTATTCGTGTATACAGATACTTTTATATCTATTATATTACCTAAATTTATTCGCGCCTATATATTGAAATCAGATTTCTACCCCGCCCTTTTTGTCACGAAATCATGGGGCGTTTATAGATCGATCGGTGACGAGGAGTTTTTCAATCGAATTCATTGGACGACCCGTGCACTTCAACAATGTATATATCATCAATATTATTTATGCATCCAAGCGGCACAGTAGAAGATGACTAGACGGTTTTCCGTCAATACGGTTCATTTTAAACATGGCCGCAACCGTCGTAAATACCGAATATATATATATACTTCACAATAATAATATATTGATATTATGTATTTCGTTACATATTTATCTATCGTTCAGGGGAGGCCAGTGAATTGTTTTATACATATTGTTTCGCTAATGCTATATAATAGAGCCTAGAATACACCTACTTATGATTCTTGTTCATGAACACACATGATACGCGAATACTTTTTCTCGAACAATAAAATTTGAAAAAAAAGATACCCAGCACGTTATCAGCACCAATAGCCGGCAAAGTATTAGTTCGCTTATATATATATATATATATATATATATATATATATATAGAGAGAGAGAGAGAGAGAGAAATAGGTGTTATCTCAGAATCTATAGTTTTATAATAGATTATTATTTATTTTTACTATGGACCACGGACTATTTCTAACATATACCTCTTGTTCGATATTGTGTTTTTAATTCTATAGTTAATGTGAAATGGGGTGAGTAAGGAAAACTCCACCCTGTAATCTGCCAGTTTTTCTCTATTTAAACACCTCAAAATCATTGGTTGCACATATTATAGAGTTTCTCCTGTCTTCAGCATTCTACACGACATAACATAATACATAGAATAAAGGCACACCACGATTACACGCGTGTATTATACATTATTATTATAACTGTATGTCTGTATAAGTGAACGCGGGGTGTTTAAAATTCCGTGTGACAAAGTTTGGTGTGTGCGTGTGATTGCATAATTCACTCAGCACCTCGACACGATCCTGACACCGTTTTCCGTCGCAGATGACTCAAAGATACCCGTGGGTAGTATTATGTATATTATTTATGTTTTTACACATATATTATGTCACATCTTATTATCGTCCATCGGTGTATATAATGCTATAATGTCGTTTGTATAAATGACGATTTGTGTTTATAGATTGTGTCGTGTCGCACGCGACCGTATCTAAAATATATTATAATATTATGATTTTGCGTGTGTATGTGTGTTTGTTCTTGTACTTAATAGAGTCGTTCTACGACCGAAGTACCCGCGCGCCATAAGCAATAGTTGTCGTCATTAAAATTTAAAATACAGGTATACATTTTGTATTATAAATGTATAACGTTTATGTTATCGTCATCACTCGTCGTCGTTAACCGCTTTACGCTCTGAAACTGTCTCCATTTATGATCATTTATTGGATTAGTTTTATTTGAAGTGTCAAGAAACATAGGCACAAGTAATCACCCCACCCCTTAAAAATATATTTATTACATAGGTAATAATGGTAATATATACACTTACATAATTAAAATTAAATTTCAGTCGAGGACTGGATCATCCTTGAATCCTTGGATCATTTTCATCAGCTATTTTAATTTTTAATTTTATTTTCTTGAGTAAATTATTACTCTTTCCGATCGTTGTGTATTTATTTTGTATAGATTCTTTTACCTAATCATATATAATACGTATTATTTTCTAATCGTTGAACTAGATCTAAGCTGATAATATGCGTCTCGTAAATTCCAACTAACCGGTGCAGTGAACCTGTGTCTATTTAGAAATCCAATTCGTTCGATCGGCGGCCGTTCGTAAAACGTCACGTATTATTTTTAAAATGTTTTTTCGGCAACTCAGACACTATAAAGTTATTAACGTCTCTCTATATGTATATGCTATATTTATCTACGAATTTATACCGTTTTTTCACATATTATAAGTTAATCGTCCGCGTGTTTTGCCTTATTTCGACTGGATCGTGACAAAATACATTTCTGTGACACCCGTACACTATTTACAACGGGAGAAAGGACGATTAACTTATTTTAAGAATAAGGATTTACTTTTAACGGTTTTTGATTTTTCCAAGAATGCCGTAAAATCAATCGAAATTTGTTATACAATATTCTGTTTACACACATACAGATCGACCGCATTAATAATATAATATGATATATACAATATACATATTATGTATACATGTTGACTTTTTGGCACTATGCGTACTGCGTAGTGTTATAGTGTTGTTTACTTTCCTTTATCCTCAGGCACCGTTTATATTAGGCGGTATGAGAAACGATAAAGCAAGTCGAATACAATCGACAACCTCAAGCCTCCGAAGACGGATTAACACATTTTTTGTAATAATGTACCACACTTTCGGCCGGATCGACCACGCTAACCGCATTATAAATTTATAATATTAACGTGCGGACAATATACGCGATAGATAGTAAATATTAAATAAAATATTTGGCTCACGCCGCACTAAGTTTTATGTCATAAAATAATAAAATGTTCGCCTCTGTAAGTAGTACGATGTGTTATTATAACACGACCGTCATAGAAGTAATCATTTATCCGATATTTTTAAATTATATACTATTATTAAATAATGACGATCTGCATTCGCAAGTACGCTACAAGCCTACAATACGCGCAGTTCCGTTATGCGTACACCTATCTATATTGTACCAATACCAGCTATAGAGTTTATTCCGGTAATGAAATTGTATTGCTCATACGATATCGCACGATAACTATACGCTTTTTTAAATTGGCATTAAACGCTTTTATGCTGGCGTGAAAATTAGTAAGAACGAAAAAAAATTAAATTCTGTTAAGTCAAGTTATAATTTCCTTAAAATTATAGATATTAAATTATGTGCACACACATCAACCGAACCAAAAATATATAGCTTAGCTACGGCTATACAAAAAACGATTTATCTATTTTATCAAAACCGTGCGTTGTCGCAGCACCTATATATTATAATTGAATATTAATTTTAAAAAACATAGCCGGAACTAGTCGTATATTATATACCCACCTAGTCGTATCGCTGTGCAGTGTTTCGTTTCGTAAATCAATGACGTGGAATCTCGCCCCTAAAACGCCGAAAAGTATATAATATTATGGTCGCGCCGCCGCCGTCGTGTATTGGACACGGTGGGTTTTTCTTTCGTTTCGTAAATACATTAATAATATAACAATAATCTGAACCTATACAGGTATACATTACACGTAGGTATATATAATGTGAGCGTAACGATCGTTCCGTATAACCGATTTTGTATACTGTAGTGCCTGCAGAGCGTTCCCAGCTAAAAATCGACGGGACAGAGACAATACACGCCGCGTACCTGTCTGCTACTGCAGCGTATACGTCGTCTACAACAGACGATGGATGCAGACGATTATCTCTATTATGTTTGGCCGCACACGGATGTTAACCCATATAATATAATATACGCAGTCTATAGGTGAATAATATATGTATACGACGTACTACGTCACATATTATGTCGATCAGTTGCGCACACGTTAGGTATACTATATTATGTAGGTAGGTAAAGTAGGTATTTCAATTTTTGCGCCCCCTGAAAAGCTTTCAGCGGACATAAGTATATAGTTCTAGTTGTACATATCGTTGCATGTGTGCCAATTGCACATCTAAGTCTCCTTTATCGAATAATTTTTATATAATTTAATATTTTAATCTGTAATCTGTACATATATAAATGTACATATTTTTTCGTATTATATTTTCACAATTATTTTTGTTTAAGTCCGACTTTTTTCTTCCGATCCCCGTAACTATTAGTTACACCGCGAGTATAAGCAGTAGGCAAGTATACAATATACACATGACGTATATACTATAATATGTAAGTTTATGCAATAATATTATATTGTGTTACAATATCGCGGTCTTATATAATATAGTCCGTATAAAATCAATAAAACCGATCCATATATATTATTGCGGCCGCATATATTATACGTTTATATTTGGTGGTATTTTAACGGTTCTCGTTCTGTACTCGCACACTATAAAATAATAATAACGTCGTAACCAAAAATATATACACATAGACCTATATATCTACATTAAATTAGAATATTTTTGTCGTTTATTCGAAATATAATATAAAATATAACGAATATTTAATTCATCGAAAACTGCATATAATTTCCATTCGGCCGAATACCTATATTATGCGTCGCGGTTGATAACATAATTGTATTCGTATAATATATAGGTGATATAATATACATACATATGTATAAACAGTGTGATTTTAGTGGTCGTAAACATGTAGGTATAATATACGTCCGCAGAACATGATAATATTATAATATAGCTGCGGGTAAGCCGCGGAGACAGCGATAAAACCAATGGGACAACGTTGTGTGCCTCGCGGGTGTCCGCGTATAATAATGTAATAGTAATAATATATATTATACATATTATTATAATATACCGTACCGTGGCTAAGCGCAATCTCGACATGTCAACACACACACGCTCGTTCCGTTTTTCTATTATTATTATTTTATTAATCACGGAATAATAATATAATATTATATCGTGCAGTAAGTAACGTCACGGGTACGCGCGCGATTTTTTTTTTTTGCCGTCGCGTTTACGTGTAAATATTATAATAATATAATATATTATTTTATTTATTTTTTTATTTTATATCACGCCTTTAACACATTATAATAATAACATTATCTTTGTATAAATAATACATACCACTATACTCGTATATATATATATTTATTTATGTATATATTATACAATATTATTAACTATTAAGTATATATTATTATTCATACGAATGTATTTGTCCACATCATAAAATAATATACTCGATCATTGTCACACGATCATCGCGCGGCACGGTGTGTCTCTGTGTATCGTGCGAAGATCCATCATATTAACACGGGCGACAAACGCGTTTTTTCTGTACGACCCGACTATATCGTATGGACCGTGATAAACTGCAGATAACCGAGTGGTTCATCTGCCGTGATATTTTTTTAAACTACGTAGGTATGTATTGTGTATTATCGATTGGAGTTAACCGCCACAGACTCGTGTACAGAGCAGACAATAATGTTTAAATTTTATATAAATCTGTGTTATAATAAACTACGAGTATATAATGTTATATAGTATGTGGTAAAAGGCGGTTGACATCGATGCAATGACAATCAATATCGACGATGTTAGTCGAATGGGATTTCTTCTCGAAACGTGTTTGGGTCCCGATCGTTACTACTTATAAAGGAACAAATTCCTTTGGAAATCGCCCCATAAAGAGTATACGCGATCAATAAATACAATTTTTATTTTGCGTCGCCGCCGCCTTCAAACGAACGTAATAATAATATACTGTAATTACAATATCACGTCGCACCGTTTGTCGCCCGATCGGCTTCTACGTCGTCGTGTCCAGATCAATGGAAATCTTTCGAAAATCGAATTAATAACAACGATGTGTAGGTATAATAATAACGTAACTTCAACAGTTCAACGCACAACAACTAAATGGGTATTTTAACAAGGTTTGAAACGAATATTAAACAACATCATGTAAGATTTTATTATTATTATTATTCGAACCACCATCGGATTCCAAGAATTATATATAATATTATTTTGGAGTAATCTAGAAATCTCGAGTTAATAATTATTCATGTCGATTCCGAGATGTCAATGATGTCACGGGTAAAATATAAAATTATCATATTTTTTCATTGAGCACTGTGGAATAGATAACGCTTTTCGAAGAATATGTCGTATATTGCGGGGGGGGGGGGGGTGGTGATAACGAATAATTTATGGAAACAGATTTCCAGAAAATCATAAAATTAATGTGGACTACGGTTTTCGGTCGTATCTTCATCAGTATTGAACACAATAATATTAAATCGGTAACGAATAATATTATTGTGGTTCGGTTTGGTGGGCGTAGAGTTCGCATAATATTAAATTTATCGAGAACCGACGAGTTCTCGGAATAGAATCGTACGTTGCACTGTCGCACAAACACATTCGTTTTGATAAATAATAATCGATAATATGATTACGCAACTTATTACAAGTAAAATCGAGAATCGTAAAAAATCTCTATATATTATATTAATATGTGACAAATATTACTCGAGCAAAACATATCGTTCAGCTTTAAACGTTCAATGCTGGTGGCGTAAGTTTGCATCTTACTCAAATGGGTAAACATAAAAATTATGACTTTAGAAATCATTGGACGAATGAACCCCCCCTGAAATTAATTTCTATGTACGCCACTGACTATTAATATAATATATACTTATATACTTATATATTCTGCTATAATTAACTATTGAAAAATGTATATCTATAGATTACAATATAACCTAATAGCTACTACCTTAAATTATATTTAGTGACGTTTAAGCTGACCGATTTTTGGTTGTTCGACTTGATTAATCCGTCAATATAATATATTATTATTATTATATTTATGGAAAAAAGTGAAATCAAAAGTTATATGTTTAAGTTAACTCGACTTGGATAAAAATCTGATACTTTTTATTGACCGCGAATTGGCAGGATGTATATGAACATGATTGTACGTTTATTTTGTAAATAGTTTTACCGTTAAGCGCCGGGTAAGGGGGGGGGGGAATAAAACAAGAAACGAATGTGTTTCCATGTACCTATAATAACCACATTTTAAATCGAATATGTACGTTATAGTCTTAATCTAACCTGACTAAAATATAATATTATATATACAACGTACAAGTCCTCGGCTTCAAAACATCACAACGAATTTACGACGAATTCGTTTTAAATTTACAATATTAAAAATTAAAATATATATATATAAATTCCTAAAACATATTTTTGTATTCTAAAAAACACTTATTTAAACATTTTTATAAATGCTATCGGAAATGATTTTTGCGGTTATATTATTATATTATACATAATTATTGCAATAAACAACACAATTTAACAAAATAATATTCTCTTATTGTCGTCGTGTTTAAACAAAAAAATAAAAATAATAAACATCAACAAAAGTTTCTTTAAATAATCGCACGTTGACCGCTTTGATCCACGCACAATTCTTTTTGCGATATCCTCAGATTTTCCCGCTGCCACTATAGAGATCGTGCGCTCTGTGAATTTGCATAATATACGTGATCTGCCGCAATATGTAAATATCTGCTGCAGGCGCCTTAACCAGTACCTATATAATATAATATTGCAGAAACAAGAATATTCAACTGTAAAACAAAAAAAAAAAAAATGTGAACACATTATAATATGTTATGAAATTTATTATAATATATGTATCCTATATAATATTTTTGCTTATGCGTTAACGGAAAGCCTAGCATTAATATAATACACTATAATAGGGATTACCGATTTAAATTGCTCGACAAACATATTTTATACAATACACAGTTACGACGCCGCGCCGGTGGTTGATATCATATTATCGATAATAAAGAAATGGACAGGCATACCTATAAACCAAAAATTATTTTATAAATTGTCTTTCTCAGAGTATAACCGCGAAGATAGCACAAATATTATAATATTATGCAGTATAAATGTGATTAACTGCCGCCGAGTATTATCGAGTATTATCGGGCCACGGAAAACAGCTATTTAATTTTTCCTCTAGATTCTAGAATATGCATTTTAAAACCACCGCTTTTCGTTTTTATTGTTTCCAAATGGCGGTGCGTACAAAACGTCGTTATTTGAACGACAAAAGCACTAGGTACTCCAGTCTCGCGCGGAAACACTGTCAGAGCCCGTGACGGCCTCGACTAGCGCATACATGGGAGGAAAATTCACATAAGCGCCGCCGCGGCGACCCTCGTATAACACTATTTGAATTGTGTCGACATGAAAATTACTGCCAATAACAATATATTATATATTTATATACAATGTCATAATATCGTGTAAGCATTACAACTCTAACAGAATTTTTTTTTGTTTTTTGTTTCAGGGTATGGCCGGCAGTCTAACAAAAAATGGAAATAAGTCGACAATCGTAGAAATTTTACTGTTGTGTACCTCTATATATATATATGTATATATATATATTGAACTCAAATATAATTTAACTGGTGATATATATTATATATTCAGTGTTTTTAAGTTTTTTTTCTCCTCTCCGGTTTGTGCGAAACACTATAATATTATTTTGTATATATAATATATACATATATATATAAATATATATGTACCTACGCAAGACGAATCTCGTCGTGTGTTTCTTCGCAAAACCCAAAAATTATATTTAACAACAAATTATTTTATTTACAGTTTTATTTCTACTGCATATATAATTATTATTATTTTATTATTATTATTATTATTATTATTATTATTATTATTATATTATCGATATATTCTTTTTGTATATATTGGATTTGTGTATTATTATTATTATTATTATTATTATTATCATTATTATTATTATTTTTCCGAATATATGTAATATGCAAACAATATAATAATGAACAACATTGTGAAAAAAAATGTAATTACACATTGTATAATGATGTACTTTGGAACCTTCCATAAAATTATAAATGATATAGTTAAACTTGTATATATTGGAAAAAGTGTTATATTGAGCATATATTTAGACACTAGAAAAAATCATAGGTAATAGAATTTTTAAACAATTATTTTGTTGAATGTGTTATTATTTATCGTACCCATAGTCGTCTCTAACTCTCTTTTCTTATCCTGAAATAATCCACTGCTTATCCTTACCGTATATAATATACCTTATATACAACGTATAATTGTGTTTCTGTGTCGTAGGGCCATAATAGAGAGTAAACTGGGTCATATGCTCCACTAAATATTTATTGATTTTTCGAAATTAACTTTAATTTTTATTTGGTACTAAGTATTAATCTAACTCTAGTCTATGGTGCTTAACTATGTTTGCGGTAAATTCGTTTTATGATTTTCGTGTCAATATTATAATTTTACACAAACGTATTGGCATAATCACGGGATTCCGTCATAAAAATATAGAACTTATAATTTTCTTTAGTCCCATTAGAATCACAATTTAAGTTATGTTCAATCCATGATCATTATTATTATTTTAAAAGATTTTATGTAATACCTTCATCGACTGGTATTTTCGTTACATCTGTAGTTGCTGACATAGCTTATTTAATACCGAATTGAGTTTATTGAAATAAAAAAAAGACTTCCTATAATATACTAATAATTGTTATATTAGTAATTTATTAAAATAAATTAAAAACAAAGGTTAAAAGATTAGATTTATACACTAAAAGTACCAATTTTTGAGATTATCATTATTACGGAATATACGACACAAACGTTACAAGAGGTATTATAGCGTATTACAGTGTGAAGTATTATTTTTTTTGAAATCATATATCATGTTGATTGATCTAAAAGCACATCATCAAGCATTCACGCTTGAGTTTGGTAAACATCCGTTTAATATGTGTATTATATAAAATAAATATGTATGATTTAAGGTAATACGTATATGGAGTACATACTCACATAGTGGCCATAGTGCCGAAACTATAGATATTTAATTATTTTTAGGGGTGCAAGTGCATAATTATTATGATGGCACTCTCAAAAGGTATAGTTTAAAAATAATCATAGTATCGGAAACACGTTTATTAACCGATATAATCGTAGATAGATCCGGTATGATTTCATGGCTCTATAATTTGTAAAGCGGTGTACCCTACGCAGCATACATAATATTATAATAATATACAGTAAAACCTCGATAAGACGGAACTTCGGTAAAACGGAATCCTTGGTAATACGGAAAATTCTTTGGTGTCTTTTTTCAAATTTCATTTTTTGAACCCCGTCAAAACGGAAACCCTGTTAACACGGAAAAATTGCATGGTCACAAGCGATTCCGTCTTATCGAAGTTTTACTGTAATATGATGTGCACATATATCAAATGCCTAGCAGTAAAACAGCTACTGAGTACGCAGAATGTGACTATTAAAACTGCAATCGGTCGTGCGAGTGGTGTTTTAAGTATAAAAAATATATAGGCGAATAGATGTACGCTATTGGTTATAAGTTATAACTTATAACTTGTCAATGCGTATTACAGTTTATCAAGCAAATAAACATTGGTGTGTGTGTGTGTGTGTGTGTGTGTACGATTCTTAATCGGAAATTTTAATCGATTGAATGATTTATTTTTTGGCCAGGGACCTGGGTCATACTATAGATTTTTATTGCAGCGTTTGAATATACAAAAGCAGACCCCGTGGCCATGCTATGCGTGGTTACAGTGATGCAGTAAATGGTATATCAACGTGGAAGATTGCATATTCGACAATTCATCAACACATAATAGTATGACCTAGGCCATTATAACCGGGGCACATTCGTATGCTCAGGCACACATGCAATTACTATTTTCAAGCCACTCAAAGTGATATTGAAATTACCTATATATATATATATTGCTCAGCCACCTGTAGGAAACCTACATTATTACGGGTTGAACGGATTTTAATTTTTAAACAAACAGTTAGAGGTTTTATAATTGTCATTTTTATATCCAAATCTTACTGTAAACACTGACAACAAGTATTCAGCCGCCGGTCGACATAGTAATTTAAAAGAGATATTACGCATTTGGAAGACAGATATACTCCCCCCCCCCCCAATAGGATTTTGTGCCTTGAGTGATTTTAAACATACTCAAAAATCAACATAACCGACGCCTATACCTATATTGTTTATACGCGAAAACAGCATCGTCGCGACCACCTTTTTATGCGCGAGGCTGCAATATCTGGAGTTTAAATCTGTGACAAATCATTGAAATATATTCGTCATTAAAATGCATATTATGCATTGGACTGCAGCCGTTTCGGCCGGTCGCCGATAAATACAACAAAATACAAATAATATACTCATTAGTTCATTACCTATAGGTACCCATATAATAATATAATATACGCGTATAACGGAAAGTGTGTTAACACGCAATAAATGAAATCCCGATTAACATTACCACACTAAAACTAAAATCTTCGTTTGTATAATATTATGTACACACTGCAAACCGAACAGGTATGTTTTTGTTTTCGGTATACAACGTTATATTATGTTACGTAGTGTATAATATGTCCCTCACTCGTTCACTTTATTTTTTCTCATATTGTCATCGTTTATTATAATGTATATGAAACAATGACGAATCCGTGACACAATGTGATATTTCGACCAAATCATTATGCGCATAATATTATAATAATACAATAATAGAATTATTGTGAATAACAATATACCGAATCCCGCGCATAGTAGATAAGTATATATTATTGTACAATACAATGTTTTTGTTTGTGTATCTACCTGGAACTTTTTTTTACTGCAGCTTTGCTGTGTTAAAAATAACATAATAATAATAGTATAAATATGCATAAAGACAAAGGATAGGGAGGACATCAATAACTAATTAAAAGTTAAAAAAAAATTTTTTTTTAATTTTTTCAACAACTAGTTAATTAATTTGTATTTTCTTAATAACTCAGCTAGATTTATTGTTGTCCATTGTATGTAGTTTTTCTTCAATTAAAATTAATATAATATATAAATTGTTGATTGATTACATTATGTAGAGTACTGCAGTGTAGGCAATGACTAAACTATAAGAGTAAAGAAGTTATATTTTTTAATTTAATTATTAATTGCGGACACAGACCACTTTCTTACGCTTTAACCACTACTGTGTGCAATAAAAGGAATAGTAGAGAACATATTTAAATCATAATTTAAATCGGCTTCGTTGATACTGTGGGTGGTTAAGAGGTCTAACCCACCTTAGCCATAAAAAAAAAAGTTCCAATTAAAAAATATAAATAGAGGTATTCAATAATATTATAATTTTAACGAGAAAAGATATATCAAATTATTAATTACAAATTAAATTATTATAAATAATTATATTTTATATTACAAGCTTGCAGTGTTATTAATACTGTTGATGTTATTCGTATTCGAAGTATTGTATATTAATAGCATTTTACTGTGTGCTGACGACTATAAATTAAAAAAATAGATTTCTGGAACCAGATTTAATGTAACTTGTCAGTCATTAGTAGTTGGTTACATCGAAAATAGATAAATTCCTCATTTGGGTATGTATTGTGCACATTACAATATATTTTGTATAAATTGTAAGTTTTTGTATTTTAAATTTTAAAGAATGTTAACTTTATGATGAGTACCTATACTACACACGTCTCAGGAATATTACTATATTAGTATTATAATATTATCAATAATTAATTTAAATCATAAATTATCCAATGTTAAATGATTAAATATGATATAGAATCGTCGGTTTCGACAATGGCTATAGTTAATGTCATCAAAATAAATAAATAAAAATAGTTAAAAGCATAGTTCACAAAGATTATAAAACATCGCGATCTTTGTTCACACATTTAATACATTCTTAAATAATTTTATAGTTAATATGAAAATACAAAATATAAATTGGTAACTCCTCCTCCACCATGAAAAAATCGCATCTACGTCACTGACTTAAACAAAATGATTATTCATTAAAAAAAAAAAAAAAAATGAGATTTACGGTCACTATTGTATAACTCATGTGATAAATTTTTTAAACTTTTAATTAAATATATTTTAATTGATAACTATATTGATATCTAAACGCATAATGGAAACTAAATTGATTTTATCAATTATTATTATTGCGAACAATTTTCGTTTCTTGGTTTTTTTTCTTGTTAATTTTAAAAATTACAGAGACTTTTTAATTTTTACCCCTCTAAAGTACAAACTAGATTTAATTTGCTATCAGACACCACCCTTAGTCCTTAAAGTTAAAAATCAGATTACAAATTACATACGCACTTAAATGTACCTACCTATTGGTGGCACAAATTACAAGTACTAAGATTGGCAGAAAATATCATCTCCTCTTTCTGTTACTGATAAAGAAAAACTAGATGAAAAACAAAATTTTCACAAACATAACTATTATTTTTAATATGTCTTAGTTTCTCACTTTATTTTATCGAGATACTTAATTAATACTCCCCAAACAAAAGTTATTTAAATGTTACTGTTACTATACCTATAATGGCTATTGCCACGGCTATATATGCGTAATGATCTATACTTTTATCATATTTATTGTTTGTTATTAATTAGCTAATAATAAATAATAATATTACAATATATTGATCCGTACATGGATCACGTATCAATAATTTATTTATTTATATAGTTAATAATCATCTATTATGTATATGCGGATATCAACGCGTTACTTTGTCATAATAATATATCTTATATATGGTATATATATGCATACCAAAGTCCCAAACGGTCGCGAGTAGGTCTGTTTGACGGTCCGTTTGACGTATCGCGGTCATAGCTATTGGAATGAAGCATATATAATAATACTTTCAATGCGTAATATTATATGGTCATAGGATTTGTCGAAGGATTTACTCAACAGTTGGTCTCCTCGGGTACGTGCTTTTTTAGCTGCAGCTGTACGAGGTAGGTATAACTCGTATATGAGTTATTTATAATATTTCAACCAGTTGTATGTCTATAGGATTTGTCACTTTCTCGTACATTGTCATATTATTGAATATTATCATATCCACATTACATAAATCATTAGCCATTAGCTATTACAATATTATACATTGCTTCTACGTTAATGATAATATAATATATTATATCATCATAGTTCATACTTAAATAAAAAAATCACCCGGTTCATGAAACAAGCAAAATATTTTACGATTTGATAAGTATTACTTCGATACCTCATACATAAGTGCATGCTCCTGAATGAATCGAAATAAAACATATTTTTTTTTAGTTAAAATTACTTAAAAATATAATTCAATTTTTACTTATAAACGGCACCAAAGTCTAAAAAGAATTAGGAGTTTTACTACGTATGCAACTATTGAGAAGTTTAAAAATATGAAATGTTTCTAAAAATAGGTAATCGAAATCCAACTTAATCAGGTCCAGAAACTTTATCATAACTAGGGCTCGGAAGTTCGAGCAAATGCATATTTTTCTTGGTTCATCCTAGAACATCCAAAGTAAGATATAAATATGCTTCACACTTTTCCGACGAGTCCGATGTCATATACGAAATTTAATGTTACAATTTTTTGCATATTTATGATTTTTATTGCTATTTTGATAATTTAGGGTTTATAGTGCTATTTTTGAGTATATTTTCACATATTTTCGAAGATATAAGAAAACATTTAATAATTCAAATAATTTCCAAGGCAAGTATATAAAATAATTTAATTTTAAGTAAACTTTTAAAAATATAGGTATTTAAGTAATTTAACATGTTTGTTAACAGTTTATAATTCAACCAATCCAGATAGTCCCTGACACCTATGAGCCCAAACATTTGTAAAATTTTTCTAATTTTTTTTCTAATAAATTTAAAATTTTTCGAGTTAAATGAATATTCTTTTATTTTTCATGCTATATTTATAGCGTATATTTTAAAGTTCTTAAGAGCATATTTAATAGCTAAAAAGTAACATTTTCAGTGCTACAACTTCCGAGCCCTTATCATAACTATCAAATTCAAATAATAATAAAATATTGTTGATAATTTATTGATTTCAGTTATATATTTATTAAAAAAAATAATCAAAAAGAAGGGAAAAAAATAATAGATTGGTTACTAAACCATAGAATATTATTCAATGTTTAAATTCTTGAGACACTAATACATTGATATTTGAAATTATTTCGAATTATAAATTAAAATACTTGATTTTTATACGTAGGTAACGTACTAATGACATTTACAATTAGTAATAATAATCTGGAAAATAGCTTGTATTTTAAGGAGTATTTGATAGGCAATTACTATAACACTTGTAGTCACGTTCTTCTTCAGTGCTATGAATACTAACGTAATTAAATGATCGTTTGTATACTGTGTTGATCGTTTGTTGATCTAACCAATTTGAAAATTAAAAAAAAAAAACTAAAGGTAATACTTTTTTTTTATTGTTTATGTCTTTAGATAAATTATTATTTATTAAGTAATACAATAACAATAAACAATAATCATACTTAAATAAATCAGTTAAAACAGTCGTAAATAAAAATAATAATAAATACACAATGATAATAAATTATATATGAAATATTTTACTATAATACTGGCGTATTTCTACTTAGAATGATCATACTTTAATTTTGTATAAATATTTGATTTCGTAGGACATTCTGAAACTCAATTTTTAAATCACAGTTTCATTTTCTTAAAAAATACCCTGAAATAAAATTATTTTCAGCTCTATAGAATTTAATACTCGAGGTTTTATACACAAATGTTCTTTACATTTAAATAAAATTATAAAAACGTGATCATATCATATTTGTTATTAAAAATACTAAATAAATCGATTAGAAATAGAATTTAATTATAAAATTCAAAATTCTTTGGACAAACACTAGCAATAAATTTTAAATACATAATGGCCATGGAGTTTTGCTATTTGCATTATTCTTAATGGAAATGTATTACTTTATTTAGTACGGAAAAAATTCAAATTTTGGTGGTTTTAATTTTAAAAAAAAATTGTTTACAATAGTATAATCCCTTCTATTATAATTTATAATAAATATCTAAAAAAATCAAAGTAATTAATAAGATTATTACTTAAAACTTTTAAAAAAACTTGCAATTGTTGACTATAAATACTAGTAAATATTAAGCATTGTTCAATGATTATAACTATAATATATTACAAAGATCAATGGATTATAGTAATTATAATGTAGGTATGCTTGCAGTGACAGTTATTATATTTTATTTTATTTCTTCTATCCATCAATCCTGTGTATTTTTCAATTTATCAATACTATCGTTACTCAACACATTTAATTATATTCAAACACATAACAATAATTACCTAAAACTTTTTATTATCTAAGATTATAAATGCAGTACCAGATCTAAGTCAATGAAAACCGGAGCACAACTACTAATATGGAGGCCTCTTAAAAATTGCTATTATTATAAATAGTTTGATGCATTAATTATATATAGTTCTTACGTTCTTGATAAAAGTCAATAATATAGATTTAAAAAAGAAAACATTTCAATTAGGTATAGGTACTTTGTCACTCATGTGTTCCTTTAAATCAAGTCATAAATATAGGAGTACTTATTAGTAATAACAATAACGGGTGTTTGTGAGTACATTTTTTAAATTACTTTTTTCTTGACCTTTATTCAATATACTTAGTAATTTATCACTTTATAATATCAACTGGAAAAATCTAAGATTTAAATTTTCAACGTGAAACCCGTAAAACCAATTCAGGTCCCAGTACATTGCACTTACTGTATACCCGCTAAATTCGGTACTACATAATATAATATGTGTTTATATAGTTGTATTAAACATAAGTAAATTGTTTAAATGCCATGATATTTATAAAGTTATACATTAAGTTTTTAAATTTTTTATTCTCTTGATAAATATATTGTTACAATATTTTGATTAAAATTTAAAATATTGTTATTATTTTCTAATATAATTTAGAATAGAAAATCGTACTTCCAGAAAAAGTGTAAAATAGAAATAGTATATTTCAAAATTTCACTCTGTTTTTTAAAATATGATTTTTATTATATTTACTTTTTGTAACATTCATCGCCAGTAGACCGTTATTATAGAACAGATTATTTTCAAAAGGATGAATTTGTTGACATTTTTCAAAACCTGTCACTTATTGTAAATTTGTAACTTATCTATGTTAGTGTGTTTAAAATTGGGGTACGTTAGCCGTTAGGTACATATATAGTGTACCTATACGCTTGGATCTATATACTTTTAGAGTGTATTTTTTATTGAAAATATCTAAAAACTAAATCAACTAAATTATAACTATACCTATGTAGTATATATTTTTTGCTATAATAATATAACAGCCAACAGGACAACACATTGCTTTAACGTAGGAGTGTATTACAGTTTTTTTTTCATGAAATATTGTGCCCGTAGGACACACACAATATATAACATGCATAATACTTTAATAATATTATTACAGCCGTATATAGTACAATGCACTATATCACACAATATAATATCATATATTATAATATACATTACAGCACAGTTTTCAGTTGGATAACGGCATTATCCGTCGATTGTGCTTTGTGCAAAACTAAATATTTCTTAAAACAGAAATTTAATCATTATATGTATAAATAATATATCCCACGGTAAAAGTTAAAACGAGTATAGATTTTTGTTTTTTTTTTTTAAATTGACGTTACATTTTCTCTTTAGCCAAAACAGAACTCCATTTACTTGGACATTTTAAATTTCTTATTATTAGACCATATTGGGGTTTTTTTTATTTGTTATTATGAATAAAAAGTGGTTATTATTTATTTTTTACATTTTCATAACAAAATCAGCTTAACTTAAGTATATAAATTTACAATTTTTAACGTTGTCTATAAATATGAGCGTTATAGGTATGGTTGAGCATTTAGATTATTGGATATTTAAAATTTTTATATTTACAAAAAAGCTAATGATTCAAAAACTAAAATGTTTACATTATTTATATTATAATATAATATATGCAATATATTCTATTTCTTTAATTATACAATGGTTAAAATAAAAAAATATTAGTAATGAGTTAATCTATGTAATTGTGGAGACATTCAACCTATAGTTTTGTAGACAGATGACTGAAGTTGAACAAAAGTTCTTTAATATAATTTTGAATTGTTGAAGTGTTTAAATATATGAACGACGTTTCAAACAAACCGGGTGGCATTTTAATTCACATGTTGGACTTTTGCCTTTCGATTTGTATTTTGTTTATGTCAGTTGAGATACATTGCTTCCAGACAGGGACTGCCCGCAACGTAAAGTGGTTGTAGTCGAATCATTTGTTGATGTAATAATAATGCACATTTCCAACTCAGCGAAGTTTGACGACTAATTAGTGGATAATATAATATTTTCAAACCTTAGTAACCTTGCTGTAATTTTGAAAATAACTATGTGAAGATTACAGGTTAGATTTTATCCAATTAGATAATATTTTAGATGAGGAGACCATGCAATACTGTTGCCGTTAAGTTTTAGGTTGATATAACTTTTGGATCTATATATAATGTGAAAAGAAATGCTGTACTTTTTGTTGGATTGAGTTTGGTTTTTCATTTTGCACTCATTCTTATTAAGTAGTATATTATACAATGTATAATGCTTAAGTATATATATATAAACTTTGATAAAATTACAGTATTCCAAATTATAAGTTCCTATATTTAAATATCTTATAATACGAAAATAACTAAAATATTAAATGCCATTATTATATTTGTTGATTTTTTAATTAAAAATTAAATGTACCATTTCGAAAAAACCTAGTAAATTTGTTAATGGTTCAAAATTATTATTCAAACAGTTTTATCAAGTGATATCTTATTTTATATATAATTTTGAGTGTTATAGTGACCATTATATAAAACTTTGTATAGACCTTAAGTTAAATTGAACCTTTTCGACATAAATATCGTATACCGTAAGTGGTTATGTGTCGTTTTTCGGAAAATAATTTATTTTCCAAAATATTATTTTGAATCATGTAAGCCGAAAGAGTTTTATTATGATTCATGATCTACGAATATCAACATTTTAATAAATTTAAACGTTTAATAGTCATACACGTACATGCATTAAATTATGTGAAGCGTGTTTAATTTTTCTGACTTAGTGCGTTAGTATTATTCATTACATTAATTTTAAATCATAAAAAATAGTATAAAATGGATAAAATATAGTAGTTTAAGGATATAGGTAGGTGGAACTCAACTGATCTTTTATCAGAATTTTTAGTTAATTTTATTATGTTGAGTAAATTGTATTCAATGTGCAGGTACCTATAATGTAATATTTAAATTGTACGTAAGTCAGTAAAAATATTTCGGAATAAATTTCTACGTACAAAAATATGCAGGCAAAAAAATGATCTAAAGAAAAAATTATTAAAATTAGTGAATAACAATAATATACCTATTTTTTGAATGGTGTAGCGCATTCATTAAAATTAATAATTTTAACCTATCATCCATGTTTTATGTGTATTATTACCTAGACTCTTTTGTAAGTACAGAGTATACACTGTAGCGTGACAATTAATTTAATATAACAATAACCGTGTGTTATAGAATAAAAATATCATACGTTTCAACTTGAATTATGTTTCGACAAATATTCAAGAGAACACAATATCACAACTTACAACGACATAATATTTATTGAAATTGAAATTTAAAAATCATCCAAGAAATGATATATAGAATAATATTGAAGTAAGTCTGTAAACGAACAGATAATGTTATATTATAATTATCTTTGGAACTACAACGACGAGTGCCTTATTTATTATTTTTTTTTAAAAAAGAATACCAATACCGCTTACCTATTCGACCTCATAATGTAACTAGACATACCATTCAAATAGGTATAATATATTATTTTATATTAAACCTCCTTCACCTGCTCTTTGAATAAATCTGTCGAACCACTTTTCGATAAAGTCATGATTTATCTCCAGTGTGTGCGCCTACACGTACATGTGTATACAATTTTTCATTTTTGCATATAATTTTACTTGCAAAATGGAGTTTGGTGGGTGTGGCTGCACAACCCCTGTGGGTATACGTGACTTATATGGGTATATGTGCGTATATTGTACTCAGTCGCCGCGAAAGTATTTAGCGTCGCAGAATGATAATAATTCGTATTTTATAGCTGGCGCCCGCGTGTGGCATAACATATGACGTGTAGGCGGTTATATAATTATGTATGCTGCGGAACTTCGAAAGCGACAAGTTAACGTGATCACTAAATTATATATTATTTTAATTATATCTATTAATTGTGTTTTTTTCGTTTTACGGCGTGCCTATAGTCTTTCGTTTGTGTACGCTGTCGTGATATTATTAATTATTATAATAATTAATAATATAACAATCCAGCTGGCGGTAATCCGACAGTGACATTTTTATCCATATTGGTATGATAATATCATTGTTTCCCCGACCGACCTACCTTTGGGCTATGACAAGTACAGCCTTTTTATACGAATGTAACGTGGTCTATACTTATAAATAAATTTTTAATTATATTTGTGTACCCCACAAAATAAATTAAGTAAACCGTATTTGCTCAAATCAGTCAATACATTTCAAAATGTTTATCAGCAGTAATTTAAATAATATTATAATGATGTATACATATCATAATAATAAAAATATTTAATAAAAAGTCATTGGAAGATATATGACCTGATTACCCTGATATATTTTATAATTAGTAAAATGAGTAAATATAATTTCATAGGTAGGTGGTTTATGGCATAGGTAATAGGTATATACCTAAAATTAGTACATAAATAAATATTAAATTGCTTAATATAATCAGTTTTTTTATTATAAATAGCAGCCAAATAGGTAATGTAGAAAAATAATTTTTTAGTTCGCGTAGAAGATTAATACAATTTTTTTTAAGATTAACAATACCTCAAAATCACAAAATTTATAATTTATTAATATACCTACCTATTACCTACTACATGTTCATTGAAAAAAAGATGCAAGAATAGAAAAAGTAGTAAATTTATTTATTTATAAAATTCCATTAATAACATTTTCTGCTTAAATTATATTCATTAAGCTGTAATATTTTTTACAGCTGTATATTAATTACATCTACATGCATTAATATACATAATATAAAATTTAGCATGTTTTATTATACTGTGGCTTAAGCCAAGGAAACTTATACACATAGAGGTCAAGGTGCATATTATACACATATAACACAAATAACACATATTTGGAGAAAAAATTACAATAATATACTATATGTTTATAATAGTAGTATGCCGATTAAAAATTAAGATATTCATTTTACATTTTAATCTTGTGACCGTGTCATCGTTAATTAGTTTATGACCAACAATATTTTTAATAATTAATAATTCATTCTCCGTTTTCATTTTATAATGCTGCGTATTTATAATTTATTTCATGTGAAGGGTAAATAATCATATACATATATAATAATATGTATAAGTAAAAATAAGCTTTCTATGATTTTCAATGTAAAATAAAATAATTTAAATTGTAGATTAAAAATAATAAGTGATATTGTTTGGTTTTAATGGTAAATTTATATATATTTTTTAAGTGCATCATTTTATGTACTTTAACACATTTGTATAGCACATTAACCTCAAATTTTACTCATCGCCAATCAGCTAGTTTATTAGTTGGTTACAACAATGCAACTGTATCAGTAGTCGTATTTTATAGTCGTAATTATCTTCTTCGGTTCGATTCCATCTATATACCGAATTCTCTTTCATCGATTTTTGATTTTTTTTTTCAATTTATCATTGGCACACAAATTATTATGATCGTGAAGGCGTAAAAAATAAAAAAACTATAATATATGCAATATGCATATATTATATATGTATTATTTTTTAGAGCCTTGTTAATATTAATTAAGATATATATTGCGTCACATTTGTCCGAATAGAATACACATATATATATATACAAATTATAGTTACATTTGAATTAATTAATTATTTATTCAAGCCTCTAGGTGCGTTGATAAAAAAATCAAAAGAATAAAGCAGATTTTCGACAGTCGTATATAAATGTATAATACCGTATACTCAGTTTTCTAAACTTCTCTCAACTCAGTTGTGAGTAGTTGAGTAAAATTTCAGTCCCATGGGAAAGTGCACTTTCTTTTTCGTTAACGCTAAATTATTAAGTAGGTATTTATATATAGTATAAAGTTGAATTTTTCAGTAAAGTTTTCAAATTATTTTATTTCACTTCTTATAATTTATAAGAAACAGCTGCTTGATTTTATTGATTTCTAAATATATATTTGACAAATCAAAATATAATAAAATAGTCAGTCATTAAAATATTATTTTTCTCATTTATTATTAACATATAATATGTTAATAAAATATTTATTTTAATTTTAATTGTCTAATGAACACCAGGTACACCGTGCGTTTACAACAACTGTATACACAATATACAAAAATATAATAAACACGTAAAATAAAGAGTAATTGTTTTTCTTCATAAGTATACAATTTTTATCGAATTATTTTTCTAAAACGATTTGTTTTATGAGGCATAAAGCTAATTCTTGTTTATAGATAGGCAATACGGTTATACGGTTTAACAACTATAAAACGTAGGCCATGGACAAAATAACTTGACAATTAAATTCATCAGTGACCCGCAGTACTTAATCAGTAGCAGAGATGAGCTATGCATGATCTTATATGATGCGAAACGGATTTAGGACAGTTGGTTAAAAACAATTTGTAAAATATTGTTCATAAAATAAAATTCGTAAATAATAATTTTTGTTTATGTAATTTGTATTAATAATAAAAATAATTTATATACCTATACTTAATAATTAATAACTGAATTATATATTTTTAAAACTCTCTTTAAGCTTATTTCGATTTATAGACTACAACAACTTTGAGTCACATCAAAAAAATTATTATAAATAAAATTCAAGCGTTCTACAATTATGTAACATTTAGATGGTTCTCCAATACTCCACCATATACATATATCTCCAACCTAACTCCGCATAATGATTTCAATATGAACACTATTGATGAAGGAATGACATGCTTCTTTGACGCACTTTTATAAGCGACTTAAAATTCAACGCAGTCCTCTTATAGAGAATTTCTCAATCTTAAAACTACCGACAAATCCTTGACGAAGGTTTAAAAAGAAGTGGTTTCATAAGCTCTTACAAATATAATAATTTCAATCCTAACAAAATAAATTTAGGAAAAAAAATTATTTATACACATATATTATATAATATAAATAATTAATTAAAATAAGTGTTGCCGATGGGTGACTCCTTAACCTGCACATCTAATATCTTACCTACGTTTAGTGCCTATGTTTAAGCTTATTGTGCATTTATTATGTATAAATTGTTTATTTCAAATAAAAAAAAAAATATATATGCCCTCTTAATTTTGAATAAAGTCATAACTATAAAAGAACAATATATACCTAACAATATTATATTTTTAAAATTATCAATGTTTTCGACTTATCGCTATGTTTGAGTCAATAAAGCTCAATTAATACATTCTACTACAGACCTCTGCGGCAGTAGCGTACTCACTATACTCGGCGGAAGGTCACAAAATTAATAAACCCAATCGCACAGTCAGATTTTTGGTGACATTATATTTATTTAGTTAACACCTCCTGAAGTCCATTATTATTAACTGGCTACATCAATACATGCAGAGTAACGATTACGCGCCTGACCGTGTTGTATAGAACATACACACACGCCACTTGCAACATATTATACGCATATAGCCACCTACGCGTATTAAGTAGCAATACTATTGCGGTATATTTGATCGCGCGGACGTGTTCGAATAGTTACGCGAAAGACGATCCGATTTAATTGCTTGAAACCACGCAGACGTAGACGTCGGTAAATATTTAGCAAACACCGTGAAAAACACGACGAGTAGGCGGTGGTGTTTAGTATCAATTATGTTTTTTATTGTTCACAATTGGACTTCCTAATCTAAAAACGCGCGCATTTGTGTGTACGCGTATTTGTACAACGTACAAGACAAGTGTACACGTAATATTAATTTATAATAACAATGATGTGTAGGTAACACGCGCCGCGGTCACAAGACGTAGCTGTATAGTGCGCTTGTTTCGTTTATACCTACCTAATAATAATATATATTATACACGACCCGCAAAATCATCGTACGACGCCTACACGACTTGTACCTTATATAATAATACAGTACCGTTATATTATCCAACGTAAGTAGAAAATTATAATATTACCGATAACAACTGTTTTGTTGGCTTTTGACCGTGCCATATCGTTTTTAGTTTGTTCGCAATGGCAAAATATACGAAAACGGTTTTATTGTTTAAAATCCATAAATGCTATGCTTTTCAAACTTGAATAACTTCTTTCGTTTAACTGACATCGAAAAAAGAAAAATCCTTTTGCACGGTCAAGTTATTCTAGTGAACATGCGTCATTTCTTGTTTAAAATAACTGTATCAGCACCATTTTCTGGTTTTTTCCTAGGCGAAATGATTTTTTCAAAACAATAATGTCATAGCTGTACCTACTTACTATTATACAACAACCAACAATGGTATCGACGTGGGTTCACATGTAAGTTACTTTAAATATTAGTTTATAAATATATTTAAATATTCAAATATCCTGTATATTCAACTATTAATAAGCTGGTGTGCTGTGCATTTGTGTAGTTTATAATCATTTCTATAATTGAGAAAGCAACGGAATTTAATACTATTATATAGTAACCTTTTACCTACCTACCTCGTAGCCTTACTTATAAAGAAAAATGAACCGTCTTTGTTTTCATTGAATAATTACGCAAAATAGTTTGTCAACATGCTTAATTATGATAAACTTTTATTGAATAAATATTAAATATATATTTAATCGATTTATACAATTTAAAAATTAATCAAAATTTATTTTTCCCACTTTATCTAAAACATAGTCATATATTATTGCTTGTTGAATATCTACAAATTTGACACAATTTACATTTATAAGATAAAATTAATTTCGTACAAGATGATATAGGTCTATGGCAGAACAACAGAGCTTTACTTTTTTTTTTTTTTTATTGTGTCTATACTCTATATAGCTGATGAGGCACAAATAAATCCTTAAATATTTTTTTTTAGAAATAAAAAAACAATATAAGAGGGATAAATTAATGTAATTTCCAAAAAAATGTATTAATTGTTATAACAACTTATAGCTTTTGTTTTTTAAATGAATCCCTTTTTTACTGTAAATTATTTAGTGGATAATTTTTTTTAAAAATTTTGATGGACTTAATTAAAAATTCGATTGAGTGATTTTTTTATTTAGACTGAATATACCAGCTATAAGATCTAGAAATTATTATACTTGGATTATTTTTATAAATTATAGATATTGGTAGATTTATATAGAAATATTAAATATTACAGTTTTCAAATAACCATAGCCACCATATCTTCCGAACACAAATTATTATTAGTAAATATACAAAATTAAAAGAACTCAAAAACTACTCATTAGAATTTTGATTTTAATACATCAACATTTTCAGGAAAATTATTCACTACCTACATAATTTACTGTATAATAAGGGGAGGGATTGTAGTTTGAAAAATAGAAGTTATATTTCCACAGAACATTTCGTAATAGCATAGAACTTTCTAAATATCAATAATCAGATTTTGAATATAACTATATTTCCATCGAAGAGAAAAAACATGCTTGTTAAATTACTCTGTTTACATATTTAACATTTGAATTGTCGTTTAAACACATAAAAAAATAATGTTTTTTTCATAATTTAAATAGTTTATCAGTTGAATGTATAGACATGCAGACGTATAGACTATTAAAGACTATTGTGGTTTTTTTATCATATTCTATAGTATTGTCTTGTTTATTATAGTATTATCTCGTGACTCGTTGCAGCCTTTTAGTCATTACGAGCAATCTGGTCAACGAATAAAAGAATCCAGTCATTATTTTACTGCAGTTAAAATATCAAGTGTCTAGTCGGTGTGTGATGATAGCAATACAGTGTATTATGTACAAATAATCATTTTATACTGCAGACGCGTTAACGATTTAGCCCTATTGATGGAATAGCCATTTATTATGGTACACACATGTTTTATATTTTACGATAACAATTCAAAATATTTCGGACATTTACCATTTTGTTATTTTCTCCTAGGTCTTATCAAGGTTACTATACTTACCAAGTAAAGTGTGAGAGTGAGATACGTTTTCAATCGACATAATTAAAAATAATCCTCTGTTAAGAACTATATTATGAAAACGGCATTACTACAACTAACGGTCGCAGGATAAAATTTAACCCAAAATAAAAAATATTACGCATAACGTATACAGCTAGTAGAGTCGTGTTAATCCAACACATGTGGGACTATGGTACTAACTACCAGATTATCGAAAAAACTATATATTTAAGCAATAATTCAAGAATAAAATATCAGAATAGCACGAATTTTAAATTTATCAAAATAATAAATACTTTAAAAAAATTAATTTTTTCCAAAATAAATAACTACTTATAGGAACAAAAGATTCAACTTATTTGAACTAATCATTATTACTGATTAGATATTTATATGTATTAATTAATATAATTTTTTTCAATTTCTCAATAATTTCGATTATTTATGCATTATGCATAGCTTTATCAATTTATGTACCCTAACTGACCAGTTAATCTACTTATATATAATATAAATCAATAGTTATTTTAGTAGAAGTAAAAAAAAATTATAATGCTGTATTAAGCTTAAATAAAGATAGCGTAACTATAAATTATTTTTCAATATCAAGTCAATTTTATAAACGTTTTCAAAATTATTTTCAACTTATTTTGAAAAACTGTGTAGGTACTGTCGAGCTCGAAATTTACATTAATTTTAATTAATTATGTATAAAATTATAAACTTTAAAGTATTTTCAAGTTTAGTATACTTATAGGGCTATAGTATATTACCGTTTGAATTTAAGCTTTATGAGTTAATTTTTTTTTACCAACTACAAAGATTATTTTCAATTGATTAATTTTTATATGTGTCGTGTTGAATAATAATCTTTATTTTTTTTTCACTTTTTTGTGTTTAATTCAAACAACAAAATTAAGCATCAAGATTTAATATATTATATACCTTTATAGATTTTATTGTACAAGAATATATTATATTATAATAAATTATATTTATATGATTTATGTGATTATATATTTGTTTGTATATCATTTAATAGTCAATAGCAAAGCTAGATAAACTAACGAATTTGTTTAATTAGGTTATTACCATAATAAAAAGTATGTTGTTAAGTTAAATGTTAATATAATATACGTTTTTTATAACTTCGTAACGTTACAAATCAATCTATATAAACATTAACTTAATTAAAAAATAAAATTTTTACTTCTTAATCGACAAGAAAAGTAGCATACCTTAAAAATAGATAAATTAGAACAAATTTTCAAGTTCAGAGATATGTGACAATATAGAAATTATTTATTATTTGCGGAGGGGTTAACTGAATCTAGAAAAATTTACCCTCATGCATCAAAGAAGGTGTATCAAGATTCTTTAGAGTTAAGCGACCACTTATTTTTAACTTTATAATACGAGTAAGTTATATAAAAATTTTGTACTACTTGTACTATATAATAATATGGTAATTGTATAAAACAATAAATATATATATATATATATATTATATAAATTATTATATATATATAAATAATAAACTTATCCATAGACATATCGATATCACATATAACATTAAACACATACGTTTATATAATATTTATAATTAATTATCACCAATCGAGCGTTTATTTAATATTAAACATGTTTATTGACAGATTTTTCGATGAATTTTTAAAGAAATTTCTTTAAAATGCCATACAAAATTTAAGTGAATATTCACTTAAAAATAATTATTTATTATCATTTAAATTGTTGTTTTTTTATATAGATATTGTGTATTCTATGGTGTCAGCAATAATTTAGACATAAGAAACTCATTAGGTAATAGGTATATACTTACATACATATTAAACCTATTACCTATACAAAATCTTATATTCATAATATTATATAGATATTATACTATATAATATTTAATTTTATACCGACTATTAATAAAAAAAAAAAAAACCGAAAACCACTGACATGCAAATTATGTTTAAGTCAAACTGGTAATGATTATACATTTTTCTATTTTAATCATTTCCTGTATAGTCTTAGACATTTCTATGATTATATCTAAAATCTAATTTATATCCGAAATCAGTAATGTGAAAGTAGTTTCTTCGTATATTTGCGGTACCACGAAAAAAAATTGAATATCTAATATATATACTTCTAAAACTCGAATAGAAATGTATTGGTCGATATAAAACCTTAACTTAATTTTAATATTTCTGTACAAAATATTAATTCGAAGTTAACACATTAGGTAGGTACATATTATGTTACAAATATAACTAAATACATTTAAAAAAATAGTTCCGAATAAAAAAATTACAAGTTACTATAAGTTAACTAACTTATTAACTTAGTAAATATTAAATTAACGTTTTAACTTAGTGTTTATTTTTAACTCGTAATTCCAAGTCTTGCAAGTCAATATAGTGATTATAATCTTAAAATCCTAACCTATATGAGTACGACAATTACGCGCGGCGGTTTCACTGCGCTTTTGTATGATAAAACGCATTATCGACGAAGATGAGAACACCTGTAGCTAAAAAAAAGTTCTTAGGACCAAAACCTCTACACATGACACATATACATATTATTATACATATAATAAATACTCGGATACCTATACCGCGTCTAAGTACCCACCTATAACATGCTATACAATATAATAATATGCACGTATTCCGTACACACATTCTAACGAGTTAAGTGCGAGTAGGTGTTAAATTAAACGGAAGCCGAGCTGGCCTCTCCACAATACCTATATATTATACAATATACATATTACTTATGTATGACGACTGACTATAGTGACTACGTATACCTACTAAAATTTAACTCTCAAGTCCATTGTCGAACCGGAGATATGTATTGTATAATATGCAGATGGAATCCTCGTCATGACATAAATTACAATTATGGTCTACTCAAAAAATTTAATTACTCGTAAGTACTCGGTTATACATAACCTCTATTTATTTTTTTTTGTATTTTCTTTAAAAACATCATTTTTAATTTTCATTCAGTAATTATATTTATTCCGAGGTACTGCACACGGCTTTAAGCCTTTAAATACGTGCAGTATAAAATTTACTTTTTACTTGTTGGTCTCGCGACACCTATTAATTGTGCGTGCTCATTACTTTTGATTCAGTGCGGGATATTATTTTTATTTTGAAGCAGTACAAAAAACAAAAAAAAATGTATACCTTCGACCGAAACAAACGCTGTATAAAATACGTAAAAAAATGTCCTAAAAATGCATTTAAGGTTAATTTTGTCAAAAAATGCAAAAAAATGCAAAATAAAAAATACTTAAAAATAATCAGTATCACCCAAAACACATTTTATACTTACGGATCAACGTTTCAAAACATCAGAAAAAAAGATGCCTTTGCATCACAATCCCAGCCCTAATTATGACTAATGTGTAAATTTTAAATATCTACTTTTCAATAAAAGTGTTAAGCGAAGATTGGCGTGGACATAATGTTATATAATAACCGAGTACTTATAAATACAATAATAATTGTATTGTCATCGTCATGACCAGGGCTCGGATTTTATAGCACTAAAAATAAATGAAATATGCGCTATAATATGATCAAAAAACACGAAAAATAAAAATAATAAAAATGTATTCTGTTCATAATTAAAAAACACTTATATTGTTATATTAACTGTTCGATAGGCCAATACGCCGGACTATTTAAAAATAGACTTTACTATGAACGAAAATGTGAGTATTTTTCATATGCATTCAAAAAAAAAATAATAAAAATAAATGACAACATTTTTATAATTTTCATACCACATAATATAAACTAGATTTATGAAAATACAAAATAAAACGTTATATTATGTAAATTAGCAACAAAAAAAAACACTAAAACTTGAAAAATAACCTAAAATACTTCAAATATGCAAAAAATAGCTTTATAATAAACTTTCATATTTGGAGTCCCTGATGCATAAAACTAATTTATAGCTCACTCTGCTAGTTTTATCTGTATCCTATAATAATTAGCAAATGCTATACAATCCGAGCCCTGGTCATGACGTTCTCTTCACGATCATTTGAGTACAAATAATATCTATTTTACTTATACTTACAAAAATGTGCGTTACAATACGGTGTATATATCGTTCAATTTAGAATTTTCAACAAATCACTATATCTGCAGTAGGCTCATTGTTATGGTAATCTGACGGGTTTTGTTACGATGTGAATTATTTATTTTTATCGACGGGCGATATCTATTGAGTATGCCTATATTACCTATATGCAATACGCCAATACCTACTCAATAAGTACGCGAGTATGCCTATACTATTTAAATTGTGGAAAATTCGTGTTTATGAATGATGGTCTTAACCGATGTACTTGTATTAATAATTTTGAATGGTATTTCGTCTTACGTTTTCTTTTTTTTTTTGTGAAAAATTAAGTACAAAGTTCCTTCGGAGTCTTACTTGTTGTAAGAGGTATTTAAAAATAATAATGATACATAAGCACGTTTTTTTTTTTTTATAAACATTTAAAGTACAAATCTCCAACCAGAATACTATTACTATACGCATTGAGTGACATTTTTCTTATATATTATATTATCTCAATCTTAGCCCATGAAAAATTTCTAAATACAAAACCTAGTGGTTTTTTAGGTTTATTAATTAATGTTTTATTGTATATTATGTATATTTTATTAGGTACCTATATAGTACAATTGTATAATAGTGAACGTGTTGCCGTTCTACATACATATTATTGTATTATTATAAAACGCGAATTTAAAATACCCATTGATTTTAATGTTATTAACAATTTGTTTAGCCCCGACAATCGGTTATTTGTATTTTTTAAGTCATTTATGCATAATTGAACGATTCCGAAAACTATTTATAATTATAATGACGATTTCTGCACGAGATGCGTGAGTTATTTTTCTGAGAAATCGGTTCGTGCTCATTAAAAATACATACGTAGCCATACGGTGCGTATATTTATTATTTAAATAGATTTTATTCGGTCGTCGTTGTGAAAAAATTGTTTTTCGGTCTCATACATGGCCATTTCGAAAAACTCACCTCGATTTGAGCGCTCTTCCAAAAAGGTAACAAAATTATAATACTTATTATAAAAATGCTATAGAATTCTAAAAATGTCCGTTAATGCATAGATCACAGAACGTGACTAAAAGATATATTTTATATTAATGGTCGTGTATTATAGGTGCATACAAATTATAGAATAGTCATAGATAATAGATAATATTGTAAAATATTATCTTAATCTAATACAAAATTCAAACTTTTGATTTAGTTCAATACTAACAGCGTTTTTGGATTTATATATATATGCTTAATAATAAATGTGTTTGTATTATTGTACAAATAATCTTTATTATTTGACAATTTATGACAATTCTATAATTTATGTTATAGTCGTTATTATACCTACGTCAAAATTAATTCAGTTAAAACAACAGAATAAACTTTTAAGTCAATGTTTATATTTTGTTTTGATTACCTATATTATTAATTATAGAATACTTAATAATTGTAATAAAATACACTGTATTTTTTAATAATGTCTGGTGTAATGTATATCGTACATAATTATCTATATGGATAAAAAAACTCGATTTTGCCACCACCAAAAATAAAATTAAGTCTCCTAATAAATTATGTTAACCAGTGTTAATTTCAATTTCTATCGCCTCCACAAATGCGACCATGCATATTAATTATTACGCCTTGATGATTTTTTAACCCTTCAATGCATGTTATTTTTTTCAGCAATCTAAATCATAAAGACTAATATTACTTATAGTAACATTTGAGACAAACAATTAGTAAAAATATTGGACTTCAAAGTTTTTTGTAAAAACCATCATTTTTAATTTGTTGCAAATATATATTATTAGGTATACAACATTGCGCACAAAAGTTATAAATAATTTTTTTTCCTATCCAACTTGGAAAATTTACTATTAAATGATAATAATTACAATAATATTTAACATATTAAAAATAATTAAACAATAACGTTTTAAAACAATTTAGAGAATAAACAAAAAACATAGAATATTATGTGGGCGACTAAAAACACTGTTATTTGTATTTTGTTCGTTCACGCGCGACGGTGTTTCCGATTCAGGAAAGGTATAAATCGTTTTACTGTTAGCTATTAATGTGTTGTATCGACGTGATAGCTGTAGGTTTGAGTCGTCGATTTCAACTAATTTACGAAACGAACAACGATTATTTAGGTGAAAATGTCATATTTTTTCTCTACTCTTGTATATTAAACGCTTATTACTATTATTATTTCCTCTCTTTTCGCGTTTCGTTTTAATTTCAAGCACGTAACATATTACAATTACACGACGGAGCAGGCGACAGACTTTTAACACAATAGTAATATTCTGATATTGTATACGCGTCGCCGCCGTATATATATATATATTATGTACGTCGATGGCGCGACGAGGGGGATACACTTGTCACTCGAGTCGGTGGCGGCAGTAGGGCGAGTGGCATTGTCATTTTTTTCTCATTTTATTGTTTTCAAATTGTATAACAACCGCACCACATGTTGAAAAATTGTTTGCCAAAAAGAACGAACGAGACTTCGGCGATGGTGCCTACGACGACGACTTAAACCAGGGATGGGCAAACTATGGTCCACGGATCTAGATGAGACTTAACTGAACGTAATACTAAAAAATATTGTCCAGACATTTTTTAGACTATACGCGAGTTTACTTTTATTCGTTGAATCGGATCGGTGGAAATCTGCAAATGCAAATTTAAAATTAACCATACTATATAAAAAATATGAAATGGGTAGGTTGAAAAAAAATGCAAAAGGATTCTTATTAAAAATTACAACTTTATAACAGATAATATACTATTATTTCGTAAAAGAAAAAATATTTGCCTAGATGATGGATGCTAAACATTTTGCGTAAGTTATTTATTTTGTTTAGAACTATAGTACCGGGATCGCGATTGAAAAAAGTTTGCCCGTCCCTGACTTGGACTATATACGTGTGTAAGTGAGTGTACGTGCGTGTGTACAGGAACAGTAAAATACGCACTCGACCGTATCCCATCGAAACCATTTTTTTTATACCGCAGCGCGCTTATAATAGGTATATACACGGCAAGCGGAATAGGATTTTTTTCTCTACATCGAATCGGTATTATTATACTATATTAATATATTATTAATATTATTATATATACACGACGGAGCATTGGCTCTATATGATGCCACTCTATATACTCTTTCGATATATATATATATATGTATGTATATTTATTATATATATTATATAATACAAGACGCGGTGGCAGTTTTTTCTAGAGACGTCGACCCGGATTTCGGATCATATTATATTCATAATACATAATATAGGTACACAATATATTATAACCAATCTCTATGTGCATGCGAATCGGACCTCGCGTGCAGATGTGATTTTATTTTTTCACCAGTTTTTCGACATCATAAATGTAGGTATATATATATATATATATATGTTATAACTTATTACATATACGCTGGGCGTATATACATTCACACCGTTCACATGATTGTGTTACACTTCATTGAGAAAAGTTTTTAGAAAAAAATATTTTCATGTGGTTTAAAGCATTATACAATGACACATTGACACATTGAATAAAAAAAAATAAATAATCTTAAATTATAAGACTTACCGCAGTGATTAGTGGTTTTTGATAAACGTTCTTAATTATCTCGTCATACGTTTTTTTAAATTTGATAATCAAAATACTTTCGTAAATATCGTACATTGAATAAATAGCTTTTTTTTTTTACATAGATAAACTAATTTTAATGTGTGTAGGCCCAAAAAATACTTATTCCATAAAAGTGGTCCACCGTCATAATATTATTAACTAATGTCTTTATAATATGTACAAAAAAAACTAATTTATTTATTTTTCAAGGTTTACACATCATTGTTTTTATTAAAGTATTATGAAATCCCACAAGATCGTGGCTAAAACTAAGTATTTTAACACTTGAAGATAATAAAAAAAATACATCTATTTTTGCGTAACTTAAATACTTCATTATAATATTAGATACCTTTTAAAAAGGAAATTACTTCGCTCGTTGTTAAATTTCATATTTCCACTATATCTACTTTAATATAATTTTATAATAGTACTAAAAGTGTAAATTATTAATGTTCCAACAACAAAACATTTTTAGCATTTACATAAATATTCATTTTATAATCTTTGTCATATTCATTGCTCAATATATATAAATGTTTAATTAAATTACATTTATAATAATTTTTAAAAATATTTGCCGATTATTGTTTAAAGCAGCGGTTCCCAACCTTTTTAGTTTCGCGGACCACTAATTTTGTAAAAAAATATTTGAGGCCCACCCATAGCATACATATACGTTTTCATAAAATTATAATATACAATATATACATATATACATGTATATATAGTTATTAGGAAGGCTCGCGGCCCACAAGTGGGCAGCGGCCCATGGGTTGAGAACCGCTGGTTTAAAGCATTTGCTATTAAATAATGTTCAAATCATTTGGTGTACAAAAAAAATGTATATATTTAATACATCTACAGTAAAATATTATAAAACCGAATTCTATTAAATAATATGCATTTTCGTCAGCCACGGCTAGTGCATAATGATATAATATAAAAAAATGTACAGAAATGGGCTTAAAATCAAAAATGATCGATTATATTATTAATTATATTATTTATAGATATTGGCTACTTTTTAAGAATACGAGTTGTTAGGTTGTAACGAAAGTATGTGAGCTGAGGTCTTGAGGACTATTTTAAGCCTTGAAAGTGAGTACTACTGGAATAGAGTAGAGGATTTCTTTGCGTTCTTTGATTCAATATAAATACGTATCTATAATTATAAACCAAAAAAAATCTTACACGAAAAAGTATAGCTATATAATATTTTTCATACATAATATAATAGTTTAAACTATTTTTGAACATTTGAAAGATTTATTTTGATCAGGTAATTAAAGTTTATATCAATGTTTGTATTCATTTTTGCAATATATTGTTTTCTATGATAACAATGGCTGATTTAATTATTGGTTTGCTACTTAGCCGATATGTAGTCACACGTGCAGTATGAGTGCAGAAAAATGCACGGATGCACGTACAATATTCATGCACAAAAAATATAGTACATTTTACACTTGATAATGAATCCGCTCCATAAGATCCAGGCCTCGCTTAATATATCATTAAAAAAAGTTTAAAAAAATAGTGTATATTTGTTGTAAAAGTCAAGTTTTATAAAAAAAAACTTCAAATTATATAATATAACAAACATTTTTTCCATAAATACAAACAATGACTTGGTAAATTATAGTGATTAAACGGATCATTCCTTATATATATATATATATATATATATATACGTCATATGTAATTCGCAGACTCTTTCGCGGCGACGGCATGGCGTATATATATACTACAATATATATTATATAAGTATCTATATATAATATTATAATAATATAATTGCGAAATCCATCTCGTGCAGAGTACATTATTTTGTACACATCGTATGTACGTACGTCCTACGGTTATACATCACGCGATCGTCAACTCGGAGGAGGGCGGCACTCTCGAGTTTTGAGGATATATATATATATGTATATATGTATCGTATTTTACGTTGTATATAACAGTGCGTGTAGCAGTTTTCGATCCTCACGCGATGATTTCTATACGACTTGAGATCGAACGGTGATAGTTTAACATTATAGTGATCATTGGAGTTACCGGATTAATTGGTATAAACATCCACTCGTGCTCTTTCCATTGGTCCAATACGAAGATAAATCAGCTATGAATATTATATTCACACCATTAACACGCATAGAACAAAGTTTGATACGCATTTTTAATTTTTCTCGGGGGATATTCTTGACTTTGTTTTCCGAGTGTAAAAACCCTCAAATTATATAATATATTTTAATAAATCTTTAATAATTGAGAGAATTGCTATAACTAACTTTAACCTATAATAATCGAATTACCTAAATACGACGCTAATAATATTAGTCACATATTTAGTAAATTCCAAGTGAGGGTGTTATTAAGATAATAAAAATATATTAAATAATACAAAAAAAATGCAAACTATATTTATATTTTGAAAACTAATTTGCATAATGACCCTAATTCCATGTATATATATATATGTATTCATTATTTTATATAGAAATATGAATTTATTAAAAGGGATCTATTACTAATAGGTGTATTACATTTTAAAAACTTTTTAGGAAGAATAAAAAATACTTCTCAAAAACAATTTGCAATACCTATATACGTATTATCATAAATACCTTTTAATAAATTATGAGTATTTCAAATGATATATCATATTTGCAATATGATACAGTGAAAAACTTTTTAACATAATACGGTGCGTGTTTACATAAGAATATAAATTATTTACCATAAAACCGTTTTGATCAAATATGTTACGTAAGTCCCTTTTAACAAATGCCCATTCATAGGTATATACTTATATGCCAGTATAAGTTTGATTATAAACACTTGCATTTGGGTCGTGGGTGGGGGTGTTATTACTATATATACAAAACTTCTCCATGCTACACCACTGTCATAGATACGTATGCTAAATCAAAATTTGTAATAAAACAAATTTAACAATTACGCCGTGTATTCGTATAATGATTTTATAGGTTTTTTTATAGGTTTTTATAGTGCTCCTATTTATTTATTCTTTTTAACCTCTTTTTTTAATTTTATAAAACTAAACCTTTATTGTTTTTACTTAATTCCTATTATTATACAGTCATGCACTCAGGCGTTTTAGGTAACATGGTCGAACAACCTAAATACCGCCTCCATCGACGTATATTCGGGATTTTCGTATTCTGAAAAGATTGGTAGCTGGGGTAGTTGGATATTGCAGCCTGCAATGACACCGAAATCTAATTATAGTTAATTTAACTAAACAACCATGTCTATACGTAAGTACAATTTATTATATTTACGGAAACGGAATATTCTCTTGTGCGATGCTGTACGAGTTAAGACAATAACAACATATTTCTGAAATGTAATTGAATAATGTTTTAAAAAATGTATTGCAATATAACATATAATATGTGAATGTATATTTTATATGAAATTATGAATATATATAGAATATGTTATTGTTAAAAAAAATGTACCTATTTATAAAAATATACTAAATTTAAAATCTGCCCTAAATACTATTTAAATAGTATACAATAATAAAATTTAATAAAATGCGAAAATATGATTTGGAAAAGAGAGCGGAAGTCACCCATTGGAGTGTCGCTATACATTATACCTATTATCTTAAGTAAAGTTTATTTATTTTTAAAAATCGTATTTTATTTGAATTGAACAATTATTGCAATTTACAATGATTATAAATTTATTAATGTACTTTTACACCAGTGAAATCGACTTTGGCACTACAATTATTAAAGATTTTTTTTGTTCTTTTAACCATATTAATTTTATTTACTAAAAATGCTTATTATACACAGGATGTTAGTTATTTCTCTGCCATATCGGTACGCATACAACTACGAAAGATTGATTTAAAAATAATTAATTCTTAATCATGCACCAACTAACGCAATAGCGATACGTTTTTATATCCAGTTGACCTTTGAATATTTAGGCGATACGAAAATGATATCACACAATAGGTCATTTTGAATAATAGCAAATTATAGTCCACTTTATTTTTTCTACATCATATAATATTATTAGACCATAACAATTAATAACAGGCAAATCAAACAATATCACTTAAAACTTAATAATTACACTCGCGATAAATATTAATTGTAATTTAATATCACAAGACCTATTCATTTTACTATTATATTATAAATTATAATTGTAATTGATAATTGATTATTGTATATATATTATACTAATCGAAGTGATAAGTTATTTTTTTTGTACTTAAATTAAAAATATAATATGTACGAGGTTTACTTTTTAATATTTTTACATAAAGAAAAAATCAAGGAATGTAAATGAAAAAATTAAAAATAATACAAATCGATTATTCTAGTAATCAATGTATATAAATTATTACAAAATATGTATTTATAATATTAAATGAAAAAAAAGAATGAGCGTCAATAATCGTTTTACTGCAGAACTAAAGCATGAGCATTTTACGTGTTATATAAAGGCCTCAACAACTATCGACGCTAATAACATATTTTATGATAATTCTAAATATTGCATACTTTATAATATTATTGTGAATTTTAAAACTTCTGGTCAACTGTTCGTTATTAATTTGTATTATAATGGCGTAAAATCGTTATATTATATGAAAAATATACGTAAGTATACCGTCGTTTTAGAATATAATACAGGCAATTTTAACAAACTGTACAGCGAAACGATTGTTCAAATATAGTTAAACAACAAAAGTATTTTATATGACGTTAGCTACAGCCATTATCTTTATTTGTTGCCGTATACGAAATGATAAAAAATATTAATTAAAACGGTTGACGCAAATCGTCTATTACACTATTTTTAATGCAGTCGTAGAGCGAATTAAATTAGAAGAGACTGAATATTTTAAATTTGTAATATTTATTTAATAATTTATGATGCAAAAAAAGATTTTTTTTTGCTTTTTAAACAGCTTTTTAAAACATTTTTGTTATGTATCTATTACTGTAAAAAAAAACATATCCAAAATATTGTTTACTTTAAATAGTTGTGTTTTCTTCTAAAACCGTTTTGATAGTCTTCTCTTTATAAGAGTGTGTTATTTTACTAAGACATTTTTAAAAATATTGTGGTTCAAAGATAAATACGTACAATAAAAATTTAATTTATTTAATAATTCGATTTTATAATTAAATGTCTTTTGGTCAATACGAATTACGCGCCCCCTTTTATCTAATATCCACTGCATATTATACACATCGGTGTGCTGCCTGCATATTTATAGGAGTAGAGCTAGTTGGTCTGAAAATATAGAGGGGACATTTAAATACGAAATTTCCATGTCGTATTTTAAATAATTTCAATTTCCAATCGAGAAATTCGCATACAATAGTGTCATGAGGATGTTTTATATGTTTCCAGGTTTGTATTGTAACTTTATAAGCAAATAATATTATATGATATTTAATCGATGAACAGTGTTGATCTAATATTTTATTCCAGACAATAAAGTTATTCTAACAAAAGTATCTTAATAATTATTCTATGTTTATAATTTTATTATAGATTTACCATTTACCTACAGATTTTAAATTAACTTAAAACTTTTTTTCTTATTGATTTTTTTCGTTTTTGATTATGGTTTTAAAGTGTAAATAGATATTAAGTATTTTAAAAATGAAAACAATGATCCTATTAAAATTTCCTTCTTTTTATAGTCTTCTAGATTCTAATTTAAAATATGTAGGTAGTAGCCAGTAGGTACCTCTTAGTTATAAACACTGGTAATATGGGTATACGTAAATAAATAATATTTATTTTACAATATTGATGTATCTATTATTTTACGTAAGTCTCTACCCTAACAGTACCTAAATACTACAAAGTACAAATATTTAGGTTTAGGTAGGTATATTATTACGTACAGTAACTAATTTTGCATTCAAAAATAATGTTTATACCTATATTAACATTAATACCCATATTTATTTTAAAATAATAGTAAAACCAAATAATATAATGTTATCACACGCGCTATAATAGGTACACAGACGACTGAAAAGTACAGCATAAACGTCAAATACACATTAAAAAGATAAAAGAAAAAAGAATAATAATTACACAATAATTATATTATTTTGAATAGTGTAAACATTAGCCTTCAAGAGCCACACAATTAGGTATACGTACTTATTTTATTAAACGTCTTCGGAGTCTTTGGACCCGATAAACACTTTTTGTAGGCATTCAATATTATACGTTATTTAAAACGTACGGCCAATTAAACATTTTTAGTTATACTATAAGAATTCATGTCAGATAAAATTTAATAATAAAAAAATTACAAATTGTTTTCTCAGCTTATATTGGTATCGTCGATACTAAACAGGCCGCGGCAAATGTGCGTACCGGCCGTACCGCTCTTCTGTACTGTAACTTGTAAGTGTCAATTGGAACACCGTAATGAATGTGTTAAATTCTAATTTAATGATATATATTATCATCGTACCTATACGAAAAACAAATCTGAGCTGAAGCGGTCTGTCAGCTTATATGTCACTAAGCATATTTCACGTAATGTTTTTTGATATTGCGACTATTGGGCTAATAAAGTAATTTATTTTACTATAAGTATTTAATTTTTGCCGAAAACAATGTATTTATTTTATTGCTAATATTTATTTATTATAGTAGTACTTAATTATACAATATCATATAGATAGTATTGCAATTAGCTTTGAAGTCAAAACCACCTCGCTGTAAAAACGGTTAAAAGGTTCATAGTGTAAATTAATCTAAATTTGAAATTCAAATGCTTATGAAAAAAATTGCACCTATGCATTTTTAATATATTCAAATAGTTATATAATATCCATAGAATTTTTAGTTTTGACCTTTCAAAAGTACAAACTAGATCCAATTTCCTAACCTATGAAGTTATAGATCGAGCAATTTTTTCTACTACTTATCGTATAGCAGACACACACACACACACACACACACACGCACAATATCATTGTAAAATCAATATACATTCATTACTCCGCCCAGAATTTTAAACCATACTTAGGTTCACACGAATTCAAATTTGCTACTATCGTCCAATAAACTATATTTACACACACATAGTCTGTCATGTGTCAATGAGTTGATATAAATATATGAAAGTATCTATAGAGTATCTGTACTCTGCCTACAATACTTATATATACATCAGCGTCCACGAATCCATTGCCGACAGGTCGTCGCTGTGTTGTCTGTTGACATCAAACGCATCACGACACACGGTCCCACCAAATAATATGAAATATCTACAGTGTACAGTGTACACAATTATCGTACTAGGTATGATGATGGTATGGGAATAATAATAATAGCAGTACCTATACTATTTCCCGGGCGCGCGTGTTTTCGACTCGTCGAGCGGTCCCCCCGCGGCAAACGGCGATGTCGAAACCGGAAACGGCGGTGCACCGACATCGCATCATTATACGTTTTTATTTTTATACGCATACACCTACTTGTTCGCGTGTGTCGTCCGCGAGTGTGTGTATGTGTGTGAATAAAATGGCTGCATAACATCAAAACGGGAAGAACGTGTTTGTGCGTGTCTATATATACTACTCGCGGTCCACGATTATTTGCAGTCTGCAGCAGCCGAGTCCGGATCAACACGAATCAAATTGACGACGTGTTTACAGGTGGTTCGGACTTGGACACGATTGAACAAGTTTAAAAAATTTAACTACAAAATCAAAAGGCATGGCGTATGCTTTTATATATTATATTGTTCAAATTGTGAATAAAATAATGGTTTTTACTATACCTATCTATATGTACCTAATGCTCACGAAAAAAATATAAATAATTTTGTGCCGAGGGGCTGACTGGTTTTTAGTTGAATGCGAGAAAATCTCCCTGCGGTGAAAATGGTAAGCTTGTCGAAATGACGAATAAGAATTACCTATAAGATATCGGAATAAAGTAAATTGTCTCTATCGTTACACCAAAAAAACGACGGCGAACGGTATCTGTAACGCCATCTGGTTGTGCGAAAACGCGACACTTTCGACGAAAAACGATCCGCCGGATTGATTCGTGCGACGCGTGTCGCAATAAAAGAGTCGTCGACACCAGATCTCGTTGAGCGTTACAATATCTGCTGACACGATGAAAATCAGTAAAATATTATAGTACATCTGTGCGTGTGTTTATTATTATTAATACTTGTATTTGTGTACGGCAATACAAAATGTGGACTTGAAAATACGACGTTCTCCGTGTCACCGACCGACAGAAACGTTAACGTAAATATTTATTTATTGAAATACATCAGTGATTGGCTGTTTGTCTTAATTTAATATAATTAAGAAATAAAATAAAATAAATTAATTTAGAAATAAAATTTATAGTTCACATTAAATAGTGGATTATTTTAAATTTTCGAATGTAAATGATCGGCGATTAGATCGTATAGTATTAATTTATTATATTGACTGAAGCTTTTATCGCATACCTATTGTACCGTATGATTGTATTTATACATAAAAAAAAAATGTTTGACAAAAATACCAAGTTTTATACTTTAATCAGCAGGGCTAGAATTAAATACGAAATCGGAAATATTAATATTAAATATAAATATTAATCACGGAATATATACTATAAAACATGCATTTTTCGCATTCTTATAATCGAAATATTATGCGATAATATTCATTTTATTCAATATAATGTGCAATAATATGCATTTTATCCAAAATATGCAAAAAAATGCAAAATAAAAACTCCACAGTGTACCGCATCACGAGGTGATTTGTGGACATTACTGACAAAATCAATAATCAGAAGTCGCAAAAAAAAACACGCTATTACATATTATAAATCCTAGCCCTGATAATAATAATAATAATAATAAATAACATATAATATTTATTATAATTCCTACATTGATTATAATTCTATACTTTACAATTTTAAAATTTTAAATATTAAATTAAATTTAATTGCCACTTGAATTAAAATATATATTTGATCGTACTGTTATAACTTGTTAAAAAAATCTTTAGATATTAAATTATATATTTTATGGAATTTAATTAATAGGTAGGTGTACATTTAAAAATGTTGTAAAGTTCTTAATTTTGGATTAGGTTTCCGTGAAGTTATTTTTCTACATTAAGAATTTGAAGAGGACCATTTATAGTTTCTTTAAAAATTTTAACAATAAAACACAATTTTATTATATATTCAAAATGCTTAGCACATCCTTTGTGGCATAATATTTTCGGGTATTCTGTCATATTTACTTGAGTCATTTAATAAATATTTTTTGCTTTTTAAGTTATTGAAATTTTGTGCGAAAACGTTTAAACACACATATATATATTATTGCATCGTCATTAAAGATTTGGAATTTTTTGATAAGAATTTTATTTTTCAGTAAATGATACAGGGTTTACTTTGTCTTTTTTTGTTTTTTATTTAATAGGTTTTTTAGAAAACAAATTTTTGCTCTTTTCCTAGATAATATTTTTTTTTTGGTTTTCATACTTTTCTAACACTTTATCGTAATGATTAGCCTTATATTAATTACTAGTCTTATTATTAGGACTTGGAAGCTGAATAAATCGAGACACGTAAGTATATAATTTAGTTCCTGGTGATAGTGATTGCATATTTGCATAGGGCTACTAAAATGGTTTTCGTAAATATCACATGTACTAACATCCTTTTGTACTTCAGTGTATGTTTTTTTGGTGTTAATAATTTTAATTCTTTAGGTGAAAAATCTTGAATTAGTTTAGTTTAAAAGTTTGTCTAATAATTTTAAATATAAAATATATTTGTCATGTAACGTGTTGTTTATAGTGTATATAAATTAATTGAAAAGCCAGTAGCTGTAATATGAAATATCATTTGTATAATTATTGTAGTGCAGTATAATAATATATAGCAATTGCATCCACATAGCAATTGAAAAATATTAATATTTTGAAAATATTTGATCAAGGTTTTCCTTCAAATATTCAATTTTAAATATTTTAGAAATATTATCATAATGTTTTCTCAACAATGTTTTCCTGTAATACATTGCTAGAACATTTTCAAAATGTTCATATGACAATATTTTATAACCATTTATGGTGCAATATTGTGAAAATGTATGTCCACAAAATATTTTCAACCTTATCTTGTGGATATATTTTCAAAACATTTATTGATTAATATTTTATCATTATGTATTGTGTAATATTGTGAAAATGTATGTTTATAAAATATTTTCAACCCTATCTTGTGAATATATTTTTAAAACATTCATTGTTCAATATTGTATTATTCTCTATGGTGTAATGTTATGAAAATGTCAAATTGTCAATTAATAAATTTAATTTATGTTACCTAATTATTATAATATTAATATGCTTGTTAACAAAATATTATCAACCACGGTGTATTATATTGTATTATATTATTGTCAATTCATACGTATATATTAATGCATTAAACATTAATGCACCATGATGACAAAGTATATCCACACATTATAATTTATTCCGAGTTAGTTTAGAAGAATAAATTGTGTATCACTTATATATATATATATAGTTTATATTATATGGATATATATTGTAGATTATATATTATAATATCACACAATGTTAAAAAAATATAGTATGTTGTAGGATTACCTATAATCTATATAATAAAATAATATATTCGAAATCAATACTTAAAAACAAATGATCATTGATCACCAATCATTATCATTGTTCGTCATTGATATTATCAGTTACATAATTTATATTAAATTTATTATATCATTGGGAAAAATATGCGACTAGTCGCTTGCGCATCCGCATTAAAGCCTACATAACTGGCGACTTGTCGCTAACATATTTACATCAAAATATTGAGTTGTGGCTCCATCCATAATATATTATTGTATAATATTATGATTTATTATAATTATATTATCTTAGTCCAAGGCTCGATTAAAGATATATTTATATATCTTAGTCATCCGTGGTTCAAAGTATTGTTATCACACTCTTCGCCGAAAAACTTTTCTGCGGTAAACCGGTACGAAACGTTTCGTATTTTCTCGTATCGCTCTATACGTTGTTATCATATTATTTTGAAATGGATTAATGTTATTTTTATTATTTAATAATAGACATCGATAATAGTGATTTAGTGCATTAGTGTAAAGTGTTATTAATTATTATGCATCTATGTCCCATGAATTAGACGAATCAATGCACTGCAGGTCTAACTTTAACCTTAAAATTGCATTATTCAATATTTATTACGTATTATTATTTTTTAATGCTCTAAAGTCTAAAGCGTGTAGTTCGTACTTTAAATTGGATTGTACTGCGTTACTTGCCTACTGCAAAAACTTGCTGTCGACTGTCGCATTTTTTACTTACATCATACAGGTATTCATGCAAATAGTAAATAGTAAATAGCTATAAGAAAATCTTAGTTCTTGGTAAATACGTTCAATAGTAATTAACATGTCGTCGAACAAACCACACGATTTGTAATTATTGCCTATTGTTTAATTTCCCAACATTTGTTGTTAAATACTTTCTACAATACATATTGACTTATTTGATAAGTATACAACATCAGTTCGGATTCTAGCATCTTCATACATTATTATATCTTTTAGCCTATAGTAAGTACTTGATTTATTTTTAACTTATTATCATAATTTAATATAATTTACAATGTTACTTCTATACAAGTTTTTAAATATCTATAGGTAGTTTAAATAAAAATAAATATTAAATAAGTACTTATTATAAACTATTATTAAATACATAATATAATAGGTAGGTAATTGTGTACTTATTATTGCTTTGGTAAAATGTAGGTAATAAACAATATATACCCATATTACATTTTAATAAAAATATAAAATAACAGTACTAAGTAAATATTGGTACTTATATTTTTATTATATTAATTTTTTGTACTTATTTCGATATCCATTTTTTCAATTAGGTAATTTAGTTCATTTTTGCATTTTAATTAAATATCTTAAGAAAATACTCAAATATATCATAAACCAATTACCTAATATTATACATAACAATAGTTTTCAATTTTAATGTTAAAAACAATTTCTACCTACCTATTCTAATTTTTTTTTTTCAAAATCAAATTAATTTTAATTAAACTATTTTCTTGAAATAATGTAAGTATTTTATAAGATTTAACCTAATTATATATCATAATATAATAATATCTCCATTTATACTTTAATTAATCATCAATAAGTAATATTAGTTAGTAATTAAGTACCTATACTTAATATAAATATTAAAAATAAATTTAATGTTACATTTCTACATAATTTTACCTATGTTGTTAGGGATATACAGTGTTATTCAAAAACTTTGGAAATAGTCATTGGACTAATTGGCACTGATAATTATCTATGCATCTCATGGGCTAATATTGATATTTCATTTTAAAGTAAGCTATGAGTATTTTAAAGTTTTAATATTGTACTTTATTATACCTCATTTTAATTTAAAATTAAAATATCAATTAAGACCCATGAGATGCCTTAGATATAATTAAATACTTTATATATTTTGTTAATAGGTAACTTTACTAAAATATTAAAGCTAACAACACAAAATTGGTTCTACTAGACACATATTTAATATTTTTACAATTGTTAGATGGATACAACACATCCTCTTTTAGCATTTCCAAACTTTTTGAATACCTTGTATATATATATATATATTAAAACATAGTGATAAATATAAGACAAGTGGTTTTTTGGTTCTTTACCTATGCAATAAATATTAATTATTATACCTATTGCATGTGTTATTATTTAGGCTGTATGTCCATTATATACTATATATTACACCTATTAATAACAGTGGATTAAGATAGAATATATATTATAATATGAAAAATATGAAAAATAAATGAAAAAAATTGCTGAATAAAATTAGTTATCTATATAAAATTATGTATCTCATCTCTTTTTAAATTTTTGATATGTATCTATTATAACAATTCTTATTATTTAAAGTCGTGAATGATACCAGTAGTTTGTTAATAATAAAAAAAGCATTATATAAATATCTTTATTATTTAATATTTTTATATTCATGTAATACTTATATTTAAGTTTGTAAAAAAATTATATTTTACTTTTATGTTAGAAATATGTGAAGTGTTGTATGTTTTATCGGGGACAACACAGTTGCAGCTGTGCCCAAGGTTTGGTACCGCGATGGCTATTTTGCGTGGCCAAATAAGTCCATCCAAAAATGTATTGAGCGTCGTGTAAATCCAAATGAGTTGGAGTTTACATATTTTAAATCAAAGGTTCTACACACAGATATAGGTAATGATTTTTATTTTCATTATTTTATTGATTTGTTAAATTAAGTTACTATATGTTCTAGGTAGTATATATAACTATAGCTTACTAAATATAACTTCAACTGTATGTATTTTTATAGCTCATCTATTAGAAGCTCGATCCATAGCCCAAGATAATTCTGGATTATCATCAAATGAAATTGTTGATGTAAACACAAGCTCAAAAAGAAATAAAAAACCTAAATCAATTTATAAAAAAAATGAACCTGTTAATATTTCAAGTCCTCCTGGCCATATTTCTGAAGGTAATAATCTTAGTTAATTTCAAATAGTATTATGTATAATAATCAGCTAATTAATACAATGTACATAATATAGTTTAAAATTAATAATTTGTTTAAAATTTATGAACATATTATATATAGATAATAGTTATTAATTTCGTTCTACATTTCTTGATCATGTCATGAAAGTTAAAAAAATGTACTCTACTTAATATTTAGTATATATTCGTTACTTTCTCTTAATCTACCTATAACCTATTCTACAGGATCTGAAGACTTAATATTATTTCATGATAATGATGATTCTGATAAAGATAAGTCATATAATATGGTAAGAAATGAATCCAGTCCAAATTCTGATGAAGATAGCTGTTTATTTAAGGATAAAACATTAAAAACAAAATTAAACGTTGAAACAACTCCACAATTCAATCAACCAAAGAAAACATCCATCGAGGAAACTTTTGAAATATCAGGAACTGCCAATAAAAAAATTGAAAATATTTCATAATAACATTTCCACTAATTCAATTCACCAATCATCAACACCTTCAGTACCAACAAATAAAGTATCCACATGCATATCATCAATATTATCTCCTTCTATCGAACTCGAGAGTGATAAAGGTAAAATTAATTTTATCATTATTTTATATATATATATAAGCATATGATGACTATGTGAGTTACATGTATGTATATTTTATACATTTAAATATATGTTTATTCTACTTTAGCGTTCAAAAAATTTGTAACCAGAAGCCTAACCAATATCAAGTATGAAATTGAGTCTATTCAAAAACGACAAGATTCTTTTTGTGAACTATGAGAAACCTTTTTTGAAAAATTCTCTAATCCATCTACCCATCACTCATCAATCTGGGATTCAGATATATTTCATGAGATTGTTTGCATTGAAAATGATAATGAACTGGAAATAATGGAAGAAAAGCTGAACACGGATAAATCTTATAAAAATCAAGTTGTATGTACATTTATTTACTATAATTGAAATATATATTATAATAAAAATAATTATTTTTATTATAATAACTGGCATTGAACCAATATTTCAGATTGTATCATTAAATCGACTAGTTGGAGATTCTCTATCAGAAACAATTAGAAAAATCATGCAGACATGAAATGTTAGACATAATTTGTTATTACAAAACACAGGTAGTTAACAATGTTAACATACATAAATAATAATAATAATCAGGTCTAGGATTTATATTCAATAAAAATTGTAAAATATGCATTTTATTTACCAAAATATGCAAAAATATGCATTTAAATAAACATATATATACATAATATATATTTTAAACAAAAATATATTTACAAAAAAAATATTTATTTATTGAAATACATCAGTGATTGGCTGTTTGTCCTATTGGACAATTGTTGTGGCTGTTTTATAAATAAAATTTATAATTCATATTCAATAGTGAAAATATTTTTAATTTTGTGTTTGAAAAATTGGAAAATTTATGTTTGACAAAAAAACCAAGTTTTATACTTTAATCAGCAGGGCTAGAATTAAATACGAAATATACTATAAAACATGCATTTTTCGCAATAATATTCATTTTATTCAATATATTATGTAATAATTTTATACATTTTATACAAAATATGCAAAAACATGCAAAATAATAACATCACCATTTGCATACCGTACAAAACGTCTGCGATCAAATTTTACCAATTTATTACCACCGTATAAAGTGTCCGCGATCGATTTCTATCAATTTATTATCGCCGTATAAAGTGTCCGCGATATGCAACTCAAACAATAGATAGTACAAACTGTCCGTTTACCGAAAATAATATGTACCTCGCTTAGTATTATTTATTACCTATGTGATATTGTGATTACTGGTCTTCAGAAACAAGAAGTATTATAAAAACCGAAAACCACTCAACTTTGAAATGCTAATCTCGCTAAAAAATTATCGAAAAATAAAAATTTTTGAACATTAAAAAAAATTGTTCTATGAATTAAGTACATTTTAAATATAAGTTGCCGCTTGAAAAATTAAAAGTTGATAGTGATTTCACTATTAAAATCAAGGGCAAAAAAATAAAAATTTCATACTGTTTAAAAAAAAATGAATACTTAATGAGTGTTAAATGATAAAATAATCACCCTGTATATATTTAAGATATTAAATTATACATAAGACCATAAAATTTACAATATTATACAAATATTGTAATGGGGGCAGGGTTGAAAGTTTTATTATTTTATTCTATATCGGCAAGGTTTGACAAACCTTAAACAGTATATTATACTAGTTCAATTTTTCATGATCGTTAAATGTTCTTGATTACCTAAGTCTAAAAGTTAAATAAACATATAATAAATATATATGTACTGTGTGCGCGATAATATTGTTTATAGAATGTCATATTTTATTTTCTAATAGTTCATTGTTTGATCAATGGATGTCGTTTTCGGGTCAGTAGAAAGTAATCGGCAGTCCGGTCAATTCGCAGTTCGGACACTCCTGCAACGTACCTACAGACTACAGGACATATAGCGCCCGTTTCCGTACGGTTTAAAATACTACCCCGACGACGTCGACGACAACAAACACAAACGACAACACTGCACCAGTTGCATTGGCGCATTATCATTATTCGATCGGCGTCGTAATACTATTATCACCCACACCAGATGGCTACAATATAAACGATATACAATATCAACTATTTTATCTCGTGTCTTACAAATTATTCTGGCGTGTCCTGACCGAACCAGTCTCGCCAATCTTTTACGTTTTTTCGTTTTCACACTGCTCGTAGTTCCGGCACATCGCAATCCCCACTACTGACGATGGCTTATTTCACGCGCAGTCATCGTAATAAATGTACGAGTACTGAGTAGTACGACACCAGAACTTCATCCGTTTGCATCCGGCTCTGTGTCCCATCAACGTCTATTAAACGGTAATAATATCATTATATTAATATTTTTTTGTTCTTTTATATTATAACCACAACAATATTATTAATGTTTATCGTTGTTAACTGTTTAGTCGAATAACAAATTCCTTGTGTTAGTTCTTCTATTACAAAGAAGCACACCACCATGCCTGCTGGTATAGAAAACGTCGATGAAGCGAATCGTCACCCACAGCCGCCAACGATGACGCTGGAAGGAAGGAAACCAGTTCTCATTCAGCCCATGTACGTAATAAAATATAATATTAATGTGATGGTGAATAATAATAATAATAATAATTCATAGCATTAATATTATAACCTATAAGTAATAACACACTTTTTTGCCGCGTACTGTTTTGTCCGTATTTATTATTGTTAGTTATTATTATTATTAGTTAAATCAATATGCGCACAGGATACATCCATAGTAAGCAAAGTATACTTATATTTGGTTACTATCGATACAACTAAATATGCGACGGTTAGCCTCGCGCATACGCACGTCAAACATCGATGTCGGAGACTCGTCGCTTATATCATGTGCTTCAAATTGTTTATACGGCCGATATGGGAATGGGGCTCCATCCATTGTATATGATTTAAGGTTATAATACACGCGCTGTAGTGTAATCGAAATCACGATTATTATTATCTTTCACTAGCACTATCAAATACGATCACCATAAGGCGGAACCAATGAATCACAAGTTTATTTTTTGCGGCAAATTTAAATTTGTCTTTGTCGTTGAATTATTAGGAATTTTGGATATTTGATAAGCATAATATATAATTGGATTCTGATATAATAAAACTAATCTGGTTAATTCCATTCTCGGCAACCATTTTATTTCGATGATTAAACTATCGTCATTTCGATAGTATTTTAACAACCTTGGTAATATTACTGTTGTGCCGTAGAACAGGGGTCAACAAAGAATATAAAGGCCACATTTTATTTTTTCTGTTTCCGTGTTATGTGATAAACAGTCATTCGTAGGAATACGTTATTCGTAAGTGTTCAAGTATGTTTCCCAAACAGAACGTATATTCGTAAAACCCCGTTTCCCTGTGCTTTGTCGTCATTGTCGACATATGAGCAGAGTTACAGCGGGTTATGTTCCGCAGAAATGACAAGTCGCGCGTACGTCTTATCTAGCGAGCATATGGCACAGTTCCAGTGACTCGTCAGAGTTCCGCGTTACGGGTGTATCGCTCTCGTTTGAGCTGCCCGTCTCGTGTGCCGCTGTAATGATCTGACAACGCGTGCGATTCGATTCTGATCCGATTATTCGGTGGCTGTGACGTCGTTGAATGACATACGAATCTGTTCGAAACATTGTACACATTACGAAAACAATAATTTATTTTTTGGGTAGTGTTTGTAAAATTGTAACGTATAATAATCTATTATATAAGATCTTTTTTAGTAATACGTACATCCAAGTTCATTAAGTTAAGTTTATTATTTATAAACACTTAGTTATGATTTTTTTTTTATAGATTTCCTATAAAAAATGAGCAATTAACTCAACTGTAGCCAATCGATGTTAAAAGCGAATTAGTGTAAAATTTGTTGAAAAAACACTCATAGATTTGACATATTGACATCTTCTTCTTTTATATATTATTTTAATAAAAGTGAAAAATAGTTACGTTCACAATATCTAGGATCGCAGCTGTCGCATAGAAAAAAGCTCTAGGTGTGGTCGCCGCAGCCTAACGATTTATTATATCAATGATTATATTAGTTACCCATTATTATTAACCAATTTTTTTTTTTCATAGTCGATACAAATATACAAATATTATGGCCCTAATGGGTTATAGGTATATTTTCCATCAGAAAAACTGATGATTTACAAATTCACTACATCAAATGTTGCGTTTCCAGCGTTCCGTTTAAATATATAGAAACGGTACGCTAAAGAAAAAAATAAAAAAGAAGGCGGACTCTCCGTCCCTCCACGTCCTCCCACAATTCAAGCACTGTATATATATTATATTCTAAATACTACTCATACTATAACATACTACCTATGTTTCTATTGAGCCTCTTAAACTCAGCACCCATGTAAAATGTACCTATATAATTGGTTAACATATAATAATTTAATGCATAAAAACAGTACTCTTAATTTGGGGGGTCCACATAGAGACACTAATATTAAAACAATAAGAGTATTTTTATTTTTTAAAAAAAAATTAGATACCTAGTCCTGTCTGTGATTGAAAGGTTTAATTTTTTGCACTTAGTATAATTAGTAAAAATATACCTATACGAAATAAAAATGAATTAATCATAACTTAGATTTACAAAATAGAATCTATAAACATTATTTTCAATTAGTTTTTAATTACTATTTTTTTCTTTCAGTGAAAATGAAAATGTCGTAATAGAAGCTATGGACTCGGAAGATGAAAACGATTTTGACTTCGGTTTTTATGATGGAATGGAACTAGAAAAAATTCTTGGACTCACGAAAAATAACGGAAAACTTTTCTTTTTAATTAAGTGGAAAAATCAAGTATCCGCAGATTTGGTGCCTAAACAATTAATTCATGAGAGATATCCACAGTTAACTATTGCGTATTACGAGAGCATATTCCGGTTTACTGATACATAAACCGAGGATTAATTTCTTTTTTTCATATTTTTTTTCATATTCTTTTATGTACAATCAATGAATAATATGGTTTTAATATTTATAGATTATCCATTATAGTTTTGTCTGTAAATAATAGAAGAATATTCTTTTATTAATTATGTCAATGCCATTATTGTTTATAATAATTATAATATTATTTAATTAATTACCTAAATATATATAAACATATAGTATAATAGTGTAAAGCTATTTTAATAATTTTACTATAAATAAATAATATTATTGTTAGGATTTACTATAGTAGAATTATTTTTTTGGTTAACTGGATTTTTGACGATCGTTCTGATAAGAACGATACGAACCGATCGTCGACAGCAATTGAATTATTATATTAAATTAATAAATATGTCTATGCTATGTGTGTGTGCGCGGGGCGACCCGACGGCGGTTTATGATTGTTCTATTTTTGTTTATTGTCATACAAAATATTACCATGTACGATGTACCAGTTATTTTATTTACACTGTATAGTCAATAATCATTAACCGCCGTCTAGTATACGATGTCTTTTATCGTGGTGTTATATCTATGATTTTAATATAATGTAATATATTTTAAAACGGTCGGTTTTACCCAAAACATTCAACGCACATGGCGAAGGGAGACAGAAGAGTCCAAGAACGATACGGATACGGCATATTCACACACACACACACCACAGTGGAAATGCAGACATTATATATAATATTATACGGTACCGTCGTCTGTCACTCCGATCGATCGTTATTCCGTATTCGTCAGTCCGATAGTCTATACTTTTATATTATTTAATCTACTCTGTGCTGTTATAGTCTCGATTTTTCGATACTATATTGATTGAATATTTATTATTATTTTGCTAATTAGTTTGGCCATTCGTCGTTTAAGGTACGTATAAGTAAAAATATGATTGTTGTTTTATAATAAATTGTAAATAATTATATATTGTAATTTTCCATTTAGTAAGTGTAACAATATGTAATATAATCGAACCTAACTAGGTAACAACTAATACATACGATATACTTGTAGTTTATACCATGTCTGTATGTACATATACATATGTATATTACATAATATTATAAACAAACAAAATAATATTAAACATTAATATATTCATATATACCTACATAATTCAAATATTAAATAAGCAATTATCATTAATTTAGATATTCTGAATTTTTTTTGTGTAAATCTATGGTTAATGTATCGATAATAATTAGGCAGCTAAATAATTTCCCCGTAAGTAAGAACTAGGAAGCTAATAATAAGCTATAGTTAAATTATATAGTTGTTCCCTTGTTGGTAGGTATTATTTATTTCTAGTTATATTATAATGGATAATTCAAGAAATGGCTTCAAAAAAAAAATTCGTTTATCAAAATCTCAATTCAATAAAAAAATAAAACAGCAACTTGATTCTTTATATCATTTAAGAAAACATAATAATACAACATCTGTTGCTTTACCAGTTATGTGCAATATTAGTTCAATTGCACAGACTCAATTTAATTTTGAAAATACATTATCTAATGATCCCTCGAATGATACACTTACTAAGGAAAATTATGTTATTCCACTTAGTATTTCATCTCAAATGTCTTCTGAAAATAGTAATTTTAGTCAAACATTGTCCCTATTCGGTGAATCTAGTTCTACTACTTCATTAAACAATTTTAACTCAAATAACCATATCACTGATTGTGAAAAAACATCAATAACTGATCAATTAAAAGAGTGGGCTGTTAGGAATAGAATAACTCATACAGCCTTAAGTGAATTATTAACAATTCAAAGGCAAATACCCGAATTTGAAAATCTTCCAAAAGATCCTAGATCATTTTTACAAACCCCAAGACAAACAGTTTTGCGCGACGTTCATCCGGGAAAATATTATCATTTTGGATTAGAGAGTGGTATCAGTAATATGCTAAAAATATAAATTATTCTGATATTCCTGATATTATAAATGTTGCTATTAATATTGATGGGCTTCCACTTAGCAAGTCTTCTTCTAGTCAAGTTTACCCAATACTATGTTTAATAAATAATATTAATGTATTAATTTCGAATATTTTTTGTGTGGGTATTTATCACGGTAATGAAAAGCCATCGGACTTCAATGTTTTTTTGACAGAGTTTGTAGATGAAGCCATTACATTAACATTAAACGGTATAAGTATTGGTGGTAATCATTATAATTTCAAAATTAGTATGTCTATTTTTGTTTATTGTCATACAAAATATTACCATGTACGATGTACCTCTATCGAATCTAACTCTATCGAATTTTAATTGTTTTGATGATAAATACTCGAATATTTTTTAAAAGTTCCATATTTTTTTATTCAATAATATAATAATAATAATATGTATTTCAGAATCTTTTTATTTCATATGAGTAATAATCTGGGGTGGTAATCAACTTTGACAATCAATACTAAATCATAAATAGGCCTATGAACATTTTTGTTGAATTTATTGTAGTAACAAATGTATTTTGCTATATAGGTATATATATTATTCTGTATATTGTGTACATCCCCAGTGATAATAAATACATTTTTCATAATAGTTTTTACCTAGTTATTATATTTAATGTGTTTATAGACTAAGTAAAAAAGTTGGTTGAAACTATTGTCCTGAGTAATTCCCTACACTTACAAGTGCTGGTGAATGCAATAAGTTATAACCTAACCTACTTATCTATCTGCAGTTAGTAAAATTACGCTATTACTTTCTTCTAGATCTGCGAATATGGTCCTCTTGAAGTTGTGTACTCGAGCATTTTATCAAATAAACTGTACAATAAAATTGTTAGTAGAATAATATTTCTAGTCTCATTTTTTTCAAGTACAAATGAATAGATAGTTATGACCTACTAAATTGGAGAATCTATGATTCTATATACCTACCTCTGTTGTATTGTTGGTTCTATTAAGTATTGTAATACCCATTCGTACAGATAAAGTACAGTTTAATAAATGTATGTGTTAGTACCCAACAATATAAATTGAATAAAATGTAAAAATGCTTATCAATAGTTGGGTAATAAAAATACAATTTATTACTTGAGTAGGCTAAAAATCTTTGTTTTAAAATTAGTGATTTTTTTTTTTTTTAATGAACCTACTTTCTTAGCAAACATTAAAAATTAAACAAATGCTTTTGGAAATATTTTCTTTACATCTAAAATGAGTATCATTAATAATATTTTAAGAACACCTGCAGATAAAAATATTTCAAAAATTACTGTTCAAAATGAATATTTGATAATATTATTACACTTATATTTATTTATGAACATCTCTTTAGTATATTTGTTGATAACTATATTATTTTTAAATTAACATACATCTAAGAGATTATACTTGAATATGAGTAAATCTGCAGAGGATAGCACACTTAAAAAACGGTGTTTAAACAAAGCAGTACTAAATGTATCAACAAACAACAAATTCAAGTTCTTCGCCAAAAAATGTGTTGGCAAAAAAAAGAATCATTTCACTGAATAAGTTCAGCTATTTTATATATTTTTTTATTTTAAGTAGGTGTTTTAAATAAAATAATTTACTTAATGACGAATTAGTAGGAATATTCATGGACAGTTTTGGTAATTTAGTATCCTAATCGTTCTTAATTCCTCTAGTTTGTATATAGGTAATGTTTCGTTGACTCCAAAAACCGCACATTTGATCAAATACAGGACAAAACTGCATAATTTTGGTAGTTTAAAAGCGCACACATTTAATATGTTAAAATCGCACAATTTTAAAAATTTTCGGGAGTATTTAATTTGCGCCTAAAACAAATAAAATATATGCCATTTGCGCCACTTTTTAAGTTTGTAATTTTCGCCAAATAAAACTAAATAAAAAGGTATTATATAATCCGTGCCATCGTGTACCTACTAAAATTGTAATTTACATCATTGTACACCTTGTTAAAATTGTAATTAGTGCCACTAATATTATAATTATAACTAAATGTATATAAGTAAAACAAACTCCATGTATATTAAATAAAGTAAATTTTCGTTTAGTAATAAAACGTATAAAAATTAATCATATTATAATAATTATAAATAAATGTATATAATAATAAACGCCATCGTATTGAAAAATTTTTCGATAGGTAAAATTTGCGTATAACAATAAATCTTTATCTCTGACACTTTTAATAATTTAGTATAGTTATTGAAAGATAACTTTGTTGGAGTTATTGTTAATAAAACAATAGTATATTATTATATTACATTTTATTAAAAGACAAATTTATAAATGATAAAATAAATGAAAAAAATGCAGGAATATGATGTATGAAAACAATATTTTATTTGTATTTATATTACACATTGTCTATTTTTATGTTTGGTTTATAAAAAAAAAATAGTTTAGTACCTGTAAAAGCCAAGACCCAACTAGTGTAGTACCTACCTATCTAAAAAAAACCGAGACCTAACTAGTATAGTACCTGAAAAAATGCCACACCCAATTTGTATACCATTTTTTAATTCAGAACTCAACTCGGATACAGCCATACATGATATACGGTCCAATACGGTTTTATTAAGGACCTATTCAAAATTCGAATGCTTGTATTTAATTTTTTTTTGGTATATATTTAATTCATTAAAACTATTTACTATTTTTATTTTTGAATATTAAAAATAGTAAATACCTATATTTTCGTATTTTAATATTTTATAACGGTTCTATCAATTTAATAAACTTATAAATAAGTAATATAAATAATAGCATTTAGATTAAATTTTTAAAAATAAATTTATTAATATTATTGATAGTCTTACATGCTTATGTAAATAATAGAAGGTAATATATAATATTATAATTTTACAAGGACATATTTAACTGTGATCTTAGAGGACGGAAAAAAAATTATAAGTAGTATGATACTACTTGTATCCAACTAATTTTTTATATGTAACAAGTTATATATTTTTCTATATCTAAAGTACAAACTGCTTAATATGATCGCATATTTTCATATAAGTAGGTAACTAGTGATACTAGAATTGTCTAAAACAAAAAATTGAGTGATGATGATGGGGTAGAGAATTATTAAATACCACTAACACCCTCCTCCTAATATGTTCTTATTAGTAGTTAGTTATGTAGATTTATATTACGTAGGTGCATAGGCTATAGACTTAAGGCAAGCCCGTATGGTGGCGTATACTTACGGTGGAGGAGGAGGGAGTTGAAATGTATAATATAGATACATCAATAATTATTAAATAATATTAAATTTATATACTTATAATTAATTTTTAGAATATTAAGTGTTTTTTTTATCAATACTAAAAGATACAATTTATTGATGTAGTAAATTTACCCGACGAAAGAGGTAGTATTATAAGTAAACCTAATAATCCTATATCATGCTGACGCCAGTGACGTCCCTAGACCCTTTTACAAGGGTGGGGGGCAAACTTCATACATTAAAATATAAATATACGAATTACTAGGTAGTGATATAAATTACGAAAATTTAAAGGAAAAAAGCCATGGAAGACTTCCTCTCCCACGAGAACGCCCTTGAGTGACGCTGATACATTTGTTTCTGGAGAAGCATTTTCTGCTAGTTCAGTTGGTTGTGACAGATATTAAATCTAGTTTCCTATACATAAAATGTAAAATCTCATTAGATAAATTTAATAAAATTTGAAATAACTGAAAAAAAATATCATAATATCAGTAAAGGTTTAACAATAACAAATAACTTATGATTTTACAATTATTTTACGTATTATGTATAAGGATTGCCGTTTAAAAGAAAACCAAGTTGTATTGTGCACACACAAAATACACGAGTTAAAAAATTGTAAGTCATAGGAAACTATGATCCATTAGTCTATTTAGTCTACATAAACGTCCCGCGCAAACAAAATTAAAAAATATTTACAAGATAATGAGTAATAAAGTGTCTTGGGTATCCACGGTATATCAGGTATCAACAATTTTCATATAATATTTTCATTGTAATCGACGTTATCTGTAAAACATAAAAATCGTGGTGTGATTGGCAGCACCGTCATCTGCGGTATACGGTCATTGCCCTAAAACATAATATAAAAATTCACTCGACTATAAACTTACCGTCCGCATCACTCCATTACCAGCCGTACCACCATTGCGGGCGGCACAGCTGTAGTGATGCACGTAAGCCGCAGTCGAAACACGACGACGTTTCGTCCGAAAGTCGTCGTCGGTGAAATAGTGACGTCCCCGGTGCAGACACAACAACATAATATTATGTCTATAGACGTCGATACCAAAGTGACGTTTGGGACTAAATGACCCGACGCTAACCACCTACAGACGCTATAACGACCTACCATACTATAAACCTGCGTAACCTACCGGTCTATGCGTACGGCATTCACCTTCTGCGTTACAAGTATTTTGATTGTCGTAATCTCTACCGTCATTTTGGATCCAGTGTTTTGCACGAATTTACGGTAAATATTAGATTTTTAATAAACATAATCGTCTATTATTTTCCTTCACTTTTTCAGTTGTCCATTAGCCTACCACTCATCCAAGTCACCCAGCATTCCGTGATTTTTATATTATATGTATGTTTTTAAGGTACCACAAACGACTGAAAACCACGTTTTTGATATTAGCCGCTGTTGCCGTGACTATCGTTTTGAAGACTATCAACAACTACCGGTAAGATTATGTTCCTTTAACCCACCGTGCCGCCATAAAAAATTTTCAATACACTCATCTCCCACGACGTTCTCTACTGATTTAATTCTGTTTTTCAAACGTACAACATAGCAAATTATGTTCAGCAGTTCCAATTTTATGAAAACATTTTAATAATATTATGTAAATTGATTTAGGTATCTAGTATCAAACCTGAGGGTAAGAATATTATCAATATTTACTCCTAAATTATTTATAATGTTTTAATTTTTAAGTAAGTTTTGAGTATGTAAAATATTATAATTTAAAAATGCACACAATTCTCTTTAGAAGTTAGAACATTGTAAAAAATGTATGTTTAAATACATTAAATGTTCTCATATATTTGTTCGATTATTGACCAATTCACTTTAATTTTAAAGCTTACTAAAGAAAATTGAAGCTGTTTAACACAAATTTGCTATGTATTACATTTTTAATATGTAGATAATACATGTGTTGTAATGTGGAATTTTCTTACATTTCTTTTTATCCATAAATTGACATTACATTAATTAAACAAGTAAACAAGGCATTGAGGCTTATGAAATATAAGTTGTATCTTCGATGATACGTTATCCAAATGCCTTTATTTTATACATGTATGATACAAACCACGTTTACAAGATCAAAATTAAAATAAATATAGAATGGGTTCTAAATGTTTTAATATAGTTTAATTTTTTATTTTCAAACCTTATTTAATTTGAAAAAAACTAACAAATTAGAAATAAATACCTATTCAATAATTCAATTTACTTTTACCTAACACATGTCATTTATTTTTAGATGACCAAAAACTAAAATAAATCATGAGCATTTACATATTGTAATAATAACAAACAACATTTTTTGTAATTATCTGTTACAAGCCAGTATTTTAGTTTCATTAAAATTTTTAAAACCTTTTAAAAAATAAATCAATAAAATATGTTAATACATAACTAGGTATAGGTAATATAGATTAAATTTTTATAATAAAGAAAACATCAATCTTTTGGATAATTGTATTAGTTTGTTTACATTTATTTTATTGATAAAATAATAACACCAAGCATTATATAAAATATAAATTATTTTCTACTATTTTTAAGTTAATAAAAGTGGTAACTATAATTTGTACAGCCTAGACATCAATACAAAATGTATAGTTGTTTGGGTGCTTTAGAACAATATATTTCAAGTACATTATTTACCTGGAAAGTACTGTAGTTCTTATTTACATACTCTGCAACACCGAAAATAATGCTCTTGTCTTATATATATATAATATTTGTTATTTTTATTATTTATATTTATTGAATCAATATTAAAGGTTTAATCTCAATAATTTATTTGTTGTCAAACTCTCATACACCTCTGATTTTCCCAAGTAAAGAGATGGTTAATTTGCTAAGTAGTTGAATTTAGAGAATATTGTCCAAGTTATGACGAGTCTTTAGGTAAATAATCTAGTTTATCTAAAATCAAAAATTCTTGAGTCCTCAGTTTTTTTAATGTTACCTGAATATTTTTTTAATTTTCCATCCTAGTTATTTTATTTTATTATTTATGTTTGATTTTTTTATTCGCTGTACTCAACATAATATTTACTTATTGTTCTATTGGAAAAATAATATAGAATGATATTGAAGACAATGTTACTACAGTTCATTTATTATGAACTCTCAGCAATGATTTTTATAATTTAAAATATAAATAAATTTGTTTTATTAAATATGTAAGACATTGCATAAAATAATATTATTATGAAAAGTTAATGTATAAATTAATAATAATAATACAGTGTACTCTCGATTATCTGCGATACATTATTATCGGTTTAATTGAGTTGTGATAGCCAAGTACTCGATAACAACGTAAAATATAATATGCTAGTTTAATACGTTTTGTTAATTTATTGGTAATACGTTTAATGAAAAAAAAAAGTCCATCCAGTAATTTTGCTGATTATCCGTGGATGCTCTGCCACCCTATTCCGCTGATAATCGAAAGTACACTGTACATAAATTTATATAATAATAAAATAATAAATTTACAAATTTATAAAAATATTTAAATATTATATGTCTAGTATTATTTATGTTCATAACTATTTAAATTTCTCAATATGAATAGATATTTCCATCCATTATTTTAATGACTAAATATAATATAACAATTTGCTAAATTATTCTAATGTTTATAAAACATTATTTTCCATGTGCACTATTTGTTTTGGATACATTTTTTAGTATATAATACTATTAACTATATGATTGTAAATTTCTTTACATTTCTTATAAAATAACTACCAGTATTTTATATTTATGATATATTACTTTTTACTTATTATATCATAGTTGTATACCTTTTATTTTTGTTTTTAGATTCACCTGGCCTATAATAATTTAAAAAAAAAAAAAATGAAGAATTTTCATAATGAGGTTCCAGATAAAAGAAAACTTAGAGAATTCATTTCAGTCCAAGCACCAATAACAGTAATTGAAATAAGTTCTGAAGATGAGGATGAAAATGATGAAAATAATGAACCCATTTCAATCCGCAGTACTGAATTTGTAGCAGAAATTGATGATGATTCCTCAACCGATACAGATTATGATTTCATAATCGATACAGATGATGATTATGAAAGAGTACATTGAAGGATAAAAAAAAATATTTATAAATTTATGTTGTATTTTCAAAATTTAAGAATAAAATAAACAAACACAATCTAGAAAGTTCAACTTCAAACAAATATTGTTATTAATTAAATAATTAAATACTTTATGTGGATAGAGAAATTTTTTTCATGTAAATGTGGTTGTGATCAGCCCACGATTCGATTTTGGAAGAAGCAATGACTGCATAAGGCTTATTTTAATGCGCATTTTAAAGATGTGATGTTAAAAATGAGTGCTAAGTAAATTAAAATAAAATACAAGTTTAGTTTAAATAGTAATATATTCACTTGTTGAAGAATTATTTACTTTATACAAAATAAGATGAACAAATTACTATAGGGCATTAGAACTTCATTAAACATTTAAAATATTAAATGGACATTTATTTTATACTTGCCAGGTATAAAAAACCAAGTAACAAAAAAAAAAAATGTACTTTAATTTAAATCACTAGGCATTTATAATTCATAATATCTTTAATAATAAAGTATTTCCATCTTTAAAAGTTGTTATTTGTAGAGATTTCATGTTCAGATTATGAATCTTTTCATACTTATAATTAAATATTTAAATATTTTTAAGTATAAACAAAAATTCAATATGCTTACCTCATTATTTATATTAGTACCTAATATACATTTTATTTAGAATATGCGTTAAGTTATAAATCATAACATGATTATAGGGTAATTTTAGGCTATTCAAGATAGATTATTATTCAATAATACACAATGTAGTTATAGTATACAAATATTACAAAATGCATAGCCGCATAGGACATAAAATATGTAACGTTATAACTTACAGATTATAATATTATGCCAAGTGATATTAATAGTTTTGTAAATTGATTTATATTATTATTAATAATAAATATACCAGTGATACATGATAATGTAAAAAATTGAATCAAAATTCCTTTCTATATATTTATGTTTATTGGTGTGTACCTATTATTATTTCAATATTTAATCATTTATATTTTTTTAAATTCATAAAAGGAAATTTTTAGAAGAAATTCTACAATAAGTTTTTTTATTATTATCACTGTAAAAAATGTATTTATTTATTTTAATAACAAGTTATAATTTTGATTTAAATAAAATAATTATAAACAAGAATGAAAATATTTAGTAGGTATATAAAAAGTCACTATTACCATTTATTGGTTTTTATTCTTTATCGATTAAATTTAAATTCAAATAATATAAAAAATTAATTTATTGATAAATTTAAAAAACAAAAAGTAGCATATTAAATTGAATAACATTCAAATATCTAAATCTTATTTGGAACCAAGGAAAAATGTACAAGGGGGGAAATAAGTTAAATGAAATTGAGTGGAAATCGGCCTAAGCGATACCGTAAGAAACTGTCACTGTAATTTTAGATTTCAATTTTCGACACAATTTTTTTATCACGTTTCGTTAAACAATTACATTTCCAAACTACTCCCACATTGTACAAAAACTACAGAAAATGACCCAAAATATGAAGAAATAACTTAAAGATGTTGAAAAATGACATTAAAAACAAAAAATGCAAAATAAAATTAAAATAATCTAAATCAAGGAAGCATGAAACAAATTTTTAGCTAAGATAGCATTGTATAGAATCAAAGGAAAAAATGCAAAAGTCATCAACATCCTAACTCTAATCATGAAAATAAGTTACCCACTTTATAGGTAGGTACTATCCAAATACTATAAGTAGAACATCCATAAGCTTATCATGTTAGGCCAGAATATAATAACTATTAGACATTACACATTAGTCCTACTAGATAGGTATATTGTATATACTATCTTATTCGGCGATAAAATAGTAATTAGTTATTTTTAGTGAATACCCACCAGTTAGAATACAAGTGGACAGTTACCTACGCGTATAGATTGTTAAATGTTTGTTTAATTATATATTTATACCAATTTCGTAGAAGTATCGCAGTACGATTACTGCGTATATTTAAATCAATTGTTTCTTGCGTCAAAAAATTTACCCATACATTTTGGTTTCTCTTTTTCTGATCAATAGTCAACACGCGTAAGTCCCGCTAGTTCGGCACTTTATACTGCGACGACACGCCAGTGCTACAATAGAACAATAATTATTAGATAATAGATAAGGATAAGGATTAACAAAACATCACAACTATAGGTAGATACATTAGTGATTTGAAAATTGAAGATAATAAAACAAATAATGAGTAAGTATAGTATAATAATACGTTGATGTAACACACAGATTATATTTTTTAGTTAGTATAATTATAATGTAGTTAGGTATACATTCATCGACTAAGTAAGATTATAATATTATATAGGCTTAAAGTTAATATTTTAAATGTATAAGTTAGACATCAATTGAGGAATAAAATTATTTATTAGTATTAGTGTATACTTTGTGCATTAAGTAACAGTTACTCGATAACTCCGCGTAAATATGTATTATGATATAATATATAGGTGGCACAGTCAACAACAGTATATGACAATCACCGTCCAAACTGATATCTTGTCTATACCTGTCTATAGAGTATAGACAACGATAATAACTCAACAAATGTTTGCAAATTCACATTAAATATCTAAATGCAAGATACTCCGTTACTAATATTAATAATGAAGATATCTCAGTTACTGACCAATGATTATCAGAACTGCTTATACCTACAGATAAAACACAAACAAAAACTTAACTTATCTTAATTTGTAATATTGATTACATAATATATATATATATATGTTAATTATATAGATAAGTGTTAGGGTTGAGTGGAAGTGTCAAACGTCCCAAGTAAATATTCGACAATTTCACTCTTTAAATAAAATTTAAATGAAAAAAAAAATACACAATACTTGGTTCACCTATCGTAACATTATAATAACAACTTATAAGTACCTATATAGTATCTACCTATATAATAAAAAAAAAAAAAATGTTAAATAATTATTATTTTAGCACACATTCATGTCAGCAAATTAAATATTCTGTATGTAATAAGAAATATGTCATGCATAGTTTTAAATAAATTAGTAAAATCATTCAAATTCCAAGCGAAGCAAATAATATAATTTTAGGTTACTACTTACTGATATAATAATTGCAAATAATAAGCTTTTCATTTTCCTATTAAATTTCGATATATATTATGGTATTATTGAAACTAACTGTATGTTTAATGATTAACATTTATTGTTATTACTTTGTTTTGGTACCTGAATTAAAAAAGTTATAATAATAAGAAATGATGGTTTCTATGTCATTAAAAAAATGTAATTATTTTTATTCATCGAGTATTCAAATTGTAACTTAAGTATTGAAAGAGACGGGCAGAAGACTAAAAAAATTATTGTTGAAGTGAGGTAAATAAAAAAAAACTGTGCTTGTTTAAGTATGTGCCATAATATATTGAAGATTTAAATTGAAGACAATTTTTGTCACACTTCTTCAACCCGTAAAGTAATATATACCTACAATAAATTTAGTAAATTATAAATACATTTATCGTGCGTTGAGTATATGAAATAAAAATATTTTTAAAGAAACATTCAATCTGTAAATGAGTTTAACAATAAGCATGTGTGCTAAAAAAAAAAAATGTAATATTATACACGGACAACGGACAGACATGCAAAAAAGCAGGTACCCAATGGGCAATGGCGACACTTTATGAAAAACCTAATTAAATTGGATTGATTTTTCATAATATATATTATATAGTTGAATTTAATAATTTTTAATCAAGCAGGTTAAAACAGGACTCTGCGAAATTTTCTTTTCAGCCCGCTCGGAGGGCTGTCGGTAATGGTATCAAAACCATTAGCGGAAACAGTAAATGAATGATTCGTGAATTTGATCCGAGAACGTTTATATTATACGATTTTGGTACATATTTTTTTTAAGGATTTTTCGCGTAAGAAAGCGGAATATTTTGAGAATGCTCTTTGTTTTCGGGAATATTTGTCATGGCACATCACTAAGTATTAGACTTCTTATGGCCGTTGGTTGAAAATAGAGTCCACTCGACTAACAGAGTAATAGTATATAGGTACCTATACTTGTTTATTATACCTTGTTAATATCAAAATTTAAACAAAAAATTTCATTAAAATTTCATATGAGTATAAACAGGATGAATTTGTACTTAATTTTTAATATCGGTCTTTGAAACTTGGCGAAATTAATTTATTTAGTCGAGACTTGAGACACGTAAAACATAGATCATAAAGATTTGCTTTGGGTCCCATTTTTATTTAATTCGTATAGGTACGTACAATTAGAATTCAATTGATACATATATTATGTATTATGATATTATTATTAAATGCATTTTGGTTTTAATTTTTAACACAATTTAAAGTTTATATTAATATTTAACGACACATATTTTATCTTTGTTCTATTATTAAAACGAATAACGAGTACTCAATAAACATATTATTTGTATATAATATTATAATTTGTACCTATATCGTGATGTAAACTATATTAAAACATTTTACTAACGAAACTTTTAACATAATACCTACCTAATTAAATAAGAGTATCTAAATGAAAACAAGTCGCTATAATGGGACAAATAGAAATATAATATAAATCGATAATATATTGATAAATCATTAAAAAACTTATTAATATAATAATATATAATAAGGTTATTTTAGTTATTATAGAAGAAAAATCAACGTATGTACATTGTTGATTATTACACGAATATTCCGAACCTACAATTATTGTAGGATTAATACATAATAATAATATTAAGTAGTTATAAGATATCCATAAAATGGCTGACATTGAATTGAGTGCCACAAATACTTTTGGGTTATCGGAGTTGAGTCCGGCTAATATTGTTAGGTTGTTCGAGTTGAGTCCCCTCAGCCTATTATTAATATTATATACTGATTGCTGACATTATTTCTAATAGTAATAATGTTTTTAAAATAACAATAATTATGTGTAATATAATAATGTTAATAATTAAATAGTGGCTGGTAAAAAATTAAATGATACAGATATTAAAAAGTCTAATCTCCAAATTTGCTTATTTATATATTATTATTTGTTAGTCTGCTCCCGTAAACATTTTCTTTTCTAACGTTTCTTTACATGGTCTTTTTGCTTTGCTTCTTAATTTTATACATGTATCATGTATCGGAGTGAGTGTATTCCCAGAAGAGTGTCCACAAGAATAAAAATATTTGGATGTCCCGAATGAAAAAAAGCATTTAACTTTGAGTGACTTTTATTGTATAGGTGGTCATGACATTTTATCTATAGAGACTCAACTCAATTCAAATACATAAAAGCAGCGTGGACTCAATTCAATATGACCGCGCATAAAATGATGAATGATAATGTCTAAAACGACCATTGCGTTAAATAAGAGTACGTCATGCAGTTATTTAAAATACCAACAAGCACTAAAAACAAAACACAGTCTACATATTATTACACAACATCATAATTTCACAATATCATATTAATTGAGTTAACGTTATTTAAACACCAGATTGATCCAAAATAAAATTATGCGATAGTATACGCCGCTACGTATATTGTTCTGCAGTTTATGTGTTGATTTTTTTTTTGTTGATAGGCGTGTAATTCATATAAGTTTAAAAATATCTACGTAACGGCTGTTGTTAGTAGTCAGATACATTGCCAAAAAGCTTTACATAACTTTAATTGACTTTAAATTATTGTGATTAATTCTTTATGGCTGTATTATGAAATATTATATAATATGTAAATGATGAAACGTAAAAGAACAATTATATATTATTTGAGATTATGATAAATGTATAACATTAGTAAATATCAACAATGGTATTGGTAACAATAAACCATGGTAATAAATTACGAGACAGTCGGACGGACACACATAGGTAATATTATATTGAGTAAATATCGAAAACGTACGTTTTAAATAAATAACACGATAGTCGAATAAGTCATATGATGTTTTATAACGAATTTTTATAATATTCTTCAAATTTATAAATATTATGAAAAAGTTAACTTTTAAATAAATGAAATGTTTTTTCAAAACAAATTAGAAGATCTGTGTGAAAATTTGGGTATTTGGCACATTTTTTTTTATCTATTCAGTTGGTGCCTAATACCTAATTTATATTTTATTTTAGTTTGATCAATTCGTTCTACCTAATTGTGTCGTATAAAATTAGTAGGTATAATTTACCCTAGCTATAACAGGCTTTTAGAATGTTTTCTCATTTAATGGTCGTTTTATTATAAATTATAACAAAGTTTGTTTTGTTTATTTTTAATATAGAAAACATTATTTTTAATCATTTCATTGTTTAACATTAATAATATATTTTTCTCAAATTTATTATTTATTACGTTATACTATTTATTTTAAATTCAATAATTAAATTTGTCCGAAATCAAAACAAATAAACACAGTTCCATAATATGGTGAATTCAAACGAAATTGTGCATAAAACATTTAAATACTCGTTTTAACGGGCCAAATTCAATTTTTGTTGACCTTAAAACTCTGGCAATAACTTTAAAGTATTTGAATACATGCAAAAGTGAAATCATTATTTTGTTCAAAAACGATAACTGTACAAGCAAGTTATTCAAATAATCAAATAAATAATATATATAATCGTCGTAAAGAATATTTTTTAAATTATACAATTAAATATTAAAATTAACCATAAACTTATTAAATTACTAAATACCTACTTATTTTAACAATTGTTATTAATATTTTACGATTAAAACTTAATGCTAAGAAACAAATATCTTTATAATAATAAAGGATGAATAGTACTCTTTAAGTGGAATACATTCATCTTACTACAATCAAACATTAGTCGATCAATGTTAACATAAAGTTTCACCTATGGTTTGTCTAATTTAGACAACTCTTGGATGAAGTCCATTGCCGTAAGTGGGTGTGATGAACCTATATTAAAACACAAATAGTATAGTGAAACAATCATAATTTTGTCAAGATAACTGTCTTTACTTACCAATTACAATTTCACAATTTTTGGAGCTTTTGGATATTTCATATGCACATCTCATTTCTGAATATGTAACTCCACCCAGTACAAATAGTATGACTCTTGAACGTAGATGTTTGGTCGAATCTTTTCCTTTGTACCACGTTACGTTTTGCCCTGTATACCTTGAACTAATCATAGTAATCAATTAAATATTTATTTATAAGACAATTCAATTTTTATGCCGAGTATAATTTAGGAACTTATTGAATATAGTTATTTCAAGTTCTCAGTTCAATTAATATATAAACGTTTGATAGTACAGACCTTTTTTAAATAAAAATAAAATATTACCACTTACAAAGATGATCTCTATGATGGTAAAATTATTAAAAATAATAGTTGGTTTTGTTATATGGTTTTTTTTTTGCATTATACGAAGAATGGATTAATATATTTTATAGATATGCGCAACAAAAATAATTGCAAACTACACGACTAATAAATAAAATGTAATTAAGATCCGAAAAGAAAATTTTTCTAACATGATATTTAACAATTAAGTATTATCATATTTATGAAAATGTTGATATAATGTTTCAATAAATTATTAAAAATTACGTGTATTGTTAAAATATGATTACACGTACGTATGTGCTTAAAAACTTTAAAACGCATTTAGTTGCCATGTTCTTAATAAAAATAATACAAAAAATAATAATAACCATGTGAATATGTGATGAATATAATTATTATTAGATTTTTTATTTAAATATTACTCCGACTCCTATTATTTATAATTTAATATTTAATATAGATATACCTAGATGGTTTATGGATGTCAATTGGAGCACCAACAGATGGAAATTGGTCAGGATTCAATTTGTTTTCAACAATATTTTCCATTAAATCTTTGATGAGTGGCGTCCATCTAGAAACCTGGAATGTATTTTCGTCAACACGTTGCTTGCGTTCAGGTTTGCTCCGTTTCTGTCTTTCTCCCTGTTATATTAGTAGAATTATTAATTAATTTTTTTCATTAAAAACAATACTAATAAGATAATTATATTGTATAAATAGTAATTTAGATAATTTACATCTGTAATCGTGGTGACGCCAAGCATATTCAAATTAGTAATAGTTTGTACTTGAGCTGGTGAAAGTTGAGCGTTTTGAACTAATTCATTAAAAATATCTTTTGGTACTCCATCCTCACACAAAATATATAGTATAATAAGCCGTATCTTGTTTTGTACAGATACATTTTCTTTTTTTAAAAAATAAGTCAGTTTCTCTTTAATATTGTATTTGATCTTTTCGCCTGTTGCAGTTTCGCCCATAACTAGATCTTGTTCGAAAACACAGATTTCTTCTAAATGTTCTCCATAAAAGTCCATGCAATTTTTTAGTACACTCATAAAAATAGAAAATTTTTCTGATTTTTTTTTTTGTATAGGTATTGCTTTAATGGCATTAGACATGGTACCAACTGATGAACCGTTTGCAGTATTAGTAGCAGCAGCCGATGCGCGCAAGGAGTTCACACATTTCTTTAATTTCTCTGACACAGTACTAAAACAAAATAAATCTTAATCATAAAATTACGTTACCGAGTTTTAGAGTAGATCCTTAACATACATTACTGCAGTAGAAATATGTTGATGTCTTATGTTGTTCCATAACTTATCTCTTTGGTCGAAAAATACATGCTTTTGAACTTTGTTTTCATTAAATCTTTTCAGATAAAATAAATAAAATTATAAAAGTTATAAAATTATACAAAATGAAATAAATAAGTATAAACTCACGTAAAAACATCGTTTCTTATTGGAAAATTATCATAAGCCATAGCTTGGAAAGTGAGCTCATGCAAAATCAGTGAGGTAATATCAAATGACCGATCAATTATAATTAACTTTGAACGTGATTTTCCAGTACTATCGCCCATACGTGGATTATCATCTTTTAATATTTTCAATTTTTCCAGGACCAGCTGTGCTAATTCGACATTGTTTGTGTTGTTATTATTATTCATATATCGCACTGAGGGATATTCATCTAACGCATAACAAACATTGGAAATTCGGATTGCCAATTCCTCCAAGTCAGGTGTACGAACATCCATGCGTAATGGATTATAACATGATTGAAAAGAGTCGTGGCAGTTCAAATAAAAAACCTAAGAAGTATATACAGATTAAAAAAATATATGCTATTTTTATAAGTAAATTATTAAAAAAGTTTAATCTATACCGTGTATAAATGAAACCCACCTGGCTTTCAAATGGGATGAAAGCAATGTTAATCTCTTTGCACGATTTAATGTGATGCTTAGTAAGTGATTGGGACAGAGTATTAAAAAGTGAGTCTGGACATGCTTGTATTAAAATAAAGCAAAATATTAATACTAGGTTAATCATAATAAAACATAAATAATTATAATATTTGTTAATAAAACTAAAAGTAAACCACCCCAACCAACCACCATCTTACCGTACCGTGTCTTTTAACATAATTATTTGAATTACAGACAATTACCTAACATAACCTATGTACCAATAATATTAATAATTTTTCACTATGATATTATTTTAACACTACAACTATAAATTATTGAGTTTTTATCTAGAGCATATTATATAAGTTTATATGTAAGCGTTAAAGTTGTAGATAAAAATTAAAAAAAGTAATAAATCAACTACCAACTACGTAATAATATAATTATAAAATAAATGTATTTTTAGGAATACAAGTATATGATAAAATATGATTTAGAGTATAAATAGTTGAGATAAAAAAAAACAATTTCCTATTAACTAGGTATAGGTAGGTACTACGTTCTAATTTTCAAATCATCTACATGATAGTAATAACTTATAGGTTAAATGGGATCTTTAATTTTAATTTTCCACTAATGGCTAGATATTATAAGCAATAGATATAAAAGAAAACTTTAAAATATGATTCTGTATAGTTTACCTTTACATATTTTTATATTTTTGGACTTTTAGTCAAATAATAAAAATTCTTTTTTTTTTTAATTCCCAGGTTCACTTAACCCATTTCCGCATACGAAAATGTAATCAATATTATTTTTTAGAAGTATTTTAGTAGATATACCCCATATGGCCATATATTATAAACATCTAATCATAAAACCAACTTTTAATCCATGCCCCTTCAATAATTATTTATAACAGAAAAATTATATTAGTTTAAATTTTATATACAAATGTTTTAAGTAAAAAATAATCAAAATGCTTACCTTTTGTAAAGAAAATGTGAGCGGCTTTATACTTTTTAACTCCGTCCCTAGGAAAATCCTCGACAAGAGCAGCAATTGACTTTTTAGTTGGTGTCAAAAAATAAACAGCGTCCAGATTTACTGGTTCGCGTACTTTGAGCAAATCTTCTACAACTAAAATAAAAAAAATTTAAATAATATATAATTAGTAATTACTTACATATTGATGTTATGTATCTACTTTAATGTTAATAATGTTTCTTGAATCTTTAATAACTAATCCTAATAATCCTATTTAATCTTACACTTAACCAGAAGATGATACGGTACGCAACAGGTCTTCTCATTTAATTTCTCGAAATACTACATATTTCATGTCATACTATTTTACTTTCTTAATAAAACTTAATTAATATCTCGTGTGCGTAAATTACAAGTATCCCAAAACATGGCCGGATTCCATTATAATTAACTAGACACTAGACAGAAATCCGTCGCCTTAAAGAGGTATAACAGGATCGTCAGGCACGTTTTAAAGATAATAGTAAATGTCAAGTCTCTAGTACCAATAGTTCAAATATCAATTCAAATTTTATACAACTTTTTGTAAGGTAGGTATCTAATAAAATGTAAAAGATTAGATACATGAAGTATGGTATTGTAACTGCTAATAATGCGTAAAATTAATGGAGATTTTATACCTTCTCATTAGCCTCTTAAGCGTGTCATCTTTCATCAGGAAGGTCATCAAAAAATACAATGATTTTACCAGTAAATAGTTTTGTAAATGTAAATATCAGTTAGTATAGTCACATTAAAAGGTTAAGAAAAGTAATCACAAGAATAAATTAATAAAGTCTAATTGTTAAAGGCTAATAAAATAATCATTGTAGCAGCATAACTAAACGAGCAACCAATAGAAGTACTTGTGGTGAATTATTATTCTACTGATACAATATTTTTTAAGGAACAAAAAATTAGAGGCGTTAAAGCCGTTGTACAAAAAAATGAGTAAGAACATGAAAAGTTACCGAAGGTCATCACTTAAGATTTGATTCAATACGGACCAAGCATAACGCACGTTGAAGGAGATTGGTTTGTTAATCTTATCGATAAATATTGATATTCTTTTGCTCTTAGTACGGAGGAGATCAGTCGTACTTTTACAAATGTATTTTTCATAGAGATTGAACATAATGTAAAACCAATAGTATCTAAACCATGTAAAATATCGGCGTTAGAATGTTTAAAAATTGACAAGATTGTAAAGTGAAACTTCATCTGTTCGTGATATATAATTTACATTAAATCTAAACAATTTTGATCTAATTTCATTTGTGAACTAGTCGATTTTTTTGGACATACTATGATCAGTTTAATAACAAGCGAACTTCAACAATCAATTAAATTAAATTAAAATTGATGCAATACTAAATTTTCCAATGCCTAAAAATTGTTACGAAGTTACGAGTTTCTCGGTGCTAAATGGATATTTCCATCGACTCATGCCACATCATATAATTAAATCAAGAATTATTAGTAACTTGCTCAAGAAGGATAATACATTTATTTGGGAATCGGAGCAATCAACAGCTTTGAACAAACGCAGCAATTATTTACTAATAAACCAGTTTTAAAATTGTATAAATCTGATGATAAAACGGAATTGAATTGTAACGCAAGTGCGGTAGAACTACTGAAAAACTGTTACAACAGGGAGATAATTGTAAATTTAATTTAGTATATACTGTATATCTGTATCAAAGAAGACAGCAGAAGTAGTGGTTATATGTATCATTTTACAAAGCTAAAGCTGATGGAAATATTGTGGAGCGTTATTAAATTACGGAAACTTTTAGTAAATATAAAATGATTGATAACTATAGATTGTTAGCAGTGGCGCAACTAGGTCAATAGATCCCCGGTGTCACTTTTAGTGAAGCGTCCCTAATTTAAGTTACTTACGCTTATTGTTGTGAACAAATTTGGGGAAATCGATAAATTATTGATTAGAAAAAATGAGGTAATATTAACGAATTCCTAGGTTTTTGTAAATACAATTATGAAAACCCAATAATAATGGACATGACACAAATTTTCAACTCTATACATATTTTTGTAGCTCACCCAACGCAGTTTCATTAAACCTTTGAATAGATTCACCGTCGTTATAACCATTTTTTCCGGAAATTTTAAATGACACCTAATGTTCCCAATTTTTCCAAAAAAAATCCAGGTTTTTTTTTGGAAATTTTGGTCCCTAGATTATATTATACAATATACTCTATTTTTTTTACATTATATGCTCATTAATCATTATACCTATTATATTTTTATTGTTACTATACTGACATAATGCACGTATGTATACGTAGGTATCTATTTTATACATTTATAATGTATTTGTACTTAGTAGTTACTAGTTAGTAGTTCGTATTTTGTGAAATTTGATCCATACATTAAAAATGAATATAATGTGATTTTGACATTTATTATCAAATACGAAATTAAGATATTAATAGTTCATAATTATTGGTAAACGGACAGTTTGTACTATCTATTGTTTGAGTAGCATATCGCGGACAATTTTTACGGCGACAATAAATTACTAAAATATGATCGCAGACGTTTTGTACGGTATGAAAATGGTGATGTTTTTATTTTGCACGTTTTTGCATATTTTGAATAAAATGTATAATATTATTGCATAATATATTGAATAAAATTAATATTATTGCGAAAAATGCATGTTATAGATTATATTTCGTATTAAATTCTAGCCCTGCTGATTAAAGAATAAAACTTGGTTTTTTTGTCAAACATAAATTTTCCAATTTTTCAAACATAATTATAAATAGCATAACATAAAATTATAAATTTTATTTATAAAACAGCCACGATAGTTGTCCAATAGGACAAACACTGATTTATTTCAATAAATAAATATTTTTTTTTGTAAATATATTTTCTTTTAAAATATATATTATGTTATATATATGTTTATTTAAATGCATATTTTTGCATATTTTGGTAAATAAAATGCATATTTTACAATTTTTATTGAATATAAATCATAGACCTGATTATTATTATTATTTATGTATGTTAACATTATTAACTACCTGTGTTTTGTAATAACAAATTATGTCTAACATTTCATGTCTCAACATTTTTTTACCTGAAATAGTACAAACTGTCCACGGTTTTCATTTTTTCTGGGTAACTGTACAAAGTGTCCTACAACCGTGATTATTGGCTATTTATAATTTTACTAAACATGATGCATAAACTCACCAGAAGTGATATAAATAATTTAATAAGTATTAGTTAATTTTTTAAATACAAAATGGAACCTAACTAACGAAAAAAACACAATAATAATAATGTAGTTTCATACAAAAATAAATAACAAAGAAATGTTAGATTTCTTTAATTAGTTAATCAAATTTTCAAAGTTCCCCGCCCGAATGTAAATAAACTTGAACTCTAAATGAAACACTTTTTGTACTTATAGTTATTTCATTATTTGTTTTAACGACCGATATTCGATTCTAAAAAAATTAAGATAGTAACCATTAACAATGTATAACCCTGCAATTATGTAAGCTATGAAAACCAAACTTATAAGGTATTCTAGGTATTATTCAATAAAATAATACACAAACAAAAAAAACATATACTAAATGTTGAATTATTTGGAGTAATACGAGATTTATTTTTAAAAATTCTTACTTTTAATAAAAAAAAATTTTAGTTTTTCAAGTTAATTATAATAATTTGCATAATTTCTAGTTTAATTCTGAATGTTGGTTGATAGTATAATTAAATAGCTTTAAAATAAAAATAAAAAAGTGGGCAAGTGGGTATCGCTCTGCTGTATAGTAGAGATGGAGAGTAGGTCACTGATCACCATAATGGATGTGTTAAATTTGAATGCAATGACGGGTATCATTGTATACGAAAAACAATTCTGAACGGAGATGATTTGTCAGTCAATGATAATTAGTTGGATATATTATATTATTACCTATATTTAAATTGTAATATATCGTTATTTTACGGGATTTCGTAAAAAAATAAATTTTATACGCTCATAAAATGTTTTCTATATTGACGCTGGAATTTTTTTTTACAGTTACTAGTAGGAAAACTTATAGATAACCTTGTATTGGATTTTTGAACGTTAAGTTATCACAAAAATTTTATGAATTTTCAACTTCAAAATTCCTTGCGAATTTTCTCAATTTTGATATATTTCGTAAACATTTGAACTTTAAATAGTTATAAACAAATATTGTGACTAACGATTTTTAATTTTTTTTTAAAACGATAGGTACAACTTATAATAAACCTTGTATTAAATTTTAAAGATTTTTTGGAAAGCCAAATTTTTTTTATCGGCATTTTAAGAAAAAAAACTTATAAAAGTCAAAAATTTCAATTGTCTATAAGAAGCTTTAAAAAATTCTAAATATTTTGAAAATTTAATCGTAAATAGATAACGCTAATATAAACATTTGGTGAAAATTTCAAGTATTTATAATGATTCGTTTTTGAGTTACAGCAAAATCAAAATATCAATTTTGTCGAAAAGTGGTTATGCGTAAAAATTCCCGTTTTCCGTTATTTTTTTAGGGTTTTTCCCGACGCTTTTGAAAACTACTGGACATTTTTTACTTTTGACCCCCCCCCCCCCCCCAAAGTACCAACTAGATGAATTTTTCTATTCAAAGAGGGGCTAAAGTAAAAAATCGAAGCATTAAAACGTGATGACAGACACAAAAATAAAAAAAAACACATCATTTTAAAATCAATACATTCATCACTCCGTTCAGAATCTAAAAATTATGTTAAAATGTTGAAAATTTTTGTAGAAACATAAAAAAAAGCATGGTAGGTTTGGTTATGTTTAAAAAAAAGTTGATTAGCCCCTAATTTAAAAAATAAAAATGTTAGACCCCCTCTTTAAAGGTCATTTCTTCATAATTTTAGGTATACTTTCATATAACGTCGGCCGGTCACTTCTCCCCGGAACACATTGTATATATTTGTGTAGGTACTACATAGTTTTCTTTAGTTCATAATGGACAAATAATAAATTATATGTTTAATAATATAATAATAAATAATAAATTATATGTAATATTTTAATAAGCACACTGGTAGTTTTTAGTGTTTTGCTAAAATTTTGCATAAAATGTTGTTTATTTTTGATCTTTTATTGTATATCTATACTCATCGCACGTTAAGAGCATGACCAGTCGCGAATATAAAACAATTTCCGCGCGGTACTGCGCGTAGTGAACGCAATGTCAACCGCTGCCCACTCATGCTTTTATATGCAGCAAATATAGTGGTAAACTTTGCTCAAATAATATTTTCAAGCAACCATAAACCTTATGTACTCGAGTATAAAGTGTATGCAAGCAATTAATAAGCCAATTGAATTACCCAAGGATCGAAACCGACAAAACCGGTTTTCTAAAAACCCCAGTTTTTGCATTTTTGCATACAGTAACGAAAACGGAAACCAAAAGCATTGATACACCGGTTAAAAAACCGTGACTGAAACCTAAGATCTTAAAAAACCCAAATCAAAACCATAGAATTGAAAAACCGTTCTTAAATCGATCAAAATTTTAAACTAAAATCGGTTTCTTCAAATTTTAGAAAGTTAATTATATTATTTATAATTCTAGTTAAAACTAGTATATTTATACGAAGAAAATAATAAATATTATGTTCGAATTTATTATTAAAAATCCCGATGCTATTACTGAGTATTACGAACCTACGAATATTAGGTATTTTATATTTATTATGTTCTATTATTGCTATATACTTATTGATTCAAGAATCAAGATTAAAACATAAATATCACAATAATTGTTATTTTGTTCACCCCTATGCGGCTATGCACGTCTATATTGTTCCTTATAATAATTTTGAAGTATTTATAACTTGTGTATATTATAACAATAATAATAATTATTATAATTAAACATTAATGTGATTGAATAATGATCTCAACTATTTGTTGTATGCAATAATAAGTACAACATATTAAAGTTAACCACACGAAATTAGTTCTGTTGTACGTACATTTGAAATAATTATACAAAATAATAATAAATATATAATAATAAATAATTATACAAATCGGACATATTATTTTAGGTCTTTAGACTTAGGCCTCAATAGTTACTAAATAATAAAAATCAGGTGTACAGCTATTAGGTACAGGAAAATAAAATCAAAATTTAAAAACAACCATTCCAAAAACCAAAACCAAATAATTTGAAAAACCGATCTTAAAACCTAAACCAAAACCAGAAAATGTAGAAAACCGTTCACAAAAACCGAACCGTAACCGTTGAAATTTGAATGGTTTCGATCCCTGGAATTACCTTGTGAATTAAAATTGGTCTTCGATAGAGAGCGATCATAAGTTAATGCAGTCACTTAGATACCTTTATACAGGATATATAGCTATGGTTGGGATGAAAAAGTAAACTTAAAATTTATGTTGAGGAATCCAAAAAAACAGTAAAACAGACGGACATACACAGCTAATACATAATTTTATATAATAATAATAATATATATATATATATAGACACTTAAAAATAAAATCTGTTATTGGATAATGTATCATTAGTATATTTCGATAACACCCTACTTAAAAATTATGTAAAAAGCACTAATAATAAATTGATTATCACTAAAAATATAATGTTTAAAAATAAATAATTTAATTTTTTAAATTACAACCATTATTGTTGTCCTAATAATTTTAGCTTTATGGAATAAATATCATAAAATACTTTTGTAATATATATTGGATACAAGAAAATATTGAAAATAAATTTTAACAAAAAACCCAAGAATTTGTACCATATCTTTTAAACGCCTAATATTATAAAAAATACTAGAAAGAGTATTGACAAAAACCTCCCATTATTAAAATATTTAAAATTATTCATTGTTATTTGTTAATATTAACGGCATAATAATGAAATTTTAAAATATAAGTCAGTAGTTTTCAACCTTTTTTTAATCGTTATTTTTATTTTTAATGTGGCCCCCTTATAAAAAAAAAAAACCGTTGCTTTATTCATCAAAATTGTATTTAATTACTGATCAAATATTTATATGGTATACAATTTTGATTAATTTACACTTAAAAAATTAGTTTATTTATAATACAACATTATTTTAAAACATATTGTTAAGCACACACAATAAATTTAAATATAAAAAAATACATAAATAAAATTTTTTAAATGTACAATTTAACTTGTTATTCGCGTGTTAATGGGATACTTGAGCTAAGATTACGCTCCTCGACATGTTATTGCATAGATATAGAAAAAAGTAAAAAATTATAAGTCACTTTATTTTATTTTTAAATAATATGGAAAAGTCATGTTATCTATTATTTTTGGTGACTCCCCCAAACCTAACATTCGAGACCCCCTGGTTGAAAACCACTGATATAAGTTATATTTTAGCCAAATTCCCGTGTTAATATCGATATTATGTTATTATTAATGTTACCCGTAGCACACAAACTTACATGTAAATATAATATTATCATTTATGATATTATTATATTACCTAGGTAATACATTAACACTCACGAGTAATTCCTTCATGGTACACATCATGCATTTTACAGCTAGCCGATACAATCTGCATTCCCTCTTTGTCAAGAACCAAAATACACCAGTTCATTCTTGCGTTTGGATCATTTGGCTTGCAACTCCATCGGATGGCATCTTCCAAAAATACTAGATAAAATTTACAATGAACATTAAATAACATGGATTATAACAGAAAAGACAAACACGAGAGTTTTGAATTTACTTACAACTTTGAGCAGCCTCTTTGAGCCCCATTACTTGGTAATTTATGTACATCAAATGAATACTGTTGACATAAAAAATCGTTACTGATTAGCCATCAGTATTTGTAATGGTTAGTGATTGTGATAAAACGGAGAGGATCCAACAAAGTCGTATCTCTGAATGACGACAGTCCAGTGATGAATGTTGGTAGATAGGCCCAGGCTCAGAGCGCTCCAGCGGTGGCTATGATGTTTAGCCACCGTTGCTATAGGAAACTCGGTACCCGGATAAGACGCACAATCGATTTGTAAGCGCTGCCGACGAATAAGTTTTGGAATAATTGGTACTTTTCTCACATCGCCGTTTTCGATGTTCTTACTATTACTATTATATTGTTTCGTCGTGGTGACTGGCGTGAGAATTGGTAGTCTAGATACTAGATGCGACGAATACAAATTATGAAGTTTGGATTTAAACTTACCTAATTAAATAAGTAATTTTAAAAGAATTTTTAACAGGGTATTCATTTGAAATATATAAAACAGCTATAGCAAATTTGTTTAAAAAAAAATATTATTTTATAATTTTCAAACCTAATAGGTAAATCGGGGTAAAACGAGACTATACTAAATTTAGTTATTTATTACATTTAAAATTCTAGTGTTCTTGTGGATATATTAATAGGATTTTATAAATACAAATTTATAGTGTAAGAACACACTTTTAGAAAATAGTCAATCACTTGTTTGCAGAGGTTTTAGTGGTAAGACATAAGTTTTACAACTATAAGTAAACAATATTTTAAAAATTAAATTTTTCAAAATAGTATGCATAACAAAATGGTGTAACCATTTAAACTGCTTACAAAATTTACAACAAAAATGTATTCTTTGTATCTTAAATATTAAATATATTTAAAAAAAATGCAGAAATAATCGTAGCGACTCATTTTTTCTTGTAAAAGAAGAATTACAATTTACATAAGGCCAACCCTATCACAAAATAGATTTAGTGTCTTAGTGATCTAGCTATTACTTTAATATATTTAATAAATACAGAAATAGAATAAGATTAAGTAATTATGTTAAAGAATAAAGATGATTAAGGTATTCGCATATACAATTATAAAATATAAAATATACTTTGGTACTTACTATATATACTCGTAGAATAAAAATCGTAACATACTTTTCAATATTTTGTTGCTTTGCTTACATTTAATTTTTTTGAAACATTTTGACATTATAACTGATTATAGTGTGTGCTCAACCCTAGTATTCCAAATGTGCGAGTGGTAAAATTTCTCCCCTTAGATTATAATACTTTTTTATTTTTTAGTACTATGTCCTCTATAACTAATAATAATATTAGCCTTGTTTCAACATCTATAGTTATGTATAACAACTTAATGCCAAGAAAATAACTTTAGATATGATTATAGTCAGTGGCGTACGCAGGATTTTACAATGGAAGGGGGGCTTTAAAATAAATAATTACTTAATGTTTTTCAATGTACTCTATTTGTAGTTTTGTTAGTCGTTTTAACATTTTTGATTTTTTAAATAAAACTTTATAGATAATTATAAATACCTAATTATCAGATTTACACTTTTTAAAAGATATAGGTAATTTTAAATAATCTGTACGCACAGATTTTATATGTTATTCTATTGTTCTTACTATCTTCATAAAAATAATAATACGGATTTGTACATAAATATCTAATATTCAACTAATTATTAGGTACCTACTTGATTAATTAATTTTTCGTCTGTTTATTTTTATATGAATTAACACATACCAATTTGGATTTGATTTTTTTTTTTTATTATACGAAATTTATATTTATTTTTCAGTTATAAACTTATAAATAATTTAGAAGTATTCACAAGTTATAAATCTGAACCTAAAATAACTACTTGTGAATTGATGAAATTTATATGCATTCATAAAATGATATTATGTAGAATAATTAGATATACCTACAATTGATAGTAATATTGTGGAAACAAAAAGATTAGGTACTTATCACTTTTCCATTTTATCCATTTCCACTAAAACTGTAATTTTTTTTTCTCCATTAAATGATATATTGACATCGTATTCTCTAAATCAATTTCTATATTTTTAAAAGCTGTAATGTTGTAAGTATTTTTTTTAAAGATTAAGTATATTATATAATATTAAAAAACACTACATTATGAAATCAAATAGAATTCATTTTTGTACTATTATATTACTTATTACAATCATTTCTTCTAATTAATAAAAATAAATCGAGAATTAGTCAAATACAACATAATATCAAAAATAATCATTTTTTTAAAGTAAATAACAGTTTTTTTAACATTAATCGTACCACATCAATTTCTAAATAAAATATTTAAAGTGGATTTATTATATTAGCTTAGTTTAGTTTATATGTTTAAATATTTTGAATTTAAATATTTAGGTAAGTACATTTTTTATTTTTTTTGTACCATTACATAGAAATATTATTATTGCAATAAATATCAGTGCCGTATTGACGGGTGACTGTGGGAAGGGGCACGTATCACCCTTCGCAACACCTCGAAATCTTTTTTTTTGTTAACCATTTGTATATTGTACAAACAATTTTTATTGGTTACTTATATCATTAATATAGGTACATCCCTAATTCAAAGTACCTAAATTGTTGTGAACAACACGATTATTGTTTGATTATTATGTACATAATTTAAATTTATTTAGCTGCGTCATCATTATCTTTTTTGTTTTTAACTATCCCATTCATGTAAGATACAGCTATGGCTAGTTTTATATTTTATGTTTAATAAAAAGTAAAAGATATGATTTTATATTCTTGTTAATAAATAGTAATAATATTTGAATAAAAAATGAAATTTTGTGTTTACAATAACTATTGATATAATGATATTAATAAACTTATAATGATTAATAAATTAATCTATGATTTACAATAACATTAATATTAATAAATTGTTATGTTAAATGTATTGTATATGGGTATCATAGTAGTTGACATAATTGTACACTGTAGTCATAAAAAGTAGAAGTGTAGTAAACAAGTATTGGTGGTAAATGGGCCAATTGGTTGATATTATATTTTATTACACTTCTACTATAATATTCTACTGCCACTAGCCAAATAATATTGCACGGGTAAGAACAGTATAATATAGACTTATGCCAATTCTAACCATTTTTTTTTTACAGTACCTTTGAATATCGTATATAATTTAATACTATACACTTACTTTTGGATAGCCAAATTTTGATTAAAAAATTATTCTTCATAATGTCAAATATATTTAAATCGATTATTGTCGAAAATACGAAATAAATATAGTATCTATCGAAGTTTATTTTAATGTACCCAAATCACGGTTCACAGAAACGTCAAAATCATAAACCGTCGATCACAAAATGAATGTGTACATAAATTTAATTAATATGTCCCGTGCTATTAGGTATACATACAGTGATTGAAGAATGACACGGATTACATAATACGATATTACTATAATAGGCATTCGCGAATGAATTGTTTGTTTACACAATACGTGCGAATTCGCTAATAATAATTTATTAATATTATGTACGGCGTATCAAACACGTCAGAATATATTAAGACTATACGCTCTGTGCACTGTATAACGAAACAATGTTTAAATACAATATTGTTATCTATTAATTACAATGTAAATGAGTTTTTCTACTCGGCTGAATCAAAAATTATAGCCGGTGAATACATTTTCATCATGCTGCGAATAATATTCTCTGTAATAATATATATTTAGGTAAATTACAAAATTTGGGACTGACGGTTACTGATTTCGTTATTATAACCTTTTGAGTGTTTACATTGACGTCATCGTCACGACGCCATACTACATATAAAATAATAATATTCATAGAATGAAAGTTTACTTTCCAAAAAGTATCTGCGAAGACATCAAAATACATTTATTCAGAAACTAAAATTAAGTATAGACGAAAACGTAGGGCTGTCGAAGAAAATCGTATTCAGTAATAAATTGGTTTACACGAAACGAAACTTCTAGAAAACGTATTTTTCACTTTAAATTATCGTCAAATGTATTGCTTATGATGTTATATATTTGGTCCACATAGTAAAAGTGATAATTTTTAAAATATATTTTCTTTGAATTTTATCCGATCGATAGGAGTTTTCATAAAAATATTATAGAAGGATTATTTTCTTAGACAATTATACGTATTATATATAATAACAATCGAATATCATAGCATTTAATAATTTACGTAGATCTAAATTATTAAGAAAATGTCAAAGTAAAAAAATTTTTCGTTAGCTTAAAACTGATACCTTAAAAATAAATTCTCACATATTTTATGTTATTATTATATAAAAGAAAGTAACAATTTTAATCTCAATGATTTCTACTTTGTTGTATTGTTTTCGAGTATTTTTATAAACATTGAACCAAAACTTAACTATAAGAATAAACGTTTTTACAGAATTAATGGCCGATAGCTTCAATTTATATATTAGTATTCATTTCCAATGGAAGGTAGTAGTTTTCTTTAAGCTTGGTCCGATGAATCATTAGGTACTAGTTCAAAATAATAATAATACGATGTCTGTGTATTTTGCATATCATCAAAATAAATACATCTAATGGATACAGAGTACCTAGAACATCATTAAATATAATATAATAGCATATATAAAAATATTATGAATTTTTAATTATAAAATAATTTGCTAATTTTAATAATAAATTAATAACTTTTAAGGAATATTGTTTTAATTTTTCAAAGTTTTTGATAAAATGAAAATTATACTTTATATAGAAAATGATAATAATATGAACACTTGGTGAAATTATTAAGGTTCTAATGTTATTCATTTTTGAATTAAAACAAGAAATCATCAATTTTATCAAAACTGGTTTAGTGTAAGAATTTTCGTTCTTCATTTATTTTGTTTTAGTTTTTTTCCAAGTATTTAAAAAAATGCTAGACATTTTTTACTTTTAACCACTTTCAATGATTTTACACTATCGTTTTTAGAAAAGTTGGAAAATTTGAATAATTTAAAATGTTAAAATGTTGTTTTTTGATAAAGTAGAAAAGTTTCTCGAAGTACTAATTTCAGTTCTGTGACTTTGATTTTCACTAAAAGTGAAAATCCCATACATTTTTTTTCATAAAAATTACTTTATACAATAATAATATATGACAAATATTTAGAATCTTCTTATTATGCGCGCAGCGTGTCATTAATCATTATGATTATTTACTTCTCGTATAAAGACAAGCTATGCCCGAAATTGCATTAAAAAAGTTTCCTATATATAAACCTGACAAATTAATGCACTTCCGAGGGCTTTTACTTAAATGTTTTTATCCATATTATAAGGCGCTTCTGACTGGTGTTGTTGTTTCGCCAGTACACTGTTTTTCGCGAAGTTTTTTTAGAACAATATAAATGACTAAATTATTATCATTATTATTTTATCGTTTTTATCCAGATAGCTTACTATTTTTCCTTTTCCTAATATCATAAATGTATTTTTTTTGTTATAAATTTAAAAAAATAAACATTTTATTCTATAGATTTACAATGTTTTATGTAATTTTTGTTCATCAAATTTGATCACATGATATCTAAACATATTTTCATATTTTCAATCAAATTCTTGGGGAACGTGGTATTTTTTGAAATACTGTTTTAGATATAATATTTTTAGACAAACATTAATCTATTAAAAAAATTCAATGATATAAAAGTATGTAAATGTATTCGTATTTTTGTATTAGACTATTTTTTAAATGCCATTAGAATCTTTTTAAATGATTTATACTTTGTATTGTAATATTTTTTATTTTAAACTAAACGAAAACACGATCCATACACATCTCACGGCGCAATCGTATTGCACCGCCTGAGTATAACTGGACTACAAATTACAATGTAATTAATAAAATTTCCTATATAGGTATAGGTTATAACTTATAAGTTATATTATTAAACACGAAGACACTAGATTAATCTGATTAATCTTAATCATAATAAACATTTATCCTTTTAGGATATTTAAGGCTTAAACTTTAATTGTAAAAACAAGACAAATTCATCTATGTTATTTATTATATTACACATTAAACCTAGTTTATTTTTTTTGTTATTATGATTTAGGCACATTTTTCATGGAAGGGAGCCTGAGAATTCTATTGCTGCTTAATATTCGAAAAAATACTATTTTATTTCAAAATCCGTCGTGTTAGGGAAACATTTGTCTTTTCTGACTGTTTCTGAAATAAAACACATATACCTAGGTTTTCTTACCTTTACTTTATAGTTAAGATTTAAACTATTACTTTTAATTTTAGGAGCAAAGATACATTTATTGCTTTTATTGATATAGAGTAAACCTTTGATAATTTAAGAGGAATAAGTTATTCAATATTCTACAAACAATTTGAACCAAGTATTTTTGTGTCAGAACATATATGTAATATATATTATATAATTTATACAAAAAACAAACTTTATTAGTACGCATAGATCAAAAAGAAGAAGCAAAAATTAAATACAGGACGTTTTTTTTTATTAACAAAGTGTACGACATGGCTGTAACTTAATAGTTATCATTAAAGACCGGATTTAATTGTATTAAAATCATACAAAAATTGTACATTCGCACCAAAAAATACGTAGAAATTGCATAATAAATTGCACTATAAAAATGCAAGTTATAAAAAAAAATTTTCGATTATAATAAAATAAATTCAAAAGAAATAAAAATTAATAAATGTTACTTTTTTGAACTAAAATTGATTATTAAATACATTTCCAAATTATGTTCATTAAAATTAAATATTCTAATACAATATAATATGTAAAAAAAAAAATAATAATAATAATAAATTGCTATTGCGCAATGCGCGACTACAAGGCGAATTGAACCACCGAAATTGGAAAATTATACACTATATAGTATATATAGTATAATATAATGAATAATATTATAAAAGGGAAAGCAGTGGTGATGTTTGTTGACTTTGACGCTATTGGCTGTTTGTTGCGGACGCGAAAACAGCCGATGTTATTACACGATTCAACCTGTATATAATAACTGAGAAAATGGCTGCGACGAAAACCAGGGCAAGGTAATTTACATTTACAGTCAACGATACGTTTCAACCCAGTGGTCAATATAAATAAAAGCCCGGATTTATATAATATAAATATTAAACACATATTTTTACTGTGACTTAATAAATTAATTTAGGTAAGTGATAAATTCATTTCTAGAGATTTCCAATGAAATTAACTATATTTTATTTTACATATTTTTACATATTTTGCCATAAGTATATGTTTTTACATATTTCTCAATAATTCCATTTTTTCCTATATATATTTCGACAATTTGTTCGTTTACGATTTATTAAGAATTATATATTATATACGATTGTATTTTGCAATACAGACAATTTCCCATGTTTCCAAAAGTACAAATTAGTAATAAAAGTATACCAATTATTGAACTTAATCTACGATTATACGAAATCGTAATTCACTCCTTCAGATATAGTCAAAATTCAATACTGTCCTATAATATTAGTGGAAGTCAAAAGATCATTTAGTCGGTATAAGGCAATTTTACGACCAAATCGAAGATATTTTGAATTTGAAAATTTAAAAATGCATGTTGTCATACATTGTATTTAAGATAATTAATATTTTTATTATTTTAGCTTTTTTTTATTTATATTTTATAATTTATTGTTTATACCTTTTTAAAAATAATTTTACTATTTAATATATACTATGTTTCATTAAAAACTTAGATGGATATATTATATAATTAAATATAAATAAATAAATCATATTAGTAAAATTCACAATTTGAGTTTTTTAGCACATATTTATACACTATGCACATATTTCAGTTTCATAAAGACATATAAATCCACGTCATAGATATAGACACGTTGAGTTATGATAGGGGAAGAACTTTAGTGTGTCAACATGATGACTTAATAATATAAATTAAAAATTATTTTAAAATAATAATTATAGACAAGTCAATTACTAAATTTGATTTAATAATATGATATCAATTTATAATTTTTAAATTATCGATTTTGCTCAATAAACAAATAATTTTATACTATTCGACTTAAAATCTACAAATATATCTTTGAAGTTTTAAATTATAGGTACCTAAATAAAAAATTATAAAAATGTTGACATAAAGATATGAAATAGTCGAAATTAAGAACTTTTGTATTCCGTTTAATGTATATATATATTATTTATATTTTGAATTTTAAAATACACCATTTTCGTGTTTAATAATAATATGCTTGAAAAATGAAATTCTTTTTGTGAAAAACAAACAAATGATGCATAATAAAGGGTGTGGCTTCGATCACCCTTGGCCACTGAATGCGACTAAATGCAGTTCTGGGGCCGGTCTTACAGTATAAATTGTACACAATGTACATTGTACGTGGAAACTTGTGTATATACTATAAATAACTTCACCCCGTCACTTACAAATCGTCTGGAATAAAAATAAATTAATAATTTCCAATATTATTATATAATATATATGGTTTCATTTGTCTGAACCAAGATATTATATGCAGCCATACAAGATCCGAGGTCAACAGTTTTTGTGGGGAGGGAGACACTCGTTATTCAACAATTACAATTTATTTACGCAGCACGATAACGATATATTCTAAAAATAATTATTTTGAATATTAAATATGGTATTTAAATTTAGATTATTCAACATAAAATTATTTAATTTAGATTCAAATAATTAATTTAAAAAACAATTAATGCGTCCATGGGCCGCGAAAAATAACTCAACACTAATTAATATTTAGATTTGGATAATATATTGTTCAATTATTCATACATAATACCAGATAATCCATAAAATGTAAGGCGCTCATTTAATCTTAACTTTTTTTAAAAATATTATTTTCACATAAATTTAAGTGACTAAATACAATATTATCTAAAAAAAATTATATACTTTACTAATTTTATCGTTATTAGTAAATGTACTTGTCTTGTCCAAAATTTAATGATAGTGAAAATATTATTATTATATAACGACTTAAAATTGCGTAAATGAAATATTTTAAACATGTCATGTTTTATGAAAAATGAGTATCTATATTAAATAGATAACTCTCCGTACTAACTTATTTATTCTTTAACAAAATTCTTATAAAGCGAAAATTACAGGGACCTCCCAAGTGTGCTCTGAATTTATATCTATATTATCTATATTCGTAGAATGTGCCGAATACGTCCGAAAAATGGGATGACCAGTCGAGCATAACCTGTTTGAGCTCAGTATAAAAAATGTCCTTAAAAATAGTTAACGCGTTTGTGCACATTTATAAAAACACGCTTGAGAATATTGCTGTAACTAGTAATCAAAAGTCTTGTGAAATCTAATCCTGCAATAGTACCTAATCGTATGATCAGTAAACCATGACTTAATAACTGGAAAATACCGCAGAAAATGTAGCTATAAATCTGTAATTATTTATCTGCTAATACAAATAATCTACCGTGTTCGCTGTTTGATAGTTATGACATATAATCATTTTGCATTAAACTCTCGTGTATGGATAACGTGTTTTAACACTGTAAAGTTTAGTTTTAAAATATTATATTTTTATTGGATAATATGAAATTGAAAATCGATAGCAAATTTAAAATCTAAAGGTGTAATTAATTATGCGTTATAATGATTGGCAGCTATAATTTTAGCAAATAAGGAAATGAAACTGAAATATTATATTCGACATTTTGGCTTACAATCAAGAATTTATATCTAGATAACTTCTTGGTCAAACTTTAGAAATTAAATTTCTCCACTTGGATTTTAAAAAATCATCTTATTTATTCGCCAAAAATATTTTCTACAATTTTTGAATAATTGGTTGCAGAGTTTACTCATACCAAAGTCGGTTACTAAAAATCACAAATAAATTAAACCAAAAGAACCTAAAAAGAAACAAAAGTTTTTAAAAACATGTGGGGAAACTTATAAAATTGAAAAAATATATTATCTTACATAACATAATTAGGTACCTACATTTTTTGCGACAAAAAAAAAATAAATCAATCACATTAAATAAATAGAAAAGATCATAGTATACAATAATAATTATAAACAATAAACTTATAATATATTATATAAATTAAATTAGGACAACATTTAATAAAAATAAATAAATCTAATAAAAAAAGATAACTCTTATAAATTAAAATTTAGTATAATTTGCGAATAATTATGAACCAATACGTGCAATAATTAGGAGAAATATTACGCCTAAACATTGTTGGTTTTACACTTTAAAATGTTGTGTTTTAGGTAAATGAGTCAAGGTTCCGGGACACTTACGGTCAGAATATTTACGGTCCGCTCTTTTTTCGGTTGTATCCAAAAACCGCACAATTTTGATTTTGACCCTAAAAAGGTCGATAGACAAAAACCGCACAGCTTATCGATTATTTTATAACAAATAACCGCACATTTAGAAGGGGTTAAAACCGCACACTATTTATAGTGAAAATAGTAAAAAGATAAGATTATAAGATATGTACTATACAATAAACAAGTCTTTAGTTGCCACTTAAGTTGCCTATTTATTTTTAGGTGCATTTTGGGAAAAATTTTACGTGACAAAGATCGTATAAAATGTTTAAATAACGTCGGCAGTCGGTTTCAGCCAATCAAATTTTGAAAGTTTTTAATTTTTTTTTAAATTAATATTTTTAATTTTTGATGAAAAAAAATTGATGAAATATTCAAATATGAGAATAATTAATTATGCATATGTGTTTTTTGTTTATCGACCTTTTTGGGATCAAAAACATAACTGTGCTGTTTTTGGATACGACAATTTTTAAAATTGTGTGGTTTTAACCTACCAAAAGTGTGCGGTTTTTGGAGTCAACGCTTTTTTCGGGCCGTTTGCGGTCAGTTTATTTCTATCTACCTGACTATCAAATTTATAAGGTACAATAATATATACAAATGTATTGTATATATACATCATGTGTACAATAATAATATATAATATACTAAATTGATTCTATATACTATATACTATATAGTATAGAAATAGAATATATTATTTAAGCTTCCCTTCACACTTTTCCAGGCTTAAGACTGGCAGTATTTTTTACTGGCATGTTAAAAGTTTATTATTATTGTTATTATTATTTTTATTAATATTATAAATTACGTATTCTAGCTTTTGTATGTTTGCTATGACGTGCAAGCATTTTTCCAAATTTTTGTCCACTTCATGCGCAACTAATGTTTTTTTTTTAATTCTTTGGTCTAATTGTATATCCCTTTTTTCTCCTTTTGTCTTCCATATTTAAATAACTTCGTTCATATAACAAATCTGAATTTTCAGCTTCTTTTTTTAGACAGTGATACAAATCAATAAAAGTTGGTTGAGGTTTATTTAATCTACTATTCCATCCCTTGAAAATATTATTTGTTCTGTGTTTTCTTCGATAATGATTTCATACACTTCTTGAAAATATGTGTATATTAAACTTTATCTATTATAATACCCATAAACAACCAAATAGCAAAAATCGGTGTATCCAATAATAATAGGCTTTTAAATTTTCCAGTATATAGGAACACATATTTACAATAAATATATTAGGTATATACTGTATAGATTCAATTTCGTATATAATTATTTAGTACATAATATAATATACATACCTTATAATCAGGTTGACAGAAATAAACTGACCGCAAACGCACGAAAAAGGTGCCGACCGCCAATGTCTCGATCGCATCGGTGCAGATACCATGAGTCCATGAGCCAAAACTTATTCCGTACGACCAATTTGTGATCCATTTTTTTCATCGATCGGTCTAATTGTTTTAGATTTAGATATATATATAGGATTAGAAGTTTGAATCAAAATTATTGTGTTTATTTGATTTTTTTAATATTTCTAAAAAGTAATATGCCCGGAGAAGGTGTATTTTGAAGGTAAAATTTAATAATAAGAGTAAATATATTATTATGGAAAAATAATTTTGTTTAAATCTTTGTTAATGAAAGAGAGGAAGGGGTAGTAACTTTTGGTGTTCGTATATTGAAGTTCTTGAATAATTTAGGTACCTACTTAGTAACAGTCGTCACTGATTTACATCAACGTCAGACATGATAGTGATTATAATTCAATAAATCTGCATGTGTACTGTGTATATTTTATTTTAATTTTAAATGTAAATATAATGTGAACCGAAAATTGTTTTTGAGTATAAAATTATTTTCATGATAAATTATGCATTAGTTATGTGACAAATGCGAGAACGTTTGAAATCATTAAAATTAAGGTAAAGCAATTTTAGAAATAACGATAACGAATTTAAAGCACTTTAAACTACATGTCACTCGAATTATTAAATATTCTTTATTCAAAATTTATTGTGAACGACTTATCAGAAAATTTAAAGCTTTTAGGAACACACGTTACAAATCAGCGTATTTTTATAGATAAAATACATGCTAAACTAACAATATTGTATTTTTGTTTTTATACTGTATAAAATTAATTTATACTAATAATATTCTTAATATTTTATTTTTTTAAATAAAACATGTTTTATTACACTCATAGTAACTAAGAATATTAATTCGGATTTTGGCTATAATATTATACATTAATCGTGTATTAAAAATGCATTAAGGGGCCGTTACACCAGCATTTGTTTTTTTCGTCTATCTCCCACATAATATAAGAACAAAGATACTCCGTATTTCCACGATTACGACTTTTTGGTTCAGCTTAGGGCAAAAGCATATATTATATATTTTATAAAGAAGAGTATTTCCTGAGCATTGGTCGGATAGATTTTTAATATTTATATTTTTTATAAATATAAGCATGTTTAAATTCAAAATAATTTCGATTATTTTTAACCATTAATAATTTATTCAAAATGGTAAATATTAAAAATCTATCCGGTCAATGCAAAGGAAATTATCTTCTTTATAAAATATATAATAGGTGCTTTTATCCTAAACTGAACCAAAGAGTCGTAATCGTGGAAATACGGAGTATCTTTGTTCCTATATTATATGGGAGATAGGTAGACAGAGAAAACAAATGCTGGTGTAACGGCCCCTTAAAGTCAGACTTTTATTAGAAATTAATAATTTTTTTTTTTTATTGGTTATTACCGTATCCTTAATTTATGTACTTAATTTAGCAATACAATTTAAATCGAATTTGACAAAATTTAGTAAAATCGAGTACCGATCACTGTAAAATTAATTTACAATCTGAATTTTCAACACAGATAATTAAAATTTGGGATGACTGCCATTTATTGGTGTCGAGTGTATCTCGCCATTGAGTATAGGTCACAAACCACTGTTATGTAGATGTTTTTAATGGAATTTTAATTCAATGACTAATCGTTGCATATGATTATGAGAATAGTGATTATGAATTTAGATGATCTGTATGCCTATTACCTATACGTATCTATATAAGTGGTAGATATATAGGTACTATATATATTGTTGTTAGTTTAATATGAAAGATTGAAAAAAGTTTTACTAAAAGCATTGTATTTGTTATATTATTAACTAGCTGTATATTAATACTGTAACTGTGCCCGAGTTAATATTAATATACTTTTCTGCAGTAGTTTACCCCTTTCACTGTATTTCAACTGAAATATATCATACAAACACAAATTAAGTTTAATGTGTGAGTAAAACTTTTCAAATATATATAAATATGACAAACAAAAGCAAAACTATTTTAAAAATTATATCATGTCTAATAAATTCTAATTCTAACATACATATTTAATGAATATTTCTCTACAGTTAATTATTTTTGAGATACCACATACAACAAAAAACTAAATAAATTTTATCGAAAATTGGTCATGTGTAAATTTTTTTTCCTTAACCTGGTTATTTATAAAAGAACGCACTGTGATGTTTTTTACTTTTGATCTTCCAAAATAAAATAATATATTCCAAACAAACATGATTTGGTAGCAAAAAATAAAATGAAAATGAAAGTACTTTCACTTCTCGAAAAGGTGGTGACTGTAGAAACACATAAAACGGAAAGAATAAATACATACATATGTTACGATTGTAATACCATTACATTTGTCGCTCTGCTCAGAATCTAAAATTGTTGTAGCGTTGTGAAATTTAATTCCAGAATTCTATTAGGAATTTAAAAGTAGCAATTGTTCAAAGTACACTGTTATTTTGGTCTTTTTTTTGTGGCATTGTTATTCTGAATGTGTAAGTACTTTAGGTACTTTATATTGGTATACAAGTTATTTTTATTACTTTTTGTTACAATTGAATGACTTCAAAGCATTATATCCAATTCGTTTACAGAAAAACTTTAAGGTTGACAAAGGTAAAAGTGCGTGCATGCACACACGCTCCGCATAATGTCTGAGTATTGATTTTATAGTTATAGTCTTAGTAATATATATACAATATATAAACAATATACATATATATATATATATATATAAATAGATGTCCGGTAAGCTAGTGTAAACAGGACAATAGTCACATAAATCACCCATCGGCGGCGGCGTCGGCGTATCAGAGCAATGTGGTACAGTGTTTTCGTCCTGATTTGTAACAACACATACTATAATATACTATATTATTATACAGAATGTTTGGTCAATCGATACGTTTTCCCTCTACGTAGGAGTTACACTGAGGCGTATTAACGGGTGAGGAAGCCCAGGGGTTTGACAATCTGCCCACTAGACATTTTTAACCAACCTGTAGAAAGTATTATTTTTTTTTAATTAAAACTTCTATTGCGATATTTTTTTTAATTATGTATAGTATAAATTTGAACCAGTACCCCTGCTAGGGCCTTGACCACCCCCCACCCACCAAAAAAAAATTAAAAAAATCCCCCACTCATATAATACTCGTTTCCAATTGACATACAACTACATTATTATAATATTAACAAATTTAAGCATTTAGATTTTCTATATGCATGATTTTTAAAATAATTTATGCAATAACTGTATTATTATCGAAATATTGTTACCGCTTGATTTCATTTGTTCATGAACTATATACATTCTATATGTTGGAAAATGTATAATAAAAATTATAAACTTATAATATTTTCATTATTAGGAAATTTAATAGAACTAAGTTTATGTAGGTATTCAAATGTACGTTTATTTTTAAGTTTGACAATTACCAATTTTTATTTACTTTGAAAAAATGTTTGTATAGTTTCAAACTTGTAGCATATTTTATTAACTATTACATAATATAATTTCAAGCATTTTTAAATAAATAGGTTGTACTACAAACACAGTTTTCATCAATAATATATGATCATAAAATCGTAGAATATACAGAATTAGATAATATAAGTAGGTATAAAACAGTTACAGAAAACGTGAACAACTTAGTAATTCGATGATAAAATATTCTGCACAAAATTAATTTACTCGAAAAATTGGATGTGCCAGATTTTGCACAACTCTGAAAACGAAAATTGTATTTATTAAAAATCGAATTGTTAACTGTGAACTTGGAGCTGTATAACAAATTCATATTAGCTGCACGAATAATGGATCTTTAAGGTCCATCGCTGCAACAATTTATTCTATCCAAAAGGAAAAATGATCTATCTTTTGCTGTTTCATCTATATTATTTACTCCAAATATCCTAAGTTAGCTATGTTACAGGTCATCCTTTACTCTACACAAATAATTATAATTATAATCGTTTAGATTAATGTCACTTTGGGTCTATAGTTTCTATCCAGTGAATTTTCCAAATTTCCACACTCCGTACAACCGTTAATAGGTAACTAGTGCATCTTAATTTTATGCTATTTTTAATGATATCCCAGTACCCCACTGTGCTGGGTTCTCCATTTAGTTATTGCAATTTTTTATTTATTACATCCACATCAATAGTTATATTTTTATATTACGTTAGGCTAATAAATATAACAAATAATCGGCTAATATAACAAAGAATCAAACAAATTCGACAAGATGCATACGACCACCTTATATTCCTCAGTTATTCGAAATGAGGTCGTACGTTGGACCATTATTGATCTGCCCGGGTCACTTCGTAATCGCGACAATATTGCGACGTATAGCGCCCAATATTTATAAACAAGCCGTCAGTTCGAAAATCAAACATGGTCTGCCCACCACACCACCCGGCCATGACGCACGAATGGCGTGGCTAATAGCCAGAGGGGTTTAGATGAATAGCCACATACCTAAATACGATTATTATCATTATTATAATTACAGTTGTATTATTAGAATAGCAATTTCTGCGCGTTTCACTAATTATAACATATAATTTACTCGTCACCGCAAATCTTAACAATCTAAAGCGTGTTGGTAATAAATCTTCGTTTTGCTATAGAAAACAACAATATTCTACGGTTTACGCATGAATAGTATCGGTCGTTGATTTTTGTTATTGAAATTTGGTTTCGATTTATTTAGTTCGTAATTTTAATAGTGATTGAAATTTTAAATAATAATATGAATATTGAAATTTGATATATGTTGGGGGGGAGGGGTTATAAGAAAAAAAATTAAATATGAAACGAAAAACTAGTTTTATTTATATACACACTACACTGGACTGGATTTATAGTGTATTATTCATTTTTATAAATGCTGTTAAATATAAATAACACTTTATTCTTTTTTCAACAAAAAGTATTATTATTTTTTTTTTCGAATTAATTTTTTTTTTTTGAGGGGGGGGGAGGTTATAATCCTCTAACTCACCTCTGTACACGCCATTCTATTTAACGTTATTAATCCGCAACGCCAATACCATCATTCATCACTTATTGTTTTGATTTACATTTGACTCACTATATAGTGGTAGATAATGGCAGGACTGCTGGAGGGTGTTTAGGGTGTGATAAATATATAAAAAAAATATAGAAAAATATCGAAACGCACCGATTGACCGACAAATCAATTAGCTGACACACCATTTTTATTGTTTTAAATTATATGCATAAATTACAAACATTGTTCAAGTCAATTATCAACTATGTAGGTATAAATATACCTAACCTTACGATCTACTGTTTTCAAAATTAAAATGGAACATTATTGTGTCCAAAAATATTCTAAAATATAAATTATACCATTTTTTAATCTAAAATGATAATTTAAAACGTTATTAAAAAAAATGTATTATTAAATGCCATTCAACTTTATACATGCTATTTTGCAAATGATAATCTTTCTTCTAATTTTCTGTATTTATTTTACATCTTTTATGAACGATTGCAGTTTTTTTATGCTATGAGGTCAAGCTTGAAGTTAAATAAAATTATTTTTGTATTTTGAGAAACTACGATTTGTTGGTAAATTGGAACACAATTATTTTCCCCTATTCTACCATTACATCTTACCATCCCTTTAATTCCTGATGATTCTAAATCGAATTGTATTCATGTATAAAAAATATTTTAATACACACCTAAAAGGGCCGTCCCTAGGGCAGGGCGAGCGGGGCCTTCGCCCAGGTCCCCGCGCTCTCGCCACAATTGGAAAGGCCTCGCTTCATAGTATAAATACAATAAAAAAAGTCAAGTTGATGAGCAAAAAAAAAATATGTCACGAACTTAGCTATAATCTTTGAAAAAGAAATAGCTGACCAATTAAAATATGATGATATTATTGATCAATTTGCGGATATAAAAAGTAGAAAAGTTAATTTTTAATACATTTTTATATTGTACCTATTAACATATATTTTATATTTATTGTCTTATTTTTTGAATATAATTATTTATTATATTAAGTTTGATTATATTATGAGATGTTGCGTTATTAATTTATTTAATTGTTCATATTGTTGTAGGACTGTAGGTGCAAGGTACTATATTTGTTAAGACTATTTGCGCGCATTGAGTTTCAAATTTGGGGAGCTATACAGGGTAATTTTTTTATCATTAAACACTCATTATTTTGTCAAATTCTGACTTTTCAATTTTTTTTTTCAAAATATTTTGTTTTCGTACTTTTTTCAAATTGCAACCTATGTTTAAAATATACTAAATTAATAAGGCTATATTTTTATGAATTTTAACTTTCAAATTATTATTTCTCGTTAATTTTTAGCGAGATATAGCTTTTCAAAGTTAATTGGTTTTCGGATTGATAATACTTCTTGTTCCATATCTCATATGTAATAAACTCGTTTGTACCTGTAGTTACCAATGCCTCACAACCGTAATAATCTGTACGAAATACACCTAAAAACCTCAAACTACCCAACTTTGAGTAGCTATAAGTCACGGTTAAATGAAAAATAATAATTTTAACGTTAAAATTCACACAAAAAATAGCCCTAATATTTTATAAAATTTTAAATATAGGTTGCTATTTAGAAATCAAAATTTATTAATGATTTCACTATTAAATATAAGGGTGAAAAAAAATAAAAATGGTAAATATTGTTATAGAAATCAAAATCTCGTAAAACTAAATAAAAATCACAATTCCCTTGAGTCCGGCAACGCGGTGTATAATTCATATCAAAAAGTAGAAGTAAAGTACAGTTGCCAGGGCAGATCAAAGTAGTTGTGGATCAAAGGGTAGCCAGTGGGCGATCGCTCCCCCCCCCCCCCCCCCCCCGTAGACTCCGCAACACACGTGATTTCTAAGATGTCGGTTTTCAACAGCCGATAAAATACGATACAAACATAGTATGTTCTTATATGGTAACTCCACCGATGGTAAAGTCCAAAGATTGAAACTATTTTTAGTATAGCTACACATCAAAGTTAGGTTTATTTAAATTTTTTTTTAATTATTATAACTAGTGATCGTTATTAATTATTATATATATTTTTTTAAATTTGTGTAAAAAAAGATATAAGTATCTAAATTCTAAGTATAATATGTATAAATAAGAATTTGTGTATAAACTATGTACCGATTATTGTAACTTATTATTATTATTATTATTACTATTATTATTGTTTTATTGTTATTGCGTGTTTAATAACTTTATACCATATCTATGCTCTAAGTAATATAATGTAATATTAATTAATTTATATATTCAAATGTAAATGGTTAAATCCCGAATATCTAAATAAAAATAAAAAGACATACTAGTAAAATTCATATTTTTTTACAGGTAAAAAAATCGTACCGGAGAAATTTACATTTTTTCCGGGAAACAAAAACACACCGGTTGCATTTACATGAAAAAAATGTCCAAAAAGGTCGCAATCGGTGGAATTTACATGCACCCGCATAAACTGATGCCATATTTTCTAAAATTGTCTTCAGTTAAATTCCAATCTGAACAAATTTTATAACAAGTTCTGTACTTTAAATCACTTTTTGTCAAGATGTAAATTTCGACTGTATTGCAATTGTTACAGATAGTATTAATATAGGTTTTAGGTAAATGCATCTATGTCGAGTTAAAAATGTAATAGATTTGTGTAGCGTATAGCGTAAGTATCACATAAATAGTGTCTACGGACTACACGTATGAGTCAAGAAAATAATTGTATATATTATAAGTTAGTATACCTAATTTAGTTTTTAAATCATAATACAAAAAAATCATAAATATTGATTGAAATAACTCTTTGAGCTGTATTTTTTTATGCAAACTGTGAAAGTCATGAAAATTCGCACTTTTTGTAATGAAAGTCTATGTAAACTATAAATAAAATATAAAACAAATGTTTGATTTCCACACGAAATAAATTATAATAGGTATTTTTTTATTAATAAATAATAATAATCAATAATGTTAATGTTATCGCGAAATAACTAATTTGTATTCTAATTTCTAATTCCTCAAGCATTCGGAAGTTTATACTGAGTATTATTTATTTTATCGTAACAAATCCTATAATATGTAATTATAATAACTGTTTAACATTATAATATTATATTTGTACAGCCGGTCCACAAACGATAATATTTCCATTTTTCTCATCAAACTTAAGCCAACATCATAAATCTATTAATAACCTATTAAAATCATTCTTAAAAAACCGTTTACAACTAACCATCATGGCTGTGCCGCCGTAATATTATAATAATAAATAAATAACATTTTGAATATTTTCATTCGTTTTGATTGTACTTTTCCAAGCCATTTGTCATTATTTTATTACTTAATAAGTAGGTATATATTTGTAGGTATTATTATTGTTATTTTATTATCTTTACAAAACATAACTACGCACTATTTTAAAACAAATACATTATAATCGCCCAATATATCTATAATAAATTAAAAATACTATCTGAATAGCCAATAAAAAATCATATAATATAATAAACTATTCATTTTACTTTTACTTCATTATTAACGATGATTAATTAATAAACATTGGGTAGATAACTATAATAATTACCGTTGTAATAATTATTATGTCTTGCCTTTAGAATTATATTTATATATTTGTTTTTATTTATTGTAGATGTCATAAGAAATATTAAGCAATTTAATGATACACCATATTTTGTGATTGAAAAGCCATTCAAAGAATATTTTGCCGGAGACAAATTCCGTGACTTGAAAAATAATATGAAGATTATTATTAAATAATTTTTAATTAACTAATTTTACTATAGCTTGAAGTGCTTAAACCAATTTCTTTGTTTATTTTCTCTACAGCGCGTTGAACGTTATTACCGTCATGTCTTAAAACTTCATTGTCATGATGTTTGGATAGTGCATCCGCGTAAATAATATCATCTGTGGTCATAGTTATATAGAAACCTGATATCATTAAATATATTTAATTTTATGACTGAAATATCTAGAAAACCACTTACTCTGATATTTGGGTCATCTTAAGTTTCAGTTTTAACAAAAGTATAATTATTAATTTTATAAGAAAAAAAAAGTAAAAACTACTTTAACTGTTTAAAAATTAGAAAAATGTTTAATATTTATATTTTCAAAGGTTTGAAAATTAAATACAAGGTTCTATATAAGTTTATCTTATAGCAACTATTGAAATCGCAAAGCTTAATTATTAACCATAAATATTTTAAATGATGGTCTGAAGTTCAAATTGTTACAATATTTTTATAGTTCAAAAATTGTTTGTAATTTCGTCATAGTAACTTGAAATGTACATCAAATAGACATTTGCTATTTATTACATAATTATCAATAAATTTGGCTTATTTTAAGGCTTTAAGCTACTTATAGGTATTTCAGTATTTAGAATATTGATTTTATTTTATTTTTATTATTGGATACCTAGCACATATTTTTGTGATCAGTCAAAAAGTTTGACAATATAATATAAGTTTTAATATAAGTACAAGACGTAGGTACTCCATCATAAAGTAATTTAAAAATGTACAAAACGAATGGGCAATATTTTTTTTTATCGATGTTTAAAGTTTTCATTTTGAAAAAATTGTAGATTTATTTAAATAAATAATTTATAAAAAGAGCACGGATTACTACGCAATTACATATTTATTTAATTTTCAAATTTTTAGTTTTTTGTCAATAGTCATTCATTACGAAACATAATAGTTTGAACTGGCAAAATTTCTTATTGCATATTTATAAGAAGTTAATAATAAATTACATTGAATTGAAGCGAAATTCAAACTAGAAACTCAAAATATTAAATTACATAAAAGCATTTCGATAATTAATGAAATGAAATCCAAGCTATTACTAATTATATAACTAAAAAAAATTCAACCTCTAAGGGGGTAAAGGGGATTTTTTTATATAGCTATAGCCTATAGATATATGTATTTTTTAATTGTTTAATAATTGTTTGTTATTTATTCTAAGCGGTTGCTAGAGTACTAAAAATATGTTTAAATATTCTAAATAATAACGCCGCTGCCTTTTGACGTATTTCACTACCATTTTTTAACATCTTGCGACTGTTAAACACGTAATTATTCGAATACACTTAGAATACAGTTTGATCGACGTAAGCTTCACACATTATTAACGCATCTAATTCAAAGGCAACGCCGTGACAAAACAGCTAGTCATTCATATTTCGACATTATTTTGAATACAATTATATATTAAAATCAATAATAATCATCATTAAAAAATATCTTACTATATTTGATGACTATTATTGAACAGTTTCTAAAAATAAAATCTTTAATTAAATTGAAATATGTATATATGTTTTCCAAATAACTGAGTTGTTTACATGAATAAAATAAATCATTTATTTTTCAAAACAATTTTCCATTTCAAAAGGTACAAATTTAATTACATTTAACAATATATATGAAATATGTAAAAAATATAAAATAGGTATGAACAGAAAAAGAAAACTAACACATTTTTAACTGTATCAAAAAGATTTGAAATTTAAAAAAATTTTAACACAAAAGTGATTTTTATTAATATTTTAGTTTATAATGCAAACGAGCTTAAAAATATATAATATCCTTCTCGTGCTTTATCATTAAGCAAATAATTTTGTTTGCTTGATTTAATGTCAAGGAAGCTTACTTTCTTTTAGATAATTTTAATAGTAATATGTTTCCAATTGCTGTGTCTCGGCCGTCTCGGGTCTTTTTGAATTAAAAACCAAACAGTTTTATTTAGTCTGACATATTGACATCTAAATTAACAATTAACAAAATATTAATAAATAGATAAAGAAAAAAAATCCTTTTTTTAACTTACTTAATGGATCATAGAAGTGGTTTTTGTCATCTATTTGACAATCCATGTTATTCAAGCATTCAGTTAATAATTTTAAAACTATTATTGTAGTTTATAATTAACAATTCATTTGATTTGGCTAAAGAAATGTCTTCATTGCAAAAAAGTTAAATTATTTAAAACAATTTACAAATGATCGTGTAACACAATATGTCACAAAAAATGCCATAACAAATTCATACAAATGGAAAAATCAAATGACATTGTAATCGTTCTGTAAAGTTCCGTGATGCAGCATCATGAAATTATAGAAGACAAAGGAGATAATTTGGAAATTAGAGAATTTTTATGAGAAATGTTAATTGTTTTGATAAATGTGTGCCTTATATCCATTTTTAACGTTTATATTAACGCGAACGAATTCTGTATGTAAACTCGACTATTGAATAATACTACAATAATAGTTTTAGAACATAAATATTAACTGAATGCTTGAATACGGGTTGTCAATAGCTACACGCAAATAACGTAACTATGTATAATTATTCTTAATTCAGCCTGACAATATTTTTTTTTTAAATTTTATTAATTGAACTCCATATTCCGCTTTTTATTTGATAATTATTCTGAGCTTTTAATAGAAATAATAATAGCTGTATCTTATCGTTAGGTTAGTTAAACAGCGAAACTGATTACTTATTTTTAAGTACCTATTATAATTTATAATCATCGTGAAATGAACATAAAATTAAGAAATTGGAATAAAAACTTAAATTAGTTATATATAAGTATTGTCAGGCCGAAATAAATATTTAATTATTGAAAGTGAAACAATTAATTTTTTTTAAATTATATAAATTAACATACAAAATATCGGTTATCAAAAATTGAAATTTTTAATCTTAACTTAAAGCTTCACTATAATAACTAGATATTTACCGGTTAGTGTTCTGGCTTTCATAGGTGATTCTCTTCCATCTATAAAAATAGGTACTGCGTAATTTTGTATTATAGTTGTTTTTTTGGTACTGGAGGCGCGATAGATTGACAGATAGACTTGTAATAAATAAAATGTAAAAACATCTATTATTTATATTATTTAATATTATTATTGATATTATACAATATTATTAATACTTATTAATTTATGTATTTATAATACCTTTTTACGATATTTAAATATAAAAACCAATATTAATGTTATTTCTATTAATATTTTAAATTTTTGTGATGTAAATAATTACAATTTTCGTGTATATTTTTTATTATTTTCCTTGTATTTGTATATTTGTTGCATATTTTTGCGATTTTGACTATCTATAAGGTATATGCCCACTATGCAATGTTATGTCACATAAACGTTTCACAGAAGTTTCAAATTAACTTGTAATATTTTGTTGATTGTTACTTTTACGTTACATTAAAGTTGCGGTAACTGCAAATGTCCAAATTTGATGATGTTTCATAAGTTATAGTAACATATATACAATATCGTTTACAACATTATATCAACAATTCTTAGATGTTACAAATGAAACTTCCTAGAAATATCTATCTAAAATTTATTAGATGTTATAATTCAACATAAAATATAAGAAACTGGAAAAAAGTCAAAAAATAATCATGGTTACTCTGGATTCGATCCTCAATCATAACTTCCATTACTTTTAATTATCTAATGGGACCTACGCCTAACCCTATCGACTAACACCTAGCTATTGTAGGACTGGTGTATTATAGTTGTATTTAATAACATTTCCACAATCGAGATTGCTAAGATAATTAAGATAACTAAGATTATTAATTATGTATGTGGATTGTGAAGTGTTGTAACTTGTAATGAAAAATTAAATGATAGAATAATGAACAATAAGTATGATATTTTATTAAATAAAAAAAACCTTTTTTTAAATACTCAAACATGGCAATCGACTTTAACATTTTCTCGTTAGGAATACAGGTATCGATTCGGATTGGTTGAGGGCTAGTAGCTAGATCCCCAAAATTGGGTAAATTATAACCATTTTTCATATTAATATTTTTTTTTATTCATTCGAAAAAAACCGAGCATGCGACGGTACACGGTGTTACGTCGATTGATGACTGATAGCTATAGACACTCATTACAATTTTCGGCATGTTTTTATTATTTTTGAATTCAAAAAAGAACCAGGCATGTGATGGGACAACTTTTACACCGATTTATAACTGATAAGTTATAGAAAAACTCACAAATACAGTAATCGGCTTTATCACATTTTTAGTGACCAATTTCTAAACACCCGATCACTATTCCCTACCGAATTTCCGGTGAAACGATTTTTACTCAACCACCTCCAAGATGGCTTCTACACACCGGAATCGAGTTTCATCAGCCCCTAGTGAATAAAATAAAATAATATAACTACCTATTATTGCTATACAAATTATAATCTAATAATATTCAATGTAGGTTATTTATATCATGTTAATAAGATTAATTTATAAATAAATAGCTATAATAAAGCTATGTATAAATATATATATATACGTAATATAAATAGGTATTTGTAGAATTTTTAGCAACATCACACTAATATCTTTGCAATGTTATAGACACATGTTTCCAAGAGGTTGAGATATTATTATATTTCATGTTTATAGGATGTTGATTTATAAACATTAAATAATATTACATAAGGGGAGTATAAATTACCTAGTATATTTATACCCCTAGTAAAATTTGAGGGTATATTAGAAACCTGCGACATCGACTATTAAAGTTGGCAATATTGATTATTGAGCATAAACAGCATCAAAACACAAACAATCAATTTTAAAAACGTAATAAATACATATTTACATTAATGAGAAAACGCCGAAAGTTATTGTAATATTCTTTACTACACTTACTTTTATTTAAATATATTATAATAAAAATATAACTTTATGTATGAATTATTTTTGTATAGAATTAGAATTTAGAACTACCTTTTACTGAGTTGCGGCCTGTCACTGGAAAGCACTAGGTGCTCAAAAAATTGTTAAAACTTTTGATGTTTTTATATAATTAAAATGTTTATAATAACAGTGTGTAATACATTCATCTACAATAAAAAATGTTATATAAGCTATATTTTTAAAGGCACCTTTTAAAAATTTGCCAAGGGCGCCATAATATCTCGGGCCAACACTACTTCTACTATGAAAATGAAAACAGTTATTGAAAACTAAAATTAAATAGATATACTGCAACTATATGTATACAATTAATAAAATAATAAATATTATATTTATATATAAACCCTTTTCAAAATCTAAAGACTAAAATACTCAAAATTATTTAAACATTCCAGGTAAATTTGTTACCTGAGTATCAATTTTAATGTAACAAATAAAAATAACAATTAATTAATAATACCAATGTTTATAAGTAATTTTTACGTAAAAATCGTACAGTACACTTTAATTATAGTTTTATAGAAAATTAGAATCACTTTATCTAGTGGTTTTAGAGTGAACCCCGAAATATGATTAATTAGTGGCGTAGCTGTGGGAGGGCTATAGGTGTATGCCCGCCTCCCCTTGGAACTTGTTATTAGTGATGTTTTAATCATCGTTATAGCTTAATTCCTCGCGATATTTTGTGGTGTACCTATAACAATCTTTAAATATAGCCTGCCCCCTAGATTGAGCTCCAGCTACGCAACTATGATTAATGATTATATTTTGAAAATAATCTCATATTACGTTATTAAATACTTAAATTCTTCCCAGATAGGCGCGGATCCAGAAAATTTTAACAGGGGGTGCTCGAAAACAAAATGTTACACCTTTCTACTTTCTATTTCATTCAATCGATAACCAACTACCAAAAGTTGTACGACAATAGCGGAAAGCACCGAAATTATTATTTTTATTTTAAAAAATAAATAATATAATTTATAACTTTATTTTGTTGGTGGCCCTCTCCTGAATCCTCGATGAATTTAATGTATAAAAAACAAATTAATTTTTTTAATAAACGTCTTTTTTATTGAATAGGTACTTTTTTGAAAAAAACAATATATTCGGTTTTCTCCAAACAATTGTTGACTTTAAATTTTGTTAGCAGTGATTTTTCTCTAAAACCACTATAAAATGAGTTATCAGTATTATCACTATTGTCCGTTTGGATGTTTTTACGCTCGAAATCGATAGATATCGTGATATTATGTGCGTAGTACTGAGAGGAATAATCTGGAATACACCGAGTGTTGGCAACGTCAAGCCAACACAATAATGGAGTGCCGCCATTGCTGTTTGTAGTTGCCGGCGGCAGACTGAGAACGCGGCTTAAGGTGGGTGGTATAGTTATTCAGAAACCATGGTATGACCACGTCTAGCTACCGCGGCGTGCCCTTTTGTTATCAATGATAACTTATCGTTGTTAATGTTTCGTATCGAGTAATCGATAGACGCTAACATTCGGCTATGCTAATGCGTAGTATATTATAATATATCTAATAATATTAAAATTACGTCGAATTCGTACGACTTTTGGAGAATAAATTTTAATTTCTCATTTAGCCGATCTTTCCAATATGAAATCGTCCGAAAACCCACATTTAATAGACGTGACTTTCGCTAAAGTACGGGTACTAAGGAAATTTGAAAGCAGCTCCGGCAATGAGGCGATGTCTATATGAATCCCGGTCAAAGTCGACAAATCAAACAGCAAAAGTTCCACTGTGCAAAGTGAACCAGCAACATCATCAGTAGTCGTTCAGTGATTTCTGTTCTTGGCTACCTATGAGTGAACGCCAATGGAATGGTCTGTACAAATTATTAATGAATTTATGAGTAGATCCTTAATAAGTAATAACTACATAACTATAATTGAAAGTAAATAATATCATAGGTTATTATAGTTGAGCCTCGAGTAAAACATTAGCACAACAAATCAAATTCAAAAATTCATATATTATTTAAGAAAAACAATTCATGCTTAAACGTTAATAAATTAAATTCCCTTTTTAGTACCTATTGAAGTAAAGTCTTAGCTTATATAATACATATATAATGAACTTAATATTGTTTCTAATCGAGTAGTATCTATTTGATAAACAAAACACTTATAGAGGCAATACTATAAGTAATAAGGAACAAAAGATTGTAGAGCTTTATAAACAAACAATTTGTGTAGGTACGATAAACACAATATAATTCATTTCTAAGAGCTATTAAAACATAATATAATGAAATTCTGACCTAGTTTCAAATTTGTATTGTAATCAACTGAATCAAATAATAAAATGTTTACTCTGCATACTTTTGAGTTTTGCCAAGGTAAATGTGTTTAAAATATTTTTAATGATCATGTATGTAATGAAAAAAAAATTAAATCATCTTCATAAATAAGCGTATATAATATGTATATATGTTAGTATAAATAAATATATTATTAAACAAATCTATTGTAAATTGTGGTTTTTTCTTCAAGTAAAAGTGAACATTTATCATTTTAATGCTGATTTTATTATTATTTAATATTTTTGTTCATGAATAACATATTTATGTAAACATGTTATATGTTGCTAAAAATAAAAACCAAATAAATACATTTTTTACTAATTGGTAATGTTTGTTTTGTACTATCAGTGTCAAATTTCAAAGAATGAAAAAATATGAATACTCCTTACTGGATTTAAAAGATCAATTAAATCTGGTAATAAGAAGAAATACAACTTTTAAAGGAGTAATTAAATATTTGTATTATTTTATAGTAAGTACCCAAACTTCTAAGAATATACTTTTAATACAATTATTATTCACAGTTTAATGATTCAGTTTTATACAGTAATTGAGTATGTTGACTTTAAAAAAAAAATAAAAAAGTGACTATTTTAGTAATTTAGGGATTAAAATTATTTAGTTACTTTGCACAGGCTCAAATAAAATTTTAATGAAATTACTTTACTTTTAAGTCTAAAAAGTAACCATTTTACAAAAAAAAAAATATTGTTCACGTCTATTTATCTAATTTTCTTTAACAATAAATTGACATTAACAAATAATATATGTAAAAATATTATATAGGTTTAAATATAAATTTATTCACATAAATACAACAACTATTATTAATTTTCAACTATTAAAATTTGAAATATATTTGTGTTAATATACAGTAGAATTCGCTTAATTGGGATACATTGGGCGGTGACCTATTTGTCCTCATTATCCGACTGTCCCGATTAACCGAATAACTAAAACCGATACATTCGTTCAGGACTATGCAATCTGTCCCTATTAAGCGAATTCTACTGTATATAAAAACATTATTACAAGTTGTTCAATTTACGTACCTACCTCTTCCTGTATAGGATAATAGGTATATGCTTTAATGCACAACTGCAAAAGCTACATGTCATGGTATATGATTATATGAATGGCATGTAAATATGCTAATGCTTAATAAAATAAAATAATAATGATAATTCACAAACTATATGTCCTAAATTCAATTTTTATGAGTCCAAATACTAATATAATATAATACTTAAATCTTAAAATGTATAAAACAAACCTAGTGTTTATAACAATCATATTCATATATTAATACCTATACTGTTTACTCAATGGACATTTATGTTATGGATTTTACTTATTTAATGAAAATAATAATAATAATAATAATATAATATTCTGCTTTAGAAAATGTGAAATTAGATCGGTTAACAACTAGAAACCACGTAAAAATATCAATACTTTTTGAAATAATGAGTAGTTTGTAATAGAATAATCACTTGATATAATATAGTATAAAAATAAATATAAATCATCCTATAATATATTTGTATTTTGTGTAAACATTATGATTAAAAAATTTTCAAATACATTTTTATTCAAATAATTATCTAGATAATATTTTTCTCAATTCTGATTACAACAGTCCGCCTGGCCTATTTAATGGAAACGTTCTATGACAATAAAAAGTTGGTTAAACGTCATTCTTTGTTAATTTGTATTAAAAAATGGTTAAATTTAACTGGCCATAAACTATTATGCACATAGGATGAACCAAACAATTTATTCAGATTGTTTTCCTAAAATGTTAGTACTTAAACAGGTAGCAGTTACTTATAGACTTATTAGGGAGTTTATTGTAGTTAATAATAAAATAAAAAATTTTAACTTTAAATAGGTATACATAATATACACTTTTATTGTAAAATTTCTGTTAACCGTCACAGTCAAGGCTACTGTATATCAAGAAGAATTAATAAAAAATAAAATAAATTTAATTGACTTTTCTTGCAATTTATGTTGTTCAAACTATTGAAAACTGAATTGCGAGAAGTTAAAATTAAACAAACATTTACATATATTATCATTATTATTATTACATACATATATTTATTTATTTGTGTAATCAAATACTCAATACCTGCATTATAGACAATTATAAAATTATAATATTAAATATTATATGTTATTTATCAAAAGAAATTTCCAATAAATTATCACTATGTTCTATTGATCCACCATTGATATTGAATGAATGTTCCCTCACTTTGTTGTATTTTCATTTTATTAACTATTAACTCAATCATCACTAAATTATTTACTTTTAAATGTTTTACAAAAAAATAATTTAATCATTTTTTCAATATGATATTTGAATTAATAAAGATTAAAAACCCCATTATAATATGATAATCTTCTTAAAATACATATAAAATATTATATTTAATTTTTTTTTGCTTTGTATAAACTACTTTTATTTTATGTTATAATATCGTTCATCTTGGCTCAAATTTTCTAATATATTTTACTCATTCGTACACAATATTTATATGCATGCGGTAACTCTCGTCTTAGATTACTAATGACTGGAGGTTAAGTCATCAAGAAATATTTATAAATTTATTTAATTTAAAAACACCATGTTTGGAAACATACCAATTGTAGGTATTAATAGCTCCAGAGAAATGAAATAATATTTAAAAAAAATGGTTCTTGAGATAATAATAATGTGATTATTACACTCATTACAATACCAATGAATAATGATAAGTCAATTATATTATTTACCGACTGTTATTTATGTACTTTAATGTTTTATACTTTATACGTTCAACAACGACAAGGGTAGAATGTAATAAAAAGAAAAAATTGAATTGTCCAATCACAAAAAAAGGATCCTGTTAATCAAGTTTTCAAAATATCCCATTATATAATTAAGGTACTTAGTTATGTGTACCTAGCTGTAAAAATAGAGTAGTTGATGAATTCAATGAAATTAATTAGTCAATTTATACTGTGGATATATATATTTTGTAATGTTGTTTGTCATGTTTTTAAAAATTATTTGGTTATAGGATGAAGATGGAAGACGAAGGTTCCACGATTTTCTTTACACATCAAAGAATAATTAACCAGGATACTTCCAATAGTACCAGGAAGAAGAATGAAGAAATCATATTATACTGCTTTATAGATTATTGGGATTGTGTTTCAAAGAAAATAAATACATGGAAATAATATCTACATATTTGTACTGTACAAATATACAGCGAAACTTTCATACAACGATATTCCATTTAACAAAATGTTATGTTCAATGAAATATGGGACTTCGTAGTATGAAAGTTTCACTGTTGTGTACTAGACGTATATTACCTGACAGACAAACCAAGCCTCAAATCTACATCACTTAAATTTTTATATTATTATTACTTTAAAAGGCCTTGACAGTATCAAATTATATGTTTATTGTTTATTTCCAAACCATAGATTTCTCATAAAATATATTAACAGTAATATTGCTTATAAATTATAATGTATTCAATGTTTCAAATGTTTCATATAATGTAAAACAAAATTTAAATGGTTAAATCTGTCTTTTTTTGTGTTATTTTAATTGTCTATTTAAATATCTTTGAATTAGATACTTTTTTTTAAGCTAAGAAAATTATTAATTGAAGTATTTTTACTAGTTAAATATAAATCTTAAACATTATATAATATAATTAAATGCATTTAATGTATTTAAATATTAGTTTTACTCAAGTACTTATTACATACAATTTCTGATATTATTTCGTAATGTTTTACTTTTACATTCTTTTTTAAGTATTTAAACTTAAATATTCAGCTATTGGGATAGTTTATACAACAGTTGACTTTAAGACTTTAAGAGGACGTTATACCCGTATGAGTTGTTTCTATCCTACTAATATATAACATACCTACATACCTAAATGTAAGTTCAACAGTTATAATTCCGGAATATTATTTGTGTTCTCTCGTTAATTGTTTACGATATGTATATTTTAAATAAATTATGAACATTTTAAAATACCAATATTTTAAATAGTCATAATTTCCATACTAAAATACCATGAAATCTAAGGAGGGAACACAAATAATGTTATTACCCATAGGTTTGATAATAGATCACTTAACTCTAATATTTATGCTAACAACTTAAAATTAGAAATTTACAAGACGTATGTCGTATATTTTCGTATGCTATGCGTTGGTATGACAGAGATAACTTATGCGAGTGACAAGTCCTTTTAAATTGATTATTTGTAAATTTAAATACATACACACAAATAAAATAGTTCTTAGATTAAAGGTATGTATCTATTAAAACATTTAATCATTTAATACATATGTTGTCTTACAAAGCCTAATTTTAACTTAATTTTAGTTTATTGTAATTGTTTTAGTTAAATATTTTTATTTCATTATTCATATATATATATATATATATATACTTTTTATTATTATTATTTATAATAACATTTACCAATACCTATGTATACTTTTTATAATATTGATTGAATAATTAATAGTTATAAATCAGTAATTAATAAAAAGTACCTAATTTTTCAATAAAATGAATATGATGAGATGGTAATTTTTATGTAAATGTATTTAACGTAAACATTATTTTTGTCACTGTTGAAATTCAAAAATTGTGCATTCAACCAACACTTCTATAGTCTACATGTCTCTACATTTAGTATTTATGATGCATAAAATACAAAATATAAATAATAATCATTTGTATTTAAGTTTGTTAGTACATAATTGTAATACAATAATACTCAAGGGATTAGAAACATGCCGGTTTAAAGGAGTTTTATATAGGCAATAATAGTTTCATTTAAGTATTATATGCGTGTATACGCGCCCTACAAGAAAATGTATCGTTGTAGTAAATAATTGCAAGTACCTATCTAATTTCAGAAACTATACCTACTCGATCGATTTCAATATTAATGTTATCAACAAATTTAAAAAAATAAATGTATCTCTACTCTCTAGAGACTAGGAACACGTTTCTTGTTGTAACCCTATATTATTATATGCTATTAGATTGACTCACACAGTCACGCGTAAATTTAATTTTGGATCACGAAAATCTAATATATTATTTTTTTTATATAAACAGTTGCATGTAGCTACAGATTTTATTACTATTGTCTATTATAATCATTAAAAATATGGCATATTTTTAAATGTTTTTTCGTGCAATACATAACTTATTGAGAGACGAATATTGACTTCGAAAAAAACCGAATTTGCGCAAGACGTGAAACATTGATGAATTGGTGACTTGGTCCCACACTATCACGTGAATTATTATCATTGTCAATTATTGTTATTCTTATCAACTATTGTGTATTATATTATCTTGTTACCGCAACCCAATTCCTAATATTATCTTTACTCGTCGTGATTATACCAATCATATGTTATATTTTGTCTAGTCATTGTCAGCCGTCATTTGTGCATATATTTGAATTATATTTCCCTACTCGTGTCCTTAAACGTATAAAATACTAATAACTGACCCTTATTGGCGAACGCCGCCGTGTACCCGCTCGAGTCACCGCCGACTTTGAGTCGACCTTCTGTACGTCTCCCGTCACCTATAGACCACGCACACGACCAGTGGAGCAATTATCGGGAGTGTTGGGTGTGCAATTCACAACAAGGGCTCCCAGTTTTGAGGGGCCCCTAGATTAAAAATCTCATGTAGGATATTCCTACTATAATCTATAACGTACACATATTTACATATTTGTTTTAATATAATAAATAATTATGTCTTTTGAGTTTGGAGAATAATTCAAAATACCAGTACCTAGTGGCGTATTTACAGGGGGAGGGGTCCATGGGATCCGGACCCCCCCCCCCCCATGGGCTCCATAAATACGTATCTAAACGTCTAGTATACATATATAATATATTCTGTGTAAAATATTATTTTTTACGTAATCAGGAAAAAAAATGTTATCATAAATTGTTATGCATGGTTGACACGCCTTGGAAATCGATAAAAGTATATTACTCTATGGTGGATTATCTTCGGCTGTTAACTTACTAGGCTACTTGGGGGAACAACTACAGAGTAGTTAAAATTGACCTATTCTGTTTTGTAAAAAAACCTGCCACGGATATTGATACAATTATTTATCAGTATTCAGTAAATATTATCACAGAATTATTCTGTGATATTATGATCGTGATTAATGATTACTTTTGTTATTCGTTGTTTTGATACTGGACGACCCTCTTACTGTTGTTTGTGTTTTGTTTTTTGTACGTTAATTTTGTGTCTTAAAAATGTCTAAAACAACAAATTTTTTCACAAAGACAACGTCTACTAATAATATCTACTATATAACAATATAACTTATTTGTATTGTATTTTTAATTTATATTATGTAGACGAGGCTAAATGGACTAGCTATGATGTCTATTCATCGGAACATATATCTAGATGTTAATGAAATTATTGATGAAATAGCATTAAGCCCAAAAAGTTGGATTTTGTTATATAAATCTTAATTGTCAATTGATTTTTTATATAAATTTATTTAATAAAGAGTAATTGGGGGGTGTGGGGGCCAAAGATTATGAAAATTGTCTGGACCCTCCCCATGACAAATCCCTAAATACGCCACTGCCAGTACCTATGTGAGAAACCAAACTAAGTGTATCGTAATACAGACAATACAGTATAGGTACCGGAATGCAGGGGTGTGACACGACCGTGACTTCGTCTTACGGCGCGTTTTATTCGACACGAATTTTATTGTTTTACCACTTTAAAATATAATCTCATACAACTTTAAACGGCTTCACTCTTTTTTAACCTTCCGATACCTTGCGGGGAACTAGTGTCGTTGGCACGAGCTAATCAGCCACCACCGACCACTAAAATAAAAATGATAATTAATGATTAAAAACGAGGAAAATTATATCAGACTAACAACAGTGATATTATAATGTTTGATACATGTTTAGACTGATAATAAGGTGGTTGATATGCTAACCACCGTCCAAAAACTAATACTTAAAATAATTTAAGGGCCGTTCTTACAATATCCACTTAAACGTTAACGGACACTTAACCGGCAGGATTCTGCCGGTAATAAAATCTGTTATCAGCCGGTTAGCGTTAACCGACACTTGACCGGACATAGTAAGAATGGCCCTAATAGGTGGTTAAAATATTAACCACTGCCCTTGAACGACAAAAAAAATATGGTCAAAATACTAACCACTGTCTCTCAAAGAGGATAACCCGTTTCACCTGAAAGACATTTGGATGCTCAAGTATAATAAAAATTTTACCCTGAGTACTGCCTGACTCTTAACTTCTCTATTTACTATCATTTTATTTATCTATATATACATCCTATATATACATATTATCATACATACTTATTTGACATGATGTATTTATATATATATATATATATATTATTATACATACCTATTTGACATGGTGTATTTATATATATATTATCACACATACCTATTTGACATGATGTATATATATGTATATATTGTATATATCATATTGATATTTTTAATATTTTAACTCATAAATACTATTTTAATAATATTCATTTTTTAGTTATCATAATAATTAACTAATCAGTATTTGCACTAACATGAAATCATTCACTCTTGAATATAATATGCACAACCCCTCAAAAATGGCGAAAATAAGAAACTAGGGAATTGTCATAGATAAAAGATGTTGTCACATTAGTATGATAGATCAGCATTATATTACTTGGACATTAAATTTACAACTTTTTTAATTATGTATATTAGGTATTTTTATTAATACAGTATAGGTATTATTATAATTACACATAATGAAATTATTATATATTTAATCACGATTAAAATTGAATCAACTAACTTGAAAATGTTCCTAACATTTGGTTATTTGGTATATGTTTGATAAATTTATATTAATATTACCTATACAAATAAAAAATATTTTAAATTATATTTTAATGAACAACTTAATTAGTATACGAGTCGATGCTTACTTCTAAGTCGCTTTGAAGAATGTTTGATTAGCATTGTCTTATTATTTTAATTAAACTAACTCTACTAATAATATTACTAAAAGATACAGTTGTTAATTGATTTTAATTTTAAAGCATATTAAATAGACTGGCCATTTCAATGTAATGTCTACCATTCACCAAACATTAAAACTGGAGGTTATTGACGATACAATTTAAACGAGAAATTAAAAATTTTACTATGATAAAAAAAAAGAAAAAAAGATTAATTAAAAACTAATTATTACACATTTTTCATATTCCTTAGTATTTATACGTATAATATCAACGCATTACTATGCGTATAATATCTCTTTCCTGAACAAACCTTAAATACGCCACTACTGCATATAAATATAATGTATTAGGTAGGTAGTCAGGTAGATACCTACCATTATTATAGGCTTATAATATATATTGGTATTGCCGACATACTGGGAAGATTTTTAAAACCTATTAAAACCGGTACCTATTAATTATATCGGGATACCGCGAGACATCGAATGCTTGGAAATGTTTTTCTGAGTCTAATTAAACCGGCATAGATAGCAAAATGGAATATTGGTAGTAAACTCCAGTTCGGCGAAGTCGACATAAGCTACATTAATTACATCCATTACTCATTAGGTGTATTTTAAGTAGGTATATAATATAGGTGTTATACCTACACAATTTGACGACACTATATTTTTTGTGTACAAAAAATGTGAATGATTTTAAATCACGATGACGAAACGAAAAAATTATTATACGATTCCGGTACACTGCACGACGTCATCTACGCCTGCTGCAATATACCTATATAAACCACTCACGTCTCGAGCCTATGCAGTCGTGGGGCGTTTACATTAAATATTCATGATCGCGCTCACACTGACAGGTCATAAGGTTTTAGCTTACCCATAATGAATAATAATATAAAACGGCCATCGATGGCGGTGACGATAAAGTGTGATATAATATTGTAGTAATAATATTATGTAGATTTAATAAAACGTTTAAAACAACCAATGGTTCTTCTATCTACATAAACTCGCGACTATATAACACTACAAACACTGTAGGAACAGATATAAAAATAATTATTATACAAAATCAAGAACATTAAAAACGACTAAAAGAAATATAGCGCTTAAACACCTGTCGGTTCAATTCCCTTTGTTTGTGGCTATAGAAGTATGGAATTGCGGCGGGAGCCGGGAGGAGGGAGTGCCCTGGGCAAAATGGATATTTCGATGAAAAAAATCTCAGTATAAAAATTAATCAAATATTTTAGTAGCTACGCTTATAGGTGTAATGTTGTTAAAATTATTAAAAATATTCGTTTTTTCGGGTGTGTAATAATTCGCAATAATATTTTAAGGGCAGCGTGCGAATTGCGTACTTAAAAAATAAAAATATACGTTGCAACAATCGGATACGTCCACGGTTTTCGCCAAACACGTTTGAATTGCGTCCACGAAATATCAGCGCTCAGCGGTCATGAGTTGCATCTACAAGGTTAAAATTGGTTTTTGATCATTAATTTTTAAAACCCAATGAAATTAATATAACTGATTTTATGAAAATGTGATGGCTATAAAAACCATTAATCAAAGAACAAAAGAAGAAAAAAATGTTTTTAATTCTATTTTAAAAAAATTATAATTATCTACAAAGTAAATTTCGACCGTCAATACGGACCAAGTCACATATATATTATCGTAAATACGTACTTACTATCGGTATACTAGTGGTACTAGCAATACATGCAAATCATTTCACTCAAAATTAATTTAAATGTTATATTATTCGTGCATTCAAATATTTTTCAGTTTTTAAAAGTACTGAAAAGTAGACTCAAACTGATATTCATATATGAAAATCCGAAGTTCAAATCTAACATACTATATTATTTGAAGAAGGAATATAAAAAGAGAAGTTTTTATGGATCACGTTACATTTTTATTTAAATATAAATAATTTATAATAATAATAATACATATTATTAGGTTCTAGGTCACTTTGTACGGTAAGGCATTAAAAGTGCGAAACGCGGACACTTTGTACTATTATATACATAAAGTATATATTATAAATATAAGTTTTATACATAAGTAGTAACTAATAATTATGTATAGTGTTAATTATTAAAATAGAAAAAATAAAAATAAAATTGTTATAAAATATTGATTATATTTGTATAATAATAATCTAAATAAACAAATAATCAATAATATCATTATTATAATAATATAAATAAGTCAAAAGGTAGTATAACATGAAAATAGTTTAGTAATAGTTTTTACTATTACAAATTTTTAGAATATTAGCTAATAAAAATAAAAATAATAAAAATTTTAATAATAAACACTATACATAATTATTAGTTACTACTTATGTATAAAACTTATATTTATAATATATACTTTATGTATATAATAGTACAAAGTGTCCCGGTGTCCGCGTTCTGCAAAGTACCTTTTTACCCCACCGTACAAAGTGTCCGCGTTTCGCACTTTTAATAATGTTTTGCATTTTAAACAATGGACAGTACAAAATGACCGTTTACCATATTATTACCTTGTATAAGTCTCAACTATAGTACCTGTTACATATATATTAATACATACTACCTACCTATATATTACATTATTAGATAATTATTTTATTCTATAATTAAAATGATTAATTATCAAGTGTAAGCAAATTAATCGATTTTTACACTCTTGTAAGGATATTTTTCATACTCATTTTTGTTTTGTAATAATATTAAGTTTATACTTTTTTCTGTTTTTAACGTAGTAGGTATTTATTTCGAATTATTAAAACGTTGTTTTTATCGTCATATTATTACGTCTCTTTTTAAATATATTATGAAATACTAAGGAATAATATTCTTGAATCTTGGGATACACCTACAGAAAAAGTATATGGGCATGTTACACCGTTGTTGAATACATGCATTTTGGGGGGTAAAAATAAGGACCGGTTATCGGCACTATATATATATTATATTCATATATATAAGTATAATGTGTTGTTCCAAACTAATGTCGGGATCAATGTGAACACGGGTCAGACATAATTTATTACTTTTGGAGAAAAAAAGGTTTTCAATTAATTTTGTGCCCACCGAGAGAGATTAGATCTTCGGTATTCTGTCGCGATTGTATCGTTTCTGAAACTGAATATTTAATAACGCTGTCGCCATACGCATGACAGGCATAGTAAATAATTGTAATCCTGTAGACTACTACCCGACCAAACCTTTATTATCTTATTATTATCTAAGGAACGATTTCCGAGGAATACATATTTTTCCATTTAACACTTTTTTTTTTAAATAAAATGATTTTATTCGATTTCTTTTACAGACGGTTTGTACACACAATACCCATACGCACATATAAATAAGTACCCATGTTATATACCTATGGACATATCTTTTATATTATGACGTATAAGAGTGAATACGACGCCAAGACGACGGCAATACGACGCCAAGATGACGGTAAGACGACGCCAAGACGATATGGTAAGACGACGCCAGGACGATATGGTAAGACGACGCCGAGACGTATTAAGATATTGTTCGTGTTCAGACGATGAATCATCAACAGCGATTAACAAATATTATAAATGTAATGAGATATTAATCTAATGTGAAATTCTATTCCCGACTATTACCCAAACTCTGAATAATAATTAGCTAATAGCTGGTTAACGACAATGTGTTGTTACCGAATTCAAGACAAATTAAACCAAGTGAAACCAAACAAACGTTTTAAATTTTTTATGAAAAATGAACCATATTATTCGTCGAGAACAAATTTTACGATTTCCCATCAATGTAAAATAATTTCAATGGTGATATTTCATGCTTGAAATATCCCGTACGTTACAAATACGTCTGTAAATCATATATTCATTATTAGTTCATAGGAATCTACGTGGCTACGTTCTAAGTAAAATACAATATCGGTTTTGTGCCTATATTGACATCATTATATACGACGTTTTTATATTTAAAAATCAAAATATTTAACCATACAATTGTCATATTTTATTTGAACATTTATATCACTAAGTGCTTATAGGGCCTACCAAATCGAGGAAAAAAAATCAATATCGTACATCTGGAATGAATAAGCCCCACAACACTTTCTAGTTTCTTAAATGTATTTGTGGTTTACTGCGTTAATACAATTTATTTTTTATCTTTTTTAGCTTGGTGCTCGCGTGTAACATCGAGTGTTGGATCATTTTTAAATATTGTAGTATAGAGAATAGCTGAACACTAAATAAAACTCTTTTTACTATATATATCCATGCAGATATAGTTACAATATACGCTACAACTAAAATAAACAAATGTAACGATTATCATAATACGTATAATAGTGTGTCATATAAGTCAAAAGTCAAATACAAGTCATTGTGACCATAGGTCATAAATTATGATCTATGAACGAATAAATACGATAATATGGCTCTTTTGTCACCCCACAATATTATAATTGTACGTATTATATATTATATGCCACTGCAATAACCTATAGGTATACTATACATCATGTCTGCGGTCGTCGTATAATACGTATATAGGTATTATAGAATAGACGGTCACATATAATGTCTTCGAACGGCCTTTTGCAGAAGTTAGAAATCAATCAAATTTTTTATAAACGAATTTCGGCCTTCGGTGAAAACTAACCGCGGAAATGATCAAATGAATAAGAATAAAAATGAAAGTAATAAGTATGGGTTTTTAAAGTTATATTATATATTTAAGTATGAGAATTTATAGACATGTATTGTAGATTATTACAATAACGTAATTGTTGTGGGCAGGTAGACAGGGATGTCCAATGGCCAAAGTATCATTTTGATTAACCAGATTTATGCTATCAGAAGAAGTTTTCAATTAAATGAATAAAGAATGCAGTCACGCCCTTGTCTACTATTTCACAATATTGTTTTAATGCAATATTACCAGTATAAGCTATTGACTAGTACTATTATCCGTAAACAGCCAAAAATCCGTAAAAAATAAAACGATTTCGACTCAACGTATTTTTAATTGGACGAACAGATCTCGACGGCCCGCAGAGATTGAACATTTTTTTTTAACGATTTTAGTATTTTTTTTTTTTTGTATTTTAAAATATTATTATGAAAATGGTTACTGAAGAAAATATTGGAATTATATATATAAAAAAAAAAAACTTATAATCCGTTCAGAGTGGGTCGATCGTTATATTGGAACCCCCGATGGGCGTACTTGGTTTAAGAATTTCTTAACAATATATATATATATATACTTCCATCACTCATTATTTATACGACTATATGTATTGAAAACATTTTGTACAGCTGTTTTATAACAAAAATGCAACCCGAACCCTCCTCTTACATTGGGTTACTGAAGTAAACCGGTCACTAAATAATAAATATTGTTGTGCGGTGTTCGAGTTCGATTTTACCCTGCTATTTCGTGCATGTGTTGTAAAACCACTTGGGTACTGCTCTCCCTGTCACATACACATATATAATATATTATATTATTATTGCTTACTATACTCAATATATTATACTTGGTACAAAAATATAATATATAAGTGTTCGCGCTCAGTGCTGTTGCTGTATATTATCGTAACTTATTAGATTTTTATAATATGTTTTCATATTTCTTACCTGATAGAGTTCTCAGTTACCATTGCAGCACATATCAAACATATAATTATGTTATTGATTGCTAAATAACTAAACTTATGGTTTAGTTATTCCAAATATACAGCTTACTAACACTTTTTAGAATAAAAGCTACTATTACAAAAAATTATAAAAGACAATTTTTTTTTTTAGATTCACAAAAAAGCTAATTTTTTATACTTTATATTTTAATCACTCAATATTTCATGAAAAAAATTTATTTTTTTTTTAAATTTTTAAACTAATTAATTAAAATATCAAAAATCGGATATTTTATGGAACTAAATACAATTATCATCTACAATGTTTATACCAGATAGTTTTTGCTACAATAACCCGTATATTCTTATAGAACGAGTAAAACATAATTTTGTTAATTCCTATCCACATATGTTTTACATTCTTCAGATTCTGAAGCATCTATTTTACTCATTTACTTTGTTATTTGTAGTATTAATATGAATTTACTTATCACAAATAATAAAGGTAAGAATATTATGCAGTAATTATTAATATTTTATGAGCATTTACAAATTTACAAAAAAATTAAAATTATAAAATGCTTTACAGCAAAAAAAATATGTTTCCCTTGTAGCTCTGGATAATATACTTTCATTTTATGAATACTCCTATTCATTTTAATATTGAAAATAATTAAGTAAAATTGTTTCTTATAACTAGGGCTAGGGACTTCTAGGAGTTTGCATGTTTTTCAATAATCATTAAAAACATAGCTAAGTAATATAGAAATTTATTTCATGGTAATACGAGTTCATATTTAAAATTTATAGTTGCATATTTTGCATATTTGACCATTTTTTAATTATAAGTGCATATTTGAGCATTTTTAATATGAAAATGGTAGTTTTATAATTAAATAAATATTTTATACAAACAATTTTAAATTTAGATCGATTTCCTAGACCAGAAATATTAATTTTATGGTTTTATATACATATATATATAAAATTAGTATTGTTGTTTTTCTCGCCGAACGCTCCCGTTGTTATTTATGGACTTAATGGTATACTTCACAAGTGATTCCGATAGGCGATAGCCGATAATATTACCAAAATAACATTCTATGAAATTATGACATATATTTATAATCCCGTAGACAGGACGTTCTGTGATATTTTTATTTTATTAAAAATATTTAATCTATTTATTTTAATTTTAATTTTTTTATTTTATTTTATGACAATTATTTATTATGACAAGTTTTTTTACTTTAAATTAAAATTTTATTAATTATGTATTCATATTAAAATAAAAAGGTTTTTATTAAATACTGTTATTTATTTTTTTTAGTGCATATTTTAATAGCATATTTGGTAATTTTTAAAGGCATAAATGCATACATATTTTAAGGTTTTTTAGGGAATGAAGTCCCTAGCCCTAAAGGTTGATTCGCAAGTGTTATTTCCGTTTTAAACACGCAAAAAATATCAAATATACGTACAAAATAATTATTAGTAATTAGTTATTACAAATTGCAGCTCATTTAAATGTAATAATTGAACAAATTTACATATTAACGGATTTGTAGAAGACAATATAAATTGGAAGTTTTTTTTTTAAACTAGTTTTAAAATAGTCTTATGGTAAAAAACTCTGCTCAATCACAGTTTGTATTCTCCTCAATCTCCTCTATAAATTCAATAATATGTAAATTTTCTCTAATAGTAGCTATGAGATTAAATGAGCTGAAGACCCGAAGTAAGAATTCGATATGTTACATTATGCATTTATAAGAGAGAGACAACACATACGAGTACGACGTACGACGTACGACGTAGGTATCTTTTAAAAACGATATCCTAAATAAAACGAAGTCGCCGGAGCGCGTTACATAAATTGTATGTTAATTTATTCATATAATAATAGGCACTATTACCTATGGTTTTACATTCTATCACTCTCTTATTTTTAAAACGAACAGTAAAGATAAATATAAGGTGGACGAAAGGTAGTATTATCAACAGTCTATCTTACAGTTTATTATTACAATAATAATAATTATTTTGAATTACCTATACTTACAATAATCATATTACATTATATGATTTATGAGTAAGTCATAAATCATATTATAATATCAGACTTCGTTTAATTTAGAATTAAAAAAAAATTGACATTATCACAATAGCTTTGGATAATTGATGTTAATTGATGGTTAATTGGTTCTATACGTGTAATCGTGCATAATACATATTAGTCTATAAGTAGAACATTAAATCAGTTAGTGTAAATAATATTAAGAGTATCCGTGGCGTAATAGAATATAAGACTAGAAGCTGTAAGGTAGGGGTAAAACTTTATCAGGTTCTAGGTCACTTTGTACGGTCAGGCATTAAAAGTTCGAAACGCGGACACTTTGTACGGTTATATACATAACTATACATTATAAATATAAGTTTTATACATAAGTAGTAACTAATAATTGTGTATAGTGTTAGTTATTAAAATAGAAAAAATAAAAATAAAATTGTTATAAAATATTGATTGTATTTGTATAATAATAATAATAAAAAAATAATCAATAATATCATTCAAACTACATGTAAAAATGTGTACAATATAAATAAGTCAAAAGGTAGTATAATATGAAAATAGTTTAGTAATAGTTTTTACTATTACAAATTTTTAGAATATTAGCTAATAAAAATAAAAATAATAACAATCTTAATAATTAACACCATACATAATTATTAGTTACTACTTATGTATAAAACTTATATTTATAATATATACTTTATGTATACTTATATAATAGTACAAAGTGTCCGCGTTCTGTTAAGTACCTTTTTACCAGACCGCACAAAGTGTCCGCGTTCTGCATTTTAAACAATGGACAGTACAAAGTGACCGTTTACCCCGTTTATCAAAATCAAAACATAATTATTTTTTCTTTAACACAAGTTTTAAAACTCATTTTTATGGCTGAGAAACAAATCAATCGTATAGGTAGGTATCCAATATCGTCAAATAATATTAAGTACCTATATGTAATAGTTTATTAAAAAATAGTACCTACTATAAAATATTTATTAATAAATAGAATTTAGTAGTGATTAGTGAATGATATGTTATCTAATAGGTAGTATTTAATTTTATTGACATATTCAGCTGCTTAAATTATGAAATATTAGATGTAGAGATTAATTAAAAAATGTAAAACTATTAGGTATTATTGTTTATTTTAATATTATTATTCCAACGTTTTACTAGTCCACGGATAAAATAACTCAATAAATATATACAAAAATCGTCCTCGTGCGTCCTCTTCGTCTACAAACATATGCAATATATACCTATTATTGTATAATAATACAACATGGCAAATTTGGGTTCAGCAGAATTATTCAGTGGCGTACACTCAAATATAAGGGCAATAATAATATATAGGGCACGTTCAATGGAAAATAAATCACCTTTCCACCAAATCAATCACTAAAAAGAAATGGAAATTAGTACATTAATCATTATTCTAATATGCTGCTATTATTGACAAATGTATTAATTACAGTGTCTGTATCAATTTGACTTTAACATTTTCGCACAAAAGTACCATTAAACTTTCAAGACAAAAAATTCAGGAGTAGCAGCTGCTACCCTAGATCTAGAACCCTCTAGTGTGCGCTACTAGCAGAATCTTTTTTGTGTTGTTAGTTTTAATATTATATTAAATTTACCTATTTATAAATTTAAAGTTAAGAATATTATCTGTATTCTCTCGCCAGTCTCGCCGGTTTTTTTCATACCTATTTCTATTTTATACCGAGTGGTTCCTTCGTGTTCTCTTCCACATAATATACGTTATCGGTGTATCAGTGTCCTCATAATGTATATAATTTATGTTATAGGATTGTATTAAAAAAAAAAAAATAAATAGAAATATATTAAAACGCATATAAACTGGTGATATGCATTCATTAATAATCACGGGATGCATCTCGTACCTACGATCTAAAATTCCATAGTATTATGCATTATAATATTACGCCATCGCCCCATCGGTACGGCGTGAGGTTGTGTTTTATATCGCCTGAGAAAAATACAAAAAAAAATAATATATTTATATATATATATATATATGTGTGTATGTGTGTATAATGTGTATATACATATCATATAATTTAATTGGGAAACTTTCTACGAATAATTTATGTACGAGATCCATTAGTCCTTATGTATATTATCGTTTGTCAAATAGGATACAAGACGTGTGTTTATCGATGATAATCCGGTTTCTGGCGGTAAAAACACTATATAGGTATAATGCATTTCGAAAAGCATTTTTGATCAGCCCAGCGCGGCGCTTCCAAAAACAACCATATAATAACATAATTTATAATATACCTGTTTCACCCTACCGCTCCCGGCACCTGATCATACCCATCACTCCAATCGGTAATCTGAGACTACGAGTGATACTCTTGACGTAGAATGTTAATGAAAAGAAAAAAATAATGTATTTTAAACTTTTTTTACGAATATTATTATTCTACTGCAGGTTGCTTTCGTGTAGATATTTAAAGTTAATATACCTATTATATTATTTGTATATAAAATTAAATAATAATTATTATATATATATTTGTATCAATGATCTATTTTATTATATTATAAACTAATATCGAATTGATTTTCAAACTTAATATTATTTTCTTATACAATTTAATTGCAACTGAAATTAATAAAAGACTTTGGGTCAAGGTCTTATAATCAAAATATGCCGTGGACGAATTGTCTTAATTTTTTGTTTTTACGATATTATAAAATTAGTTTATTGTAATTTAACTCAAAATTTGTTTTGTTTATTTCAACGTTACATTAAACACACATAAATAAATAATCTATGAAAGATATGATTATAAAATGATTCTAACCATCACCGTACACGTTCGCCAAAAGTGTATAGTTAAGGCCAGGCAGAATTCAATGAGCTTGATTTATTGGATGCTCTAGAATATATTATAATGCATGTAAATAAACTGAGAGAAAATTATACCTTTTTTTAAATGTACATTATGTTATCGGCAACAAATTTATTATTAAACGTTCTTTAAAAGTAATAAACTGCGATAAAACCTAAAATGAGTAAAAAAATATGCAACACACAATTATTTAAACTTTTATAGTGTGTGTTAAATATAATATTAACTGTACCTAATGTTAAGCGTCTTCAATAAACCTTTATTAGAATAATACAAACCATACAAAAGCATTTAAAACAATTCAAAAACTAATTAATTATAAAAAAAAGTTAATTTGTGTTTTATTTGATATTATACTGTTTGTTCTTTACAATATTATATTATTTTGATAAATTCGTTTGTTAACATTTGATTATCAGCGGTGTGTTTTTGTCATATTAATCATCGATAAACCAAGTATAAAACCTGGCAGGATTTGTATTTGCTATCCAATATTTACAAATATTATATTATATTTTAAATACTTTTGAGATAAACTAGAAGGCTGTCCAAGGTTAGGAATTTAATTCTTTTATTAATAACCTATTATTGTAATTTACACAACGTCCATCAATATAGTAGCCAGTAGGTACCACTACGTACTTAACCTATCTGAAATTGATACATAATATACATAAAAACTGACAGCACTTATATTAAAATGTACAAAATTTGTTATTTTTTTCAAAAATATTCTTTTAATAAGCTTATAATTTTTAGGTATTTAATTTTAAATATAAAAAAATTAATAAGCGGCAATGTTATACATATTTGTGTAACTAGCGTATTTTGATATTTTTTGGATTCCTATATTGCTTGACTGCATGATTGTGTAAAAAATAAACTATGCTGATTTGGGTTGAAGATATGTAAAATTATCACCCAAACAGAGTTTCTACATTTTTATAAACTTAACTACTACCTATTAAATATTTATAATTAATATTTCATTTTAGATTCTGAGCGGTGATATAAATGTATTATTATTAAAAAGATGTGATTTTTTTTTTGTCATCAGTCGTACATTTTTGGAACATAAAAATGCTTCAACCATCAACTTAAATATATCTTTTCAGGTAGAAAAATGAATCTTATTGGTAATACGGAGATCAAAAGTAAAAAAATAACATTTATTTTCTTAATAATTAAAACATATTTAAGAAAATTGAGAACTTTTTATTTTATTATAGTTCGAAAATCAATAATTAAAGGTACTTGACATTTTTACAAAATATTTATATTTACATCATCTATACAATATGATATGATTGACTCTTTACGAGCTAGGCATGTTAATTTACGATTTTTTTTATTTTAGGTTTTTTAATATCGATTAAAAGATGTGTGTTCTTTGGAATAGCTTAAAAATGTAATACAAGCAGATTCCTCCGCGAGTTGTTTTTACTAGATTAAAAAAAAATCCCATGAACACAGAATGTGAACGTAAAAGATATGAGAATGTTAATCCGTTAAGGTGTAACTGTGTAAGTGTGAAGTGACTAGGGAGAATAGAGTAAAAAAATAATTCGTCGAAATAAGGAGTGTCATTAATTGTAGACAAAATTAAGGGGAATATGATTCAGACGAGTGGACGACTATGGAAAAAATGGGCGTTACCGGTTTGTGTGCATATTTATTATTTACCCTATTTTGCAACTCGTTTGCGCACAAACGCACAACTAGATTGCGTACACTAATATTGAATTTACATTTTACATTATATAATTAATTTTTAAATATGAACGAAATTATGTGTTTATACTATGGAATACGATGTTCATTATTCTATTTTACATAGTTTTAATCATTATCCGTGGGCATATAGGAACAACTTGTGTATTAATTGTTGCATTTTTTATACATACAATCATTAATATAATAAAAATATTATTAATATTTTCAAACGCAACATTTTTGGCAAAAACCAATTTAACCTACTGTAATACTAATAAATTGCTTTACCAAATAACGATGTCAAAAATCGTAACATGAAATATACTCAGTGATCCGTCTCAGCTCAGAATCTCTTTACTAATTCGATGATACATCATTGAATTCAAAATTAAAAAAAATCATGGAATAACAAATCACACAAATGTTGTTTTGTTATCTTCGCTTTGCTCAATGGCCGCATTCTACTAGCCCGGTGGGGAGAAGTCGTCGTCTGGCATTATCTTTCAAGACCACGTGCACATATCTCCCGTGTAATGCGCGTCATCGCATATGTCTTGTGTCTTGTCTTTGTGTCTTATCATACAATTTCCGGTCCATCGTCCATTCCATTTTATTCAGTGAATTCAGCTGGTTTTGGTTAAATATCTGATAGTGTTTTTCTGCTGTCGACCGTTAAAGTCGTATTCGCATTCGCCAATTTATTGGTAGAAACTTTGTAAGAATATATAATATTAGTTGTATTCGGTAATTAGACTCGTGTGATAATTATCATAACTAACTATGGATAACGACGTTGGCTTCAACGATAGAGTTATACGCAAAAACTTCTTATGGTAAATTTAAATTACTAATCATTACGGTAAATATATTACGATATTTATTATGTATTATTGTTTTTTATTCTTTCAGTAAAATCTACGGTATTGTATTGTGCCAACTGCTAATCGCTATAGCATTTATGACTGTGGCAACTTTTCACGATCCCACTAGACTTTTTTTAAAATCATATCCTAGCCTCAGGATCATCACAAGTATTATTACTTTAAGTATTTTAATAACACTCGCTTTCTGTGAAAAATTACGCCGCAAGAGTCCTATTAACTATATTTTCTTGTTTGTAATTACCATAGCTCTATCATTTTTATTAGCAGTGACTGTGTCTCGTTACTATCCCAAACAAGTGCTTTCGGCTCTCAGCCTAGCTACAATAATATGTTTTGCTCTCACAATATTTGCACTTCAGACTAAAATAGATTTTACAGTCATGGGTAGTACCTTAATGGTAGCTATAATAATTTTAATGGTTGCGTCTATCGTCGTTATATTATACCCTGCTAAATTAATGACACTCATAATTTCATGTGCAGGATCAATAATATATTCGTTTTTTCTTATTTATGACACCCAAATGATGGTCGGCAGTAACCATAGATATTCAATAACTCCAAAAGAATATATACTTGCAGTATTAGCCATTTATATAGACGTAATTAACATTTTCTCCGATATATTTACCATTATTGTTGTTGGTGATTAAACAATATTTATGTGTTAGGATTATAAATAATATAACACAACTTTTGAATGTTTCCTTAAAATAATAATTGTAGATTATTCCTTTTGTCAATTATTTTTCTAAGTAAATAATATAGTTTAATATGTTAAATACTTTTTCTTATTAAATATTTATAGAAAAATAATATAGAAAAAAAAAATTTAATATACATGTTTAATAATTTATGTTTTTAAATAATTTGTGCAAATCTAGTATGTATTTTATCTAGAGTAATTCATTTTGTAAAAAAAAAAAATATATTTTTTAAGAAATAATTATATTTGTTTAATTAACATACATAAAAAAGTTAATTTTTTAATTTATAAATTATACTACTATTAATTATACTATTAAATTATATTCACTAATGTTAATTATTTTTGTACACAATATCATGAATTGTTTACATCGTATGTATATGTATAACCATCGGTACCTATCTAGTATCTATACATATTTTTAACTTATTTATATTTTATCATAACTTGATATGTTTTTTAGATCATTGAATTTTATTTAATGAATATTTTACATGTATAAATTATAATAATTGATGATACACAATATAAAAATGTAATTGTTTTGTTTTGTATTAAATGATCTTAAAATATTCAAGTTAAACAATGATATTTTGTTTTTAGTATTTTACATTAATAATCCAGAAAACCAACTCATGAAATATGATACTTAGTCTTTTAGTAGACATTCTAATTGATTATTTACTTTGTACATATTAAAAGAATTGTTGTTGTTTTGTTAATTTTTCATATTTAAAATATGCAAAACATGTAAGATAAAATTAGGATTATACAAACAGTTTTAGTTAAATGTTATGTTAAATAATGGGTCATATAACTCACATAGGCACATAGCTAATAGTTTATCAGGTATATTTAAAATAAATTTAGGTACTTAGATTAAATAATGGTATATGAAAATCCTTGTGACATGTTATAATTTGTTAAAAGATCAATGTTTGGAACTTTCACCAAAAAATTATAGTTATTTGAATTCCTCAAAAATATCTATTGCAATAATATTAACTTATTCAAGGTAATTTTTTTTTTTTTTTTTATTAAAAATAAAGGCTTCGACATCTATGGTCATTAGCCTATACAGTGTTAAATTAACTTAGAATTATAGATATGATAGATAAGATTACAATATACAATATTACAAGATCATAAAATAAATAAGGTTTTACATTTTAAAAGTATATATATAATATACATAAGTATTTACATTTGGGATATTATAATAAGTTTATAAGATTAATAGATCTGTAAAAATTAAAAATGGCGTCAACGTTAGCTTCCCCTAATGCTTCCTCCATATTAGTAGGGTGACTTAGAATTTTACATTCTTCATTAAACATAGGGCAGTGAAGTGTGATATGCTCGATTGACAAAATTTCATTGCATTGATGGCAGATTGGCTGTTCTTCTTGTAGGTTGAATAAATAAGAATGGGTGAGCCGTGTATGGCCAATTCTAGCTCTAGTGGTGACAATGTCTACTAGACGTGCTGTATTAGTGGGAGGACACCATTTTTTGATGGTCTTTTTTTATATTTTTTAATTTATTATTTATTATGCAATCCCACTGGGATTGCCACTGTTGGAGAGCTATTGTATTGCCTATTCTCAATATGTCTTTATATGGTAGTGATTTAATTTCAATTGAATCAGTGGATAATATAGCTTGGTTTGCTAATAGGTCAACTTCTTCATTCCCAGTGATGCCAGTATGAGAAAGGACCCACATGAACTCGATAATATTATTTGATTTGGACGTTATGTTGAGTATTTGTTGGGAGATTTCATTAGACTGGTTAGTTGATAGGAGAGAAGTTAGGGCACTGAGAGAGTCGCTTATGATTAATTATTTGTATAAATTTTCTCTTAAATACTTACCATCATAGTGCTATAAACAATTTTGTGAAAAAAAAAAATGAAAACTGAAATAAATAAATGTATAATTGGAAAAATTGTTACATTTCTGCTCTCGTGATTTTTTTTTACTTTCTTTTCACTTCTTAACTTTTACTTCTATCTCTATTGTTTGATATTTATCTCAAAATTTTCTCTCTGTGGACAGTTTTTTAGTTATAAATAAATATAATTTTAAAAGTCTTAAGGTCTATTTTATATATTCTAACTTCAAATCTTGTTTCTAGATGGCTTAGTATATACCATGTATATGTGTAGACAGACACTTGGATTAGGTATGTTTTCTCTGTGAACTGTTGAACTATGGATGTTAATTTTTGTCAATTTTAGTACATAGCTGACCGATAGCTACTATTTATACTATTTATTTAGTAAAATGAATATTTCTTAACTGGGTGTCTAACAAGATTCAATTAGATGCCAATTTATAAAATATATTTCTAAAATTTACATATGATGCATATACCTAACTATTATTTAGATTTTAGAATAACATAGGTTATATCTATAGAATTAAGTCCAATAGAGCAGTAAAGCAGTATAACACAGTAAAACTAAACAATTATAGATAAACAAACATTAAGTTTTAGAACAATCAATTAGTGGTGTCGTCATTTATAAAAATGTAGTAATTATATTAATGCTTTATTAAATTAATATTTTAAAGTTTTTTTTTTTTTAAATATTAAAATATAACAAAATACTAGTTAATGTACTTAGTATAATATATTGTCTGATTATTTAAAATTTAAAAAGTATGATTCACAATATATATAAAAATATATATTTGATAAATATTTGCATAGGAACTATTTAATATTGTATAAGTAATAAGTATATTTGGTTTACAGAGTGAAATATGAATCTGTTGAAATTGGAAATCACATTTGTTACAATTTCGGTAGAAAATTATATTATAATATTAATATATTAATATATTATTTTGAACTAATAAGTTCCTAACTTAAAAATAAAAATTTTAAATTAATACATAAGTAGTAAATAATCGTGCACTCTATTTACTATTTTACTAGGTAAATTTATAGATTTTTAAATAATTAAATTATCCAAATTAAATCTAATACTTAATAGTACTAACTTAAACTTTGGTTTAGAATGATTCAATTCATGACAAAATTGAGAAATAAAGATTTGGCCTTCACTCTTCAAATTTTATTTTTCTTTATTTACTGAATCCGGTTTGTTTTTATTTTGTTAAACATATTTAGTTCACAGCTATCAGAATTATGATTAAACTGTTTGGTTAAATTTTAATTGACATTGTATAAATATTTTATTTTTGGTAAGCTTATTAAAAACTATTGACTGAATGTTGAATGGAAAGGGTATACTTGTACAGTTGAACGTTCTTGTGAATTTTTCCAAGTGAACTAAATTACTCATTCAGTTAGGTAAAACATAATACAATAATTTTAATTTAAATGAAATATCATCAATAATTCATATTATACAAATAAAAATTATGATTTTAAACTATTTCAATCTTAAACATACAATTTTAAATACAATTCATTAGTTATATTCAGAAATATAATACCTATACAGTACTCATTAAAATATATTAATATGTCATTATTTTTATTTAATTATTTGCTTAGATCATACAATTTATAGTAATATAATTTAATATCAGATATCAGTCGTGGACAGGGTTAGAATGTTTTTCAAAAAAATTGTTTTAAACATTTTATACATAAATATTTGTGTATATATATATATATATATTAAAAAAAGTGGGCAAGTGGGTATCGCTCTGCTGTATAGTAGAGATGGAGAGTAGGTCACTGGTCGTGTGGATGTGTTAAATTTAAATGCAATGACGGGTATCATTGTATACAAAAAACGATTCTGAACGGAGATGATTTGTCAGTCAATGATAATTAGTTAGATATATTATATTATTATTACTTATATTTAAATTGCAATATATCGTTATTTTACGCGATTTCGTAAAAAAATAAATTTCATACGCTCATAAAATGTTTTCTATATTGACGCTGGAATTTTTTTTTTACAATTACTTAAAGGAAAACTTTTTGCGGCGTTGCATAAGTATTGCGAAAGCTGTTCCCGCGACGCCGTCCGTTCTAAACTAGAAAAAGAAGGTATGCCATATAACTTTGATGCAGATAATAAAATAATGATGTTAATTTATATTTTATAATAGACCTATGTACCTATGTTAACTTGAAACAAAGCAATGTTATGAATTAAATTTATTTTTATTAGTTGTTTAGAACATTACAAAAACCCATCTAAAAAACGTTTTGCTTTATTTATAGAAATATGTTTTTTCAAGCCCTAGGTGTGAATGTATTATATATTATATTAATACCTATTAGGTATACCAATTATAAAATATTAAGTTATCAAATCGTGATGAAATATGTATTATCAGTGCACACGTCTGGCGCGGACTACGTTGGAAAATGGCGTATGCGGAACTAGTAAATCACCGATCGAAAGTACGGAATTTGCCTCATTTCAAAGTTACTGAGATAATAACAACAAATTATATCGGTCCCTTGGACCATAGGTCTACTATGTACGGAGCCATGCTCGTCTCGCCTGTGGCCTCGGGCCAGTGCAAACGATTCGACACGTACAACCTTAGATCATTTACTATGGATAGAGCCATAGTCCCGATATTTGAAGCACATATAAGCGACAAATCTCTCCATTCATTGACATTCATTATCTGCACATTCGCGAGTGTACTTGTCGCATATTCATTCTAATGTTTTTACCTAACCTAACCTAACACTGCACCAGTTCCGAATAAATATGCGACGAATATACTCGCGCATGCGCAAATAATGAATATCAAGGAGAGACTCGTCGCTAAATGTCCTTCAAATTGTTTACACAGGCGAGATAGGCCATGGCTCCATCCATAGTATATGATATTATGATCTAAGCGTACAACATACGAAGTGACGAGATGCGTCATTTGCACATGCACAGGTATACTCGTCGCGTATTTATACCTATGTACCTCGTACTCGAAAAGCGTATAGTCCCTCGACGAGACGCGCCGTTTGCGCATGCGTGAGTACCCCCCCCCCCCCACTAAAATTCGTCAACAATGGTCGTTCGGATTGTATCAGAGTTATAGATAGAACTAATAATATCGGTGATATACGTCCACTGATCGCGGGAACTGCGGTTAGTGTCGTGAGTAGACTCGTGTGGTTCGCACGTTGTTAACTGTGGTGTCCGTTATCAATTAATATTTAAACCATGAGTGCTGGCGGGATTTATGATGCTAGCGGAAACGATCCGTTAGTGTTTGACCTTGGATCTCATTCAATACGTTTTGGGTTCTGCGATCGCAATTCGCCACACTCAGATATACCAGCCGTGGTCGGTACCCTGTTGGATGGCACCGAGTCGACTGAGCGCCGTACTGATCGTATCAAGGAAAGTTTAACGTATTATGCGAACACCAACACTTTGTGCGTCCCTCGTGAAGGTAAGTTTTAAAACGTACTCCGTATGAAAAGTTCGATTTGAAAACAGTGCAATAAAAAGTCCTAGTAACATTTTCGAGTCTTAAAATACAAATTATTCAATAAACAAAATTTAAATTAAAAAAATAATTAAAATACCTATATAAGTATTTCATTTTCTTATTAATATTAATTTATAATTCCTGATACCTACAATTAACAAATTTTTAATGTTCCATAGGTAAATTAAAATAAGTTAAAATTCAAAGTCTAAAAACACTTACTAATTATCCATTTCAAAAAATTAAATTATTGTTTATTCAAGTGTAGTTAAAACAATTATAATATTATACAAGAAAATTGTATGAATAATTTGTATTTTTGGATAAATTGTATAACATGTACTCCGAGTTTTTGTACAACAGTAAAACAATTGAATCCTGACTTTTTAACTAACTATTTAAAATCTGATATTTTGATTTATCACCTTTAAAAGATTTTTTTTGTTTCTTTTTTTAGGCATGGAACTTAAAAACATTATGCTCAATGGTTTAATCGAAGATTGGGATGCGTTTGAATACCTAATGGATTATGCTTATTCAAAGTGCTTATTCACTGATCCCCAGTTTCATCCTGTTGTATTTACTGAATCGCCATTAAATACAAAACAAAATAGAGAGAAACTAACAGAATTAATGTTTGAAAAATACAATGTGCCAGGGATTATGGTTTGCAAGAATGCTGCAGCAGCAGCTTTTTCTTGTACCATCCCCACAGGTATTATTGTTGATAGTGGTGCTACACATACATCTGCCATCCCAATCTATCAAGGATATGTAATATGCAACGCTATTGTCAGTACTCCAATGGGAGGAAATTTCATTATCAAAAGATGCCAACAGCACTTCTATGTTAGTAAAATTATAGTCCTTGCACCTACCTATTTACCTATTTATTTAATTAGAATATTTTTTATTTGACAACTATGAATTATTTTAATTTGTTTTTCAGAATAATAAAATTGATGTGATTCCAAATTACCTTGTTGCTAATAAACAATGGGTAAAACCAAAAAAAGCACCGATATGGTCTAGAAAAAATATGCTCCCCAAAGTAACTGATACTTGGCATAACTATATGTGTAAATCAGTTCTTGAAGACTTTCAGCATACTGTGTTAGAAGTTGCTGAAGATCCACTTGATAATAATAAAATAACTAACTTACCTACTTGTCATTATGAGTTTCCTAATGGTTACAATCAAGTAAATACTTAAATCTCTAATCATCAATTTTAAATGTATAAACATAAAAAGTAAATGAGAATAATAAGATGAATATTTTTATACACACAACTTAAAATAATATAATTCAAAATGTTATCATATTTTCTGAATATTTTATTAAAAAGTCATATTAATTACATAATGTATTATATTGACATAGATTATTACTTGGGTATAAAAAAAAAAAGTCTAAAAATATAATTAAAAGTAATTGTGTTTGGTTTATTTCAATTAAGTGTTATAATTTGATGGATTATTCATACCAAAATAAACGTTTTAATAAATTATTATCCAATTTAAAAACAAAATAATTTATAAGTTTAGTAAGATGTAAAACCCCCTTTTTATGAAACATATTTTAGTTCAAAAACTTAGACTATTTGATTATTAACTAAAATATAACATCAAATTTTAAAACATCAAATTGTTATGACTACTTAATTTAAAAACCGCCTCACCTACATATGTTGTTTTCGTCTTACTAACATACAACAGAATATTTGCGTTCAGCAGAATCCATTTTATATTGTTAGCTTTTATATTAGATTTGGTTTACCTTATTATCAAACTTAAAGGTAAGAATATCAAGGTAAAAAATATCAAGGCCAGGACATATTATCTAAGAAATCTCATAGAATCTTATTAATATTATAATTATGAAGCAAGTTATAGAATTTTAAGGTAGTAATATTTTATATAACTATAACTCATTTAAAAAATATATATATACATCAATAAAAGCCTATAAAATTCTATACAAAATATTCTTACCTTTAAGTGTGATAAATGGGGATTCGATCATAATATTAAAGCTAATAACATAAAATGGATTATGCTGAATACAAATCTGCTATGCTGTACATTAAGGACGGAAAAAACACATGCGGGTAAAACATTCTCTTAATTATCATTATAAATATTACATAGTCCTCAAGCAGGTATACACTGATAGTTAATACATAAATAATTTTTGTATAATATGTTCTTCCATGTTTTATGTAATATTTGATTTCAGTATATTTAAATAATAAAAATATTTAACTACCTATTGATTATTATTAATATCATTACTAAATGATTAAATCATTAGATTTAATTTAAAATAATAATTAATCATATTTAAATATAGGTACTATAAATTGTATAATAATGTAAAAGATTTTACAAATTTTAGGAATTTGGCGACGAAAGGTTCAAAATACCAGAATTATTATTCTGTTCTGATATTAAAAAGAATCACTTGTTCAGCCTAAGTGAAATTGTCCACCTTTGTGCATCATTATGCAGTAAAGAAATGAGAGACGAATTATATGACAATATTATACTAACTGGAGGAAATTCTTTAATAAAAGTAAGTTATTAACATGTAATTGTATATTGAAAAAGTTGTTTATGTACTGATACCTATGTAAAGGGTTTTCCACGGAGATTACATAAAGATATTTCTATGGATTTAAAATGTCCAAGATTGAAATTAACTGCACCTATCAATTCAACTGCTAGAAGATTTGGTGCATGGATTGGTGGTTCATTATTAGCCACAGGTGAAAAATTTAATGATTTGTGGTTTAGCAGCGGCGAGTATTATGAAAGAGGCACAAATAAAATTAATCTCAACCATCGTTATATTTAATATTTTTTTTATATATATATTGAGGTTTAATGCTATGGTATTTTTACTAAGTTTTTATGGTAGATATAGTTTAAGTTTAAGATAAAGTAGGTTACACATAACGTGACCATGATTTTTTTCTTCAAAGCGGGACAACTGTACATTTTAATAGGAAAACGATATAATGTTGCGTCAAATTACAACACTAAAAATATAGTAAAACACATTGCGTTGACGCAGTGACAGCGATAACTAGCTGCAGCTACAATTAGATACTTATTTTTGTATCATTTTTATCTATGGACTAAGGACTATTGGTTTTAGTGTTTTACAGTATACAGTATACATTATTAATTTAATAATTTATGATTTTGATTGTGATCATTAAATACCTACCACAGGTCGACTTTTCTTAAAGTGAGACATTTTTAGGTTCTTTGAGGATATCGGGACAAAAAGCTCGAAAGAGGAACGTATGGTCACGTTAGTTATACATAGGTTACAAATGATTAGGATTTTTAATTTTTTTTAATTTGAAAATGTTAAGCAGATAGTTAAATAGATATTTTAATTACTTAAGTTATTAAGTAAGTTAGAAATTAATTATATATTATATTCAAGTTAAGTAGACAACTCTGGGGTTGCCTATTCCATAGGAACATGGCTTAACTACCCACATAAGCGTGCGCACAGGGGGGGGGGGCCGAAATTTTTATACATAGTAATACATGTTCTAAACATAACAATTTTTGATTTTTCAAAAATCATAAAACATTAAATAGGTAGGTGAAAAATAACTGATACACAATGATAATAAATAATAATAAATTAAATGTCTTTAAAAATAAAATTGATAATATATTATGTCATATTACCATTACACATTGCGAAACTGTATTAAACTGTGTTGGCAATTACAATATTTCTTATTTAATTAAAAAAATATATGTATTTGTTTTTAATCATATGAATGATTTATGCCTTAAATAGTGGGTCATTATGAGTAACTAAATTAAAGTATGTAACATTTTAATTTTTTCTTCCATCAGAGTTCAGGTTTCTTAATATTTATTGACTTAGCCCACCCTGCCTATGACTACCCACCCAGCAAGCATGCAGATAAATTATTTGGTGTACGTGAAAAGTGAGTGTTGTTTGTCTGCCACCCTACAATCACTAATCTCTACCGAGTTGTCTTCTTAACTTTGACCTTTAGTTATTAGAAATAACTTAAATATTGTAATATTTAATCATCTACAAAATAGAAAAAGTGTCGACAAATATACGAAAATAATAATAGATAATTTAACTAATGACTTAAATCTAATAAATAATTTATCATTGCATGAATACAATTAACATGATAATATATAGGTACAGTTGTAGAAATTAAGTATTAATAATCTGATTTTTTTTTATACCCAATATAAAAATATTTCTGTTATTTTTATTTAAATAAAATTTAAATAATCTAATTTTATGTGAAATTACCTATTGTAAATTTTATTTTAATAAATCTGAAGTATAAATAGTTATATATATAGTAGTATGATTAATATGATGTAATTTTATTTTATTCATTTTTACTTATTAAATACAATTAAAAACGTATGTTGTATTTACTGCATTTTTTTAAAAATATTCTTTTTAGTGATGAATGGTGATATCTTCTATTTCCAAATAGCTTATTACTATTAATTCCACACGAGTATCCACAACTACAGTAACTAATATAATGTCACTGTAGGTATATTTTTTTATAAACTTAATACATGTTATTAAATTAATTGACCACTTTTTTTTGTTCTTTTAAAATAATAACTAAATTCATTTTTCTACTAGAAAAAATATTGAATTTGAATTTTTTTTTTACTATAAGAAGTGTCCATAGACAAATATACACACACAAACACCACTGTAAACTAAAAGGTTAATTGTTTCATTCAAAATTTATAAGACAACAAGCAATAATGATTGTTTCATATTAGATCCTCATCATCATTATAATGGACATGAATTAAAAAATTATGGACTGGTCATGTATGCTCAAATTTTGGTAAGAAAATATTATTAGCACTAAATTATGCAATAGTAACTTAGCAGCAGTGTTAATGCTGAAAACATATAAAAATTAATATAACTATTTATATATGGATCATAAATAGCTTATTTCTTCAAGTTTTCCAGAAAAAACATGTCAACTACATGATGATGTAGTTTTATAACTAAATAAAATATATGTTGTACTTTTTTCTACAATTCTATTTATTAACTTTTATACTATTGGGAAGAAACTAATAAGTGTAAAATTAAATAGTATACCGGTGCAGATGATGGTATTAATATAAATCATAAATGTACCTTTTTAAAAATACTTACATAAATCATCAATAAACATTTGGAATAATATTATTACTAAGATAAATGGTTTTGCTGTAAAAGTTAATTTTATAAATATAAAAAACATTTTAAGCCTGATAAGTTTTTAAAAAAATTATTTAATGTGGTCCTGTAATAACACTAATAAAGAAATATGTTGATTCTATTTATAAATATTTGTACTTATGTTGTACTTAAATATTAGTAAATTATAGTTGACTCCTTATACATTATACATTAAGAATCAAGGCTGGTCTAAGAAATGTTTTTCCCTAAACAGTACATATTCTATATGCTATATTTTAAATTTTTTTAATGAAACTAATAAAAATATTCAAAAATATATTATTAACAGATATTTATTATTAGGGCTGGGATTTGTATGTAAATACATATTTTTATTAAAACATGATAAATTAATTATTTTAAATGTAACCTAACCTAACCTAACCGATGTTGATTTATTTATTTCAACAATTAAACGAATATTTCTAAAAGCTCCAAGTAGAATTGAAATATTTAAAAATAACTATCCAAACATCCCACTCCCTCCAGAGCCAATAATAACAAGGTGGGGGACATGGTTACAAGCGGTAAACTATTATTCCAATTATTTTAATGAAATTAAAAATATATTATCTATGTTGGATTCTGAACATGCAGCATCAATTTCCAAGGCAAAAGAAATTTTAGAGAGATCCAATATAAAATCTGATATATCATATGTTGTGTCTAATTTTAATTTTTTGGGTGAATCAATATCAAAGTTAGAAAATACCAAGATAAATTTAACTATTATCAAATTTAAAGGTAAGAATATTATCTAGAGCATTTCATAGGCTTTTATTGATATCATAATTTTTAAGTGAGTTATGGTTATGTAAAATATTAAAACTTTAAAATGCTCGTAACTCGCTTAAAAATTAAAATACCAATAACAGCTTATAAGATGCCCTAGATAATATTCTTACCTTTAAATTTAATAATAGGTAAATTTACTCTAATATTAAAGTTAACATCACAAAATGTGTTCTGCTGAACGAAAATTTGGTATGATCTACATTAGTAGGACAGAGACAACAAATGCGGGTATAACGAGTCCTCTTAATGTGAGCTAATACTTTATAGATTGAAGATACAGAATGTTAAATGGCGACGAAGACGAATACTTTTTTTAATACCGTATTAATTAATAAATATTTTTACATAATTTTATATAATACATTTACATATTAATACATTTTACATATTTTTATATAATTTTAAACAAAATTTTAAGTGCATATTTAAAAATAAATACATATTTTATAACATATTACAACATTTTTAGAAGCATATTTCGAGGATTTGTATGCATATAAATCTGGTCCCTACTCATGACCATAATTTGGAATATGTAGATACAATTTAACTATATTGTGAGTCATGAGCAGTCCATTGTGTATTAATCCAAAAGTTAAAAACAACAATAGTTCATTTATATATCTATTTTTTAGTTTTTTATATCGTTCCAAAAGTAATTTGGTACCTAATCTAATAAAATAATCTGTAATAATCTGTTTCTGAAATTGCACTTATATTAATGAACTAAAAACACAGATCAATATCACACAAATATGACATTTAAACAATGAAACAAGACATGACTATAAAGATACTAGACACAATATATACTACTTAGCTACTTTAAGTAGATTATTTTCTATGATTCTATAATACATGAAACTATAATGCAAGTATAGGTATATAAAATGTTAAAAACAACTTTCTATGTGTAAATAATCAAAAATAAATTATTTCTAAAATAGGTAACGAATATATTTGATTCGTGAAGAGGGGAAACATATTATCATATTATACTTATAATATTTAATTTAAAATACAAAATATACTTAGTTTGCCATTATACTTACCGATGTTACTACACAAACAACGTGCTTCAAAAAATGAAAAATTGTGTTTATTTGGTCGTATTTGATTAAATATTGCTTTTTTTATTTCTTTAATTTTGGACGATTTTGGCCAAGCACAATTCTTTTTTTCGTACCATAATACAGGAACTACCTCCACAGTATTTTCCAACACAAAATGTACCACACACCACACCATTTTATATTTTCGGTTCGTACAGAAAAAAGCATTAAAAACCGCGTGCGAAGAGACACGGAATATAAGCACAGAATAGATCATATTCATATATAAGTATCACCTATAACAAAAATAAATAAAAATGGAAGAACCGCGTCACTTGGAACCAGAAATCAAAGTCGAACTACTCGAACTATTTACTATTCTAAATTTCTAACGGCGACAGCGTGAAATGTGTTAGTGTGTATGTGAACATCGAGAATTAAAAATAATAGCAATAATAATATTATTACGTAATAGGTACGCGTTATCGTTTTTAGGGAAAAACGTTTACCGGCTGGGTACCCATACGGGTATTATTATATTACTTACTATACAGAACATAATATTTTAAAAATAGAAGCTCTCGAAATTCAAATATTTATCAATAGCTATTAAAATATTATCAAAATGCGATGTACGAGTAATACTACTGTCATTGACCATTACCCAATTTATCATAATACTTATGAACAGAGTTAAATTTTATTTGTTATTAATATAATTCATAAACATTATTATTATTATTATTATTATTATACTCCTTTTGAAAACCACATGAAAGTCCTTAAAAAATATGTAAGAAAAAGTCATCAACCCTTACAACAAACAGTCAAACAGTACAATGAATGCATAACTTATAAATTAAAATCGGATGTAAATAAAACATTTCTAATTCGATCACATTAAAAAATAATCATGCTAATGGACCTTTAATTAAAGAACTCGCCCCATTCTCAAGTATTCAGTATAAAACAATGATTTTTAATAATTTCGAAATTAAAATAAATCATGAAAGTGATTCATTTACATAAACAATTAACGTCGATATTGTTAAAATAATCAATATATTATTATTATGTAATAAAAAGAAACGAAGTATTTATCTTAGGAGTTAAGATATAATTTTCAGACTAGGTTATCTTTTTATAAAAAACCTATTGACAGTATAAAACTAGGTATCTCATTTGTTGAAAATATGAGGAACGTTTTAAATAGCTGGCCGATTGAAAATATTTATAATAAATGTATGATTTTAAAAAAGAATAATAAAAAATAGAATTTTCACTAGGTAATTCACACTATACAATTGTAAAGCACATTACTCTTTTACATTCTTAAATTTAGTTGATATGTATTATATAGTATTAATTTTAACATTAAGTACCTATGTGTATGTATAATTAAATATATCATCTGAATTAAATTTAATGACTGAAATGTATAGTTTTCGTAAATGTTTTCATTTAAGTATGGCCGGGTATAGGTATATATTATATTTAAACTATTTTAATGTAATTAAAATGTTATGTATTTTAATTTTTATAATATTATATTGTTATTGTCTAGATAGATAATATTATGTATAATTTTATATTTTTATGTATTTTATATTTACTATAATATATTTTAATTAATTAAATAGTTCTTATATACAATTAAAATGTAAATATATGAAAGAAATAATTTAATTGACTTACCTTTTCTGCAGATGTTTATTCAATTCCGAATGTTTTTTTGTGTTTTCATATAATATAAATTTATTTTAACCATTGTCCATTTTGCTTATTTTTATAGTTATAATCACATGGAATATCGCGCAACAGTAAATTAGTACAACATAATAATAGCGCAGTAATGTATATAATTTAATAATTAGGTATTATAAATCTACATAATATAAAGTATTTTCTGTCTCCCAAATGCTTATATTTTATTTTAATTATAGATGGCTCTTAGTTCTTACACCTATATTTTCATTTAACTCATCGAATACGTTACTCGTTTATAATCGTTAAAAAATTATTCATTATCGTAATATTATATTTCGAGAGTGTGTTATATACGCATTAGCTATTAGTATATAGTATAAGTCTATTGTATATTAATTATAAGAGTATATTATTATATTGAGAGACACGGCCACACCGACCACTTATTTGAGTCTCACTCGTAAACATGGTTTTAGAATGAGCACTGTAACATTTTGTAAAACATAATAATATTATAGTCTCGATTTATTATCAATAGCTAGGTATACTTTTAAATTTAAATTTGTTTGTCTGTTGTTCGTCACTTCGTTGTAATGATTAAAATGAAATCCTTCACCTATGTTATAAATGAAATATTATTATAATTCGTTGAATCATTCCCACGATGCGAATATTTGCTATTTAGCTGTTTAATATTTATTGTTATAGCAGTTATATTATATGGTCTCCTCGGCTATTCGGTTAAATCTACGATTATTCAAGTATAAAATATTATAATAATAATATATATATATATATTATTATAATATATATATGCATGGTATTATTATTTTTAGTTGTTGATAAATCGTATTTAAGTGCACGTATTTTTAGCCAAAATTCGAATTGAAGATTTTTTTCACGTAATTTTACAAATCTCAGATCGTTTCTCTTAATAATAATATAATAATATTATTATTACTATATATATATTATTCTATATATTTTTTGCGTAATAATGTGGACGAAATTTTATTAAGCATTAAATAAATACTTAAATAAACATATTTACAATTCAATTTAAATTTAATGTATGCTAAGTGGTAACTTGATAACCTAACATTAATGTTTGTAGATTTAGGTTTAATAAACTATATTTATGATACTCTATTTAAATGTTAGACATTGTAAGTTTATTCAGCATTTAATACAAATTAACTTTTTAATATTTAATATTTAACCTAAATCCAGTGTTTATATAACACTAAGAATTTACTTTAATGTAAACGGTTAAAAATAAACACTTAATCTAGTATTATTGAATCTTATTTTTTGTACCTTTCAAATTCAATTCAACTTCAATATTTATAGAAGTTTTAAAATTGGAAAATGTTATGTGGGTAGTTGCGCCTAATTTACAGTGTTTATTAGTTTTAATTTAATTGAAATTAAAATTATATTATTCATTTTCATAACCTTTTTCAATCAATGATTAATAATTAATATTATATTTATATCAGTGTATGACAATTTGACCATTATTCTGATGGTATAATATAATAAATTATATTTATTTGTATATATATTTTTAAAACATCTAATAATAAGATATAAAAAAAAAATAAATGAACAAAATTATATATTTGTTTTTAATAAATCGTTTAATTATGTACATAGATTTATTCCTAATCCATTTTCTGGTAAAAACGCGGGTATTTCGAACGTTAACGCAATTTTAAACTTTAAAGGCTACCCAACTATCAGAGTAAGTAGTAAGTAGTTATTTAGATAGTTCTGTTATAAAATTAAGCATATTTGACATATACTTTGCATATTTTAGAATTATATTCAGACCGGACCGGGCTTTTTTTTATCAAACAATGTTTTGAACCAGATCAGACCGGGCTTATAAAAAAATATCCATGGACCGGAATGGGCTTTTTAAGAGCTTAGGATGATTTTCGGGCCGGTCTTGGGCTTTTTTTTACAACATTTCTTGGACCAGGCCAGGCCGTAAATTTGTGGCCCTTGCAGGTCTATAGTACCTATTTACAAAATATAAAAACAAATATATAAATATAATTCTAAAAGAATAAATAAATATTAAGGCATAATTGAATACCCGTGGGCAACAACAAGATATCTCTCATTAATACAATTTTTCAGAAATAACTTTTTACTGTTTTAAAAATTAACAAAAAATATATTTAGATCCAACGTCAATAAGTTTAAGTAGTATCCAGTGACAAGTTGTACAATTAAAATTTTTTTGTTGTAAAAAATAAAAAAACAAACTTTGAGAGTTGGAGATGTCTTTTTGTTGCACTAAAACTTGGAGATGTCTTGTTGTTGCACTAAGACTTGGAGATGTCTTGTTGTTGCACTAAGACTTGGAGATGTCGTGTTGTTGCACTAAGAAATTATATGCATATTCGTTAGGTTATTACTTATTTTAATGCAACAACAAGACAACTCCGGAAATATCTTGTTGTTGCACCAAACAACGCAGTATTTTTTCTTGATAATGTGCAATCAAAAACTGATTTTGACCAAAATATGGAGATGTCTTGTTGTTGCCCTCAGGTCTTCAATTATTATAATTACAAGGTTAATGATTAGTAATCATTGATTACCTAGTTATCAACCCAATGTTTATCATCATTAATAATGAAGTAAAATAAAAATAAAAATTTTATCAGAAACATTTTTTTTAAGCTATTTAGATAGTATTTTTAATTTATTATAGATATATAGAGATTATAGAGCGATGACTATGTATTTGTTTTTAGTTATGTTTCGTAAAGATAATACAATAACAACATAACAATAATAATACCTATAAAGATATACCTACTTGTTAAGTAATAACATAATGATTAATGACAAATGACTTGAAAAAGTGCAATCAAAACGAATGAAAACATTCAAAATGTTATTAATATATTATTATAATATTACGGCACAGCCATGGTTGGTTATAAACGGTTTTCTAAGAATGATTTTAATAGGTTATTAATAGATTTATGATAATGCTTTAAGTTCGATGAGAAAAATGGAAATATTATCGTTTGTAGACCGACTGTATATGTACAGTAAATAATGGGAAACATCAAACAGTTATTATTATTACATATTATTATAGGATTTGTTACGATAAAATAAAAAATACTCAGTATCAAAATCCGAAAGCTCGAGGAATTAGAATACAAATTAGCTATTTCGCGAGCGTAGTCAGTGTCCAGTCAAATAAAAAAAAATAATCAAATGGTAATGTATACTACTACGTTATCACGTTTAACTCCGGCCTAAAAGTTGTTTGAAATTGTTTAACAATATACGCATTATAAAATTGCGTTTGTAAAAATAAAATATGATGTACAAATTATTGAACTATCATTTATTATTATACAAAGTGAAGTAAAAATAAATCTTTTTTGAACGAAAAAATGATTGATATGAACTTAAAATTGTACTGACGACAAAAATTTGCAATCGGACCAATGCGTATTATAAACATCACGGCGAATATCCTCCTGGATAACGAACAAAATGCAATATGAGTTTTGCAGCTGATTCGTTATATTTTTCCAAAGAGTAAATATTATTATTTACTGCAATGCTTCATTTCTGCAATGTTTTACTTTTGAATTTTAATAATAACTAATAAGATTACATGGACTTATCACGTATTTTTTTAGTAAACATTAAATCTAATTATTTAAACTTTTAGATTATTGTTTTTACCTACACTGAACCAAATATCACTAGTACAAATAATAATATACAATTATCAATTTTTAATAAATATACATTTATTGAAATAATAATAATTTTATTGGTTATACAAAAATATTATAAAATTAATAAATAATGTGTTTATAATAATAAATTGGGTTTGTAGAATTTAGAAAATATTTAGGTAATAAATTAATAAATTACATTTTTAAAATAGAACTTTTTTTATTATTTTGATCAAATAGATTATTAAATTAATAAACATTATGTTCAAAATAACAATTTGGTTTTTAGATCTTACAAAATATTAAAGTTATAATTTAACAAAATATAGTTGAACAATTAATACAGATTTTATTAATTTAAAAATGTATAGTATTGAATTTATAAACATTATGTTCAAAATAACAATTTGGTTTTTAAATCTTACAAAATATTAAAGTTATAATTTAACAAAATATAGTTGAACAATTAATACAGATTTTATTAATTTAAAAATGTATAGTATTGAATTTATAAACATTATGTTCAAAATAACAATTTGGTTTTTAAATCTTACAAAATATTAAAGTTATTATTTAACAAAATATAGTTGAACAATTAATACAGATTTTATTAATTTAAAAATGTATAGTATTAAATTTATAAATATTATGTTTAAAATAACAATTCGGTTTAATACTTCTATATATTTTCATAAAGAACAGTATTAACTTATGTCTTCAAACATCGAGTTTGGGCATAAATTATTAAAAAATATTACGTAAATAACCCTTTAAAAAGCGGAAGTGTGGAGTAGTCATCTTAAGAAACCGGCACATTGCCATAAACAGCATGCTTGTAAACAATTGTTTTGCGGGTAAAAGAAATTCATACCTACACAATACTAAAGAAGACAATAATTTCCGTCGTACCGTTTTTCCAATTGTTATCATTGAAACAAAAAAATTATTGTTATTTAAAATCCGTTTTTTATGTTTTTTCAAATTTCAATAACTTTTTTTTGTACCTTACTTCATAAAAGTTATGATGTTCGCGGTAAATTATGAATTCAGTATTTTAGATAATGATCTTTTTAAATTGTATATTCTGAAGTACATTAAAGCTGTAGCTACCTAAATAAAAAAAATGAAACTAAGGATTACGTCATTACGAGGAGTTGCTTAATTTGAAGGTAAGTATGGTATTATTATTACTCATATCTTATACTATACTAGTTAGTAGTAACTATTAAGCTTTAATACTAGTGGTACCGGTAATATTATTTTAAACCTTATCCAGATACCTACATTATTTTTCTAAAAATTAAGTATGTGAGATTGTACGTATTCTCTGGAAATCTGAATCAGTTAATGTCTTCCATATTTTAGTCTATTTAGCTAATCATCTTACTACAGATAGTAGGAACGCAAATTATATTAAGTATATGAAAGTTTTACTGCGAAAACTATGGTTTACTTATTTTAGTTATCAATAATGTCATATTACGAGAAAAGTCTAATGAGATCGCAAAATAAGACTTCAACCATTTTCCACTCATACATTCAAAATTATAGACCAGCTAGTCATTACTCCAAAGTTTGACATCGAACAGAACGTTTCTCTAGTTTCTTTGCTCTCTGCTGCCTATAGATATCGCCTGCCGTATTCTGACATCCAATTCTGAATTAAAATCTGTGTAAGTATATATTATATATTATAGTTTTAAATATGCAATATAGTTTTTATACAGAATAGTTTTTTTTTAATGCAGTCGCCGATCATTTTCTGGAATTCATTTTAATTTAGTCATCAATTATTTTTTAAATTTTCGTATTTTTCAAAGTTTTATTTCAATGTAATCTGTAGTGCTAAAGATTAAAAATAATACACCTATTATAGATCTATAGTTAAAAAAAATGTATTACTTTTTAAATTGATGATTATTAGTTTTTACATTTTTGTACCAATATTGAAAGTTGGACTTATTACCAGTTATTTTTTTATATATATATACAGTAACCACTGTGCACTTTTAAACTTTATGATGTAAATTATGATAATTAATTAACTAATATGGTACCTACAACACTAGAAATTTATACACCAACTGTCATTCACATTTTCATAAAAATTTTGTTTTCTAAGTCTAAATATATAGGTACAATAAAATAAAGCATGCTTAATTAACAAGATAGAAAATAGTAATAAATGAAGACTAATAGTAGTTTTTATTTTTTTTTAGGATAATTAATTTGTAGATACATCTTTTATTATACAATTGTTTAGTTAGTAAGTATACCTATTTACTTATATCAAATAATATATGTTTATATAATATATAGAATTTATTATTATATTGTTTTAAGTGCTACTATTAATTAAATAATATGATTTGTTTTGTTTGTAAAAAAAATATTTTAACTTTTTCGGCACTGGTGGTACATTATAAAATAATTCACTTACTAAAATCTTCAAGTACATATGAGTGTACAGAATTTGGATGTACTCAATCATTTCCTAATTTAAAAAATTTTAAAAGACATGTATCAATAAAACATGCAAGGAAACCTATTACTGTACCAACTCGATCAACAATATTTAATAATTTAAACAATAATAATGAAAGTAATAATATTGATACAAATTTGAGTCACATAATAGATTCACCTCAACATGTGAACCATAATTATCCCACCATTGATACCTATAACACTCCTGATGACAACCCCATATTACTTGCACCTGTAGATGATATTTTTGACATTAATAATGCTATCAACTCATTTCATACTTCTGCAGTAAAATTTACCTTATCGTTGCTTAGTAAAAATAATTTTAGTAGAAAAGATGTTTTCGAAATCCAACGTGAAATAGAAAAAAATTTAATTAAACCAATAGAAAGCTTAATTACTAGTTTCACACAAAAATTAATTAAAGAACCTATTTTATTATCAACTTTACACACAATTACAACAGCAATTACAAATACATTTGATTTTTGTAGCACAGAGTTTTCTTTAAACAGTTGGTTAATCAAAAATAATTTATTTAATAATATCCAACAATTTAATATAAATGATGAAATTAATTTAGTTTGTAATGATGGTGAAACAATATATAATGACAGTGTTACCAAAGGTGTATTATTACCATTACATTTTCAATTTAAAACTTTTTTTGAACATGAAAACAATTTTGATATTACTTTAAAAATGTATGAACAGCTAAAAATCAGCTCAAATAATGAAACACAAATTAAACACTTTATTCAAGGGCAGTTATGGAAAGATAAAATTGCTCCATATAAAAATAAAATTGTTATTCCATATTTTATGTATATAGATGACTTTGAAATTAATAACCCATTAGGTTCACACGCATCTGTACATTCTGTTTCAGCAATTTATTATAGTTTCCCTTTATCTGATCAATCAAAACTTATAAACATACATTTAGCTGCTCTTATAAAGGCTGTAGACATGAAAGAATTTGGAAATGATTTATGTTTAAATAAATTAATAAGCCAAATAAATGATCTTGAGGTAAATGGAATCAATATAGTTACCCAAAATGGTACACAAGAAGTACATTTTATTTTAGGACTATTTCTTGGTGATAATTTAGGATTAAACACTGTTACCGAATTTAGTAAATCATTTTCAGCAAATTTTTTTTGTAGGTTTTGTAAGGTTCATAAAACAGTAACTAAACATTTATGTAAAGAAAATCCTTCATTACTCCGCAATTCTTTAAATTATGTAGATGATATTGCGATTAATGACTTCAAGCAAACTGGTATTTATAAAGATTCAGTTTTAAATAAGATAAATTCTTTTCATGTAACTACTAATTATAGTATTGATATTATGCATGATATCTTCGAAGGTATTTGTCATTATAATTTGTGTCATATAATTAATTATTATACTGAGGAGGTCAAGATCTTTTCTCTAGAAACATTAAATTATAGAAAAAAGCATTTTAATTATGGCCCTATAGAAATAGGAAATATATCACCTCCTATAAAACCTATTCATATAACAAATTTTCACTTAAAAATGTCAGCGAGAGAAATGATGACATTTGTTTATTATTTTTCTTTAATGATAGGAGATTTAATTCCCGAGGATGATAATGTGTGGTTATTTTTTTTAAATTTTTTGGAAATCATTGAAATTTTACTCTCATGTCAAATATCTTATGCAACAATTTTCCATCTACAACAACTAATAGAAAAGCATAATTATGACTATATCACATTGTTCAAGGATACGTTAAAACCTAAACACCATCTATTAGTTCATTATCCAAATATTATCAAATACTCTGGTCCTCCTAAACATTTTTGGTGTTTTAGGTATGAGGCCAAACACAAAGAGATGAAACTATATGCACATGCTATTACATCGAGGAAAAATATTTGTTTGTCCTTAGCCAAAAAATATCAATACAAATTTGCATACAATATTCTAAATTCTTCTCTTAATGTTAAAATAAATTTAAATAATAAATATGTGAATGATAGTAATTACAATCAACTTATTTTAAGAGTTCTACATTTAACAAGTGACCAATATATATGTTACTCACAGATAGAATTTAAAGGTACATTATATAAAATAGGTTATTTCTTAACACATTTTAATGATGAAATTTGTGTATATGAAATTTTAGAAATTATATTTGTTAAGCAAAATTCCAGAGTTCAGTTTATTGTACAACAAATAGAAATTGATTTTAATAACTCCCATCTAAGAGCATATCAAGTAAATAAAACAAAAAAAATCATTTTAAAAACTATTTTGAGTCCAGAGGACTGTAGTGGGCCACCAGTGAATATTAATGAATTATCTAATGGTAATTTAATGCTAAAACTAAAAGAATATTTTTAAGATAATATTATATAAGTGTATAGGTAGTGAACACTGTACAATGTATATATATATATAATGTATATTTTTTTTATGTATATAATTCTACTTCAATTATTATTTTTATTTAATTATTATTACTTTGTAAATACATATGAGTTATGTTCTAAATTAATGTCAAATAGGTATTAATAAAGATAAAAAATGAATATATTTTATGAAAGAGATGAAATCACTACAGATAACGTTGAATACACATCAATCGAAAATTTATTAAATAATGATAATGAGTTTCGTTCTATAATGGATACTAGTAGTATCCATCTAATAACCAACATGCATGATGAAACACCAATTGCCAGTACATCAGAAAATTCAAAATTCGTTGATAACGATCAATTAAAAAACCTCCTCATAGAATGGAATCTTGATTGTTTGTACCAAATATGCATAGGTAACAATACTAAACCAAATATAAAAATGTTTTATTAAAATTAATTATTTTATTTTAGAGCAACAAATGGATTTAGAGGCCTTAGGGCTAATGAATGATAATCATTTTAATATATTGTTGTCAAATGTTCCACTGGGAACCAGAATAAAATTTGAAAGTAAAGTTAAAAAATATCAGGCATCATTAATTCAAAACTCAGAACACACCACAGTTAATAAGACATCTGCAATTATTATAAATAATGCTGATGAAATTTCACAAAAGGTCTCAAAAGTTACAACTGAAAATCAAGTTTTTCAATTACATACCATTTTGAAAAATTATCCTCAAGGATCTTTTGTTCTGAACTATTTTGAAAAACATAACATTCTTAATGAGAGTTGTAGAAATGTATTAGTTGAAATTATCATTAATGACCTAATAAAAAGAGAATCCCATATGACATTTAGGTTGGCTAATTTAGTAGCTGATGCTATAATTGGAACTTTTCCCACAGAAATCAAAGTAGTTACCTAGTTTATATTATTTCTCCTAAGAATTGATAAAATTGATGTAATTTAATGTGCTTGTAATTTGTTATAGGATACTTATTTTCTAAAAGATGCTAAAAATAGTTCACCTAAAGGCAAATTATATGCCAAATATTTTAATACCATAAGGTCTATGAAGCAAAATGGTTTAATACCTGCAGCAATTGGTAAAGAGAGATCTTCAAAACCATTGAGTCGTACAATGGACAAAGAAAATAGTATACTCGGTAATATGATTAATTTTAAATAATTATTCGAAAAATATTTCAATTTGTATTAACTTATGAAAATTCAACATTTATTTAAGTTACCTATGTGTTAGTATTAATACCTATTATACTATATTTGCTTTGAGAAGACAATTAGTTGGCCAATATTATAATATGTATACTGCCATGCTGGCTTTGAACAGTCACTGGTGGAGTAAACGGCTAACATACCTACAACCTAGGTACCACCTGACACGGGCAGTTTGAAAATATGATACTAGGTGTTGTAAGACACATGGTACATGGCATACGTAGCCACCCACCCATGTCTTCAGTGGACTTTATAATAAATGTAAATTTTGTACATATTAAGGTCAGCATCAACCTACCTAACCCCTAATATATTTCAGAATCTGTAATAAAAAATATTGCATAAGTACTCAAACCGCCTCTACCACCTGACCACTGCTGATTTAAAACATTCCCCTCCCTCTGAGCTTTTTTAAATTAATAATGTATACCTATCTATCTTTAAAAACAATAGTTTAATATAGGTAACACAGAATATAATATTTACTCTTAATTCTTATGGTATTATGTATATAATTCACAGCTACTGACCCTGATTCGGAAATAGTGTCAACATATCTAAATGATAAAGATCTAACATGGCCAGAAATAGAAGACATTTGGAGAAAAACTATTAATAACCGTCTAAACTATATTAAACAAAATAATGCTACAGACATTTTTAATAAATGGCAACAGTATACTCAACCAATGGGTTATAAACTTGTAAGTCTGAAATATTATTTAATATGTGCATAGAATATGTTGTTTAGAAAAAATAAGTATTTTTTTTCCTAGGCCTTACCTTTGTTTAATTATGTATTCAGTTGCCTACTTCTACATTGCAATGATCACTATATAATTGTTGACTGCATTTATAATTTATACGCATTTGAAAATAAATTTATTATTCATAATACAACTGTAATAGACTTAAATAGGCATTTAAGCAACCATTATTACATTTATAATTTAGGTACTAAATATATTTTCAGTTGTACTTAGTGTAAAACTCCTATAATTAAAAATACTGAAAATTATAAAAAAATTAAAAATTGTCTAGTTTAATTGTATAAATTCTTTTATGTCTATAATATTATTATTTTGATGGTATTATAAAACACATGATTGGTATTATTGTTTGTTCTAATTAAAAAATAAATAAAAATTACTGTCTATTTAATTCTAGGTTGATATAGATTTTCAAAATGTCTTTAGCGATTACACAAATTTCAAAACTGTTTTTGAAAAGAACATGGATAATTTAATGAACATTTTGAAAGAGAGAGTAAGAGATTGTGAAAGCAAAAAATTATTAGAAACATTTTGTTCAATGCAAGATATATCAACTGGTAATTATTTATATACCTATATTTATTTAATTTAAACATTTAGATGTTATAATTGTCTTTATGAACCAAAGCAATATTTATACATCTTAGGTAGATTTATGTTGTATATTTTAAATATATTATATTTAAAGCTTATACTTTGTAGAATAATAAAAATAAAATTGAATAAAATTAATTTTGTTTCCAGATTCAAGAACGTTGATAACAATGTATTTATTGCATTGTATTTTCATTCCCACCTCAAAAAAATCAACTAAAGATTGTAACGGAAAAAGAGGTTTTATAAAATTTAGTATAAGGGACTCACAGAATTCATTCCTGGTTGTAACTCCAACAGCGGTGGAGATGGAGTTAACATTGAAAAAGATGGCTGAAAATGGTCCAATACAGCCATGCTTGTTAGTTGTAGGATCATTATTTGATCCTAAACAAATCCTAGTTTATTTCGATAACATTAAATACAAAATATTTTCTGCTTACAAAGCGTTTGATATATGCTTTAAGATATTCCATGTCTTCAACGTGGAATATCCTCTAGAATCGGGTGACGTATGGCTGTTTATACAAACTTTTTTTTACAACATTACAACTAAGTATGATAAGTCAAACGTATTATCAAAACAAATTTCAAACGAATTAAAATCAAAATTATTAATATGATAAAATGTGTAGAATATAAAATAAGGTATACAACTGGTATAGACTGTAGAATAGGTACCTAGATATATTACCATTAGATAATGCTTTCTGTTTTTGATATAATGATTATAAATAACTTTATTTAGTTTATTATTATTTCTTTGTAATCGTGTTACATTTGATTAAATATTATATACCTACCTATACAGTTTATGAAATTATCAAAAAAAAAAAAATTATAATAATAAATAATATACACAACAATAGTTATTAACTATTAGTTAATACCTGTTCGTTTTCATATATAATATTAGTTTTTTTGTTTTTGTTATTATAATATTATCTAATAACCTGTTACTTATATTATGTTATTTTAAATTAATTTGCTTATTGTGTAACTATTTTGTATTTATAATCTATATATAGCTATATAGGTACATAATATTGTTATTGTTAGTTGTGCACTTGTATATACTTACTAGTCTAGTGACTATAAATAATAATTATGTATATAGTTAGATTGCCAAACTACAATATTATACATACTTCACTAATTGCATGTACATCTATACTTCTATAGGTACCTATAGTCTATAGATTTAATTTTTTATAAATTACCTAGGTATAATACTTAATATGTGTATTGTTTAATAATAATTATAATATTATACACTATTTTTAATGTTAATATATTTATTTGTATATCATGTGTTACTGTGTTAGGACTATTATATATTAATATTATATGTTTAATGATTAGATAATACATTTAATAAAATATTTTAAAATTTATTCTGTTTTTATTTCTTTCAAACAAATAAATTATGACACTAATCTACTATTTTACATATACCCTCTGAAATCTCTATTAAGCAGACACTAAGAATGTCTGAAGTGTCACTGAAATTGTGTCCGCTATTCAAAGGGTTTAGGTTGTAGATGTTTGTAGTTTATTCCCAAAAAAGTCCGCTATTTGGAGGTGTCCGTTGGGGAGGTTTTACTTTACTTATAAATAATATAAATATTTTTTAGATTTAACAAAACGCTATTTATATGATTTATGAATAATTTATTAATAATAAGAAAAAAAATTATTATACGTCATTTTAACTTTTGGTATTAATAAAATATATTGTAGAATGAACAAAACATCTTATTAATTCATTGGTTAAATTAACAAATATAAGTATGTGCCAAAAATATAAGTAATAAAGGTAATTTGTAGTTTAACAAAATATTTTTTTGTTTAAACAAATGAGTGATTAAATTAACAAAACGATGGTTGATTCAAATAAATCCTCGATCAATTAAATCATAATCTTATTCGAAGCATTGATAAACATATTGTAGAATCAATAATACATATTATTGATTTATTATTTAAATTAACAAATATTGTACTTCTAAATTAATAAAAATTTTATTAACGCTATATTAACAAACAAATTGTTAAACCAACCTACATTTTTATTGAAAACACCAGTATATTTGGTTGAGTGTAGTGCTACTCCGTAATAAACAATAGTACTCTACTGTTAAGGTAAAATAGGTAAATATAAATAATTTTAAATTCATCTTTGTACTATAAATACTGCTTCTATTTGAAATCTTTAGTTGGTATTCATTTGTTATGTTATTTTAAAGTAGAATATCAGTAATTACTAACTTCAGTATCATATAACTATTGTATAAATACTATAGGAACTTTGAACTACATTTGTCATTTGTCATGGATCATAAATAATTGTAATCTGTAAAAATGTGTAAAATTTGAATTCAATGATAAATTGTACTATTTGTACTAATTGTAGCATACGAATATTGGAGTGGGTCACTGCAGGTCACTCGTCACTATACTGTATGATACCATTTGTATACCAATTACCAACGACGATACTCAGCGGAGAACTGTTTCGGAAAAATGTTTTTTTTTTGTTGTTAAATAAATTCGAAAAATTACATATCTATATTAATTTTTTGATTAAAATCGATAATTTAACCTTATTTTGGTACTGTTTGATTATAATTTATTAATACAAAAATACCTAATATAATTTATTTTGTGTGGGTGTGGAAATCAAACTATTTGTTTTATTTATAGTTGACATTGATTTAATTTACATTCATTATAAAAAGTGCGAATTTTTAAATACTTTTACAGTTTGCATGGAAAATACAGATCAAAGAGTAAATATTTATGATTTATTAAATATGATTTAAAAACTACATTATACTTATGTGTTACGTATACATATAATTATATTCTTGACTCATAAGTGTAGTCCATATACCTAATAGATAGTCAAAATCGTAAAAATATACAACAAAATACAAATATGCAATTACAAGAAAAAAAATAAAAAAATATACACGAAAATTGTAATTATTTACATCACAAAAATTTAAAATATTAATAGAAATAACATTAATATTGGTTTTTATATTTAAATATCGTAAAAAGGAATTATAAATACATAAATTAATAAGTATTAATAATATTGTATAATATCAATAATAATATTAAATAATATAAATAATAGATGTTTTTACATTTTATTTATTACAAGTCTATCTGTCAATCTATCGCGCCTCCAGTACCAAAAAACAACTATAATACAAAATTATGCAGTACCTATTCTTATAGATGGAAGAGATACACCAATAAAAGCCAAAACACTAACCGGTAAATATCTAGTTATTATAGTGAAGCTTTAAGTTAAGATTAAAAATTTCAATTTTTGATAACCGATATTTTGTATGTTAATTTATATAATTTAAGAAAAATTAATTGTTTCACTTTCAATAATTAAATATTTATTTCGGCCTGACAATACTTATATATAACTAATTTAAGTTTTTATTCCAATTTCTTAATTTTATGTTCATTTCACGATGATTATAAATTATAATAGGTACTTAAAAATAAGTAATCAGTTTCGCTGTTTAACTAACCTAACGATAAGATACAGCTATTATTATTTCTATTAAAAGCTCAGAATAATTATCAAATAAAAAGCGGAATATGGAGTTCAATTAATAAAATTTAAAAAAAAAATATTGTCAGGCTGAATTAAGAATAATTATACATAGTTACGTTATTTGCGTGTAGCTATTGACAACCCGTATTCAAGCATTCAGTTAATATTTATGTTCTAAAACTATTATTGTAGTATTATTCAATAGTCGAGTTTACATACAGAATTCGTTCGCGTTAATATAAACGTTAAAAATGAATATAAGGCACACATTTATCAAAACAATTAACATTTCTCATAAAAATTCTCTAATTTCCAAATTATCTCCTTTGTCTTCTATAATTTCATGATGCTGCATCACGGAACTTTACAGAACGATTACAATGTCATTTGATTTTTCCATTTGTATGAATTTGTTATGGCATTTTTTGTGACATATTGTGTTACACGATCATTTGTAAATTGTTTTAAATAATTTAACTTTTTTGCAATGAAGACATTTCTTTAGCCAAATCAAATGAATTGTTAATTATAAACTACAATAATAGTTTTAAAATTATTAACTGAATGCTTGAATAACATGGATTGTCAAATAGATGACAAAAACCACTTCTATGATCCATTAAGTAAGTTAAAAAAAGGATTTTTTTCTTTATCTATTTATTAATATTTTGTTAATTGTTAATTTAGATGTCAATATGTCAGACTAAATAAAACTGTTTGGTTTTTAATTCAAAAAGACCCGAGACGGCCGAGACACAGCAATTGGAAACATATTACTATTAAAATTATCTAAAAGAAAGTAAGCTTCCTTGACATTAAATCAAGCAAACAAAATTATTTGCTTAATGATAAAGCACGAGAAGGATATTATATATTTTTAAGCTCGTTTGCATTATAAACTAAAATATTAATAAAAATCACTTTTGTGTTAAAATTTTTTTAAATTTCAAATCTTTTTGATACAGTTAAAAATGTGTTAGTTTTCTTTTTCTGTTCATACCTATTTTATATTTTTTACATATTTCATATATATTGTTAAATGTAATTAAATTTGTACCTTTTGAAATGGAAAATTGTTTTGAAAAATAAATGATTTATTTTATTCATGTAAACAACTCAGTTATTTGGAAAACATATATACATATTTCAATTTAATTAAAGATTTTATTTTTAGAAACTGTTCAATAATAGTCATCAAATATAGTAAGATATTTTTTAATGATGATTATTATTGATTTTAATATATAATTGTATTCAAAATAATGTCGAAATATGAATGACTAGCTGTTTTGTCACGGCGTTGCCTTTGTATTAGATGCGTTAATAATGTGTGAAGCTTACGTCGATCAAACTGTATTCTAAGTGTATTCGAATAATTACGTGTTTAACAGTCGCAAGATGTTAAAAAATGGTAGTGAAATACGTCAAAAGGCAGCGGCGTTATTATTTAGAATATTTAAACATATTTTTAGTACTCTAGCAACCGCTTAGAATAAATAACAAACAATTATTAAACAATTAAAAAATACATATATATATATATATATATATATATATATATATACTCTATAGTTATATAAAAAAAACCCTTTACCCCCTATATCGAATTTTGAAAAATCCTTTCTTAGTGCGCTCTTACATTGCTTAAGGAACCTCTGTACAAAATTTCAAGTCTCTAGACCCAGCCGAACGGTCTGGGCGTTGAGTGAATAGGGGCGGTCTCCTAAGTATATAGATTAAAATGAATAATCATAATATTATGTATATCTAATATTTCTTCAGTGTAGCTAATAGCTGTGACATTTTCTATCAACATATTTTTTAATACAGAGAACGGTCGTTTAACGTCAACTGAAGTGGTTGGGGCATATAGTAATATGCCGAATATTTGAAGCAACTATATATTATATAGTTGAATAGTAATAGTAATAGCTTGGATTTCATTTCGTTATTTATCGAAATGCTTTTATAGTTTTATGTAATGTAATATTTTGAGTTTCTAGTTTGAATTTCGCTTTAATTCAATGGAATTTATTATTAACTTCTTATAAATATGCAATAAGAAATTTTTCCAGTTCAAAGTATTATGTTTCGTAATGAGTAATGACTATTGACAAAAAACTAAAAATATGAAAATTAAATAAATATGTTATTGCGTAGTAATCTGCGCTATTTTTATAAATTATTTATTTAAATAAATCCACAATTTTGTCCAAAATTAAAACTTTAAACATCGATAAAAAAATATTGCCTATTCGTTTTCTATATTTTTAAATTATACTTTATGGAGTACTTATATGAAATTTTTTATTAAATTGTTAAACTTTTTGACTGATCATAAAAAATTATGTGCTAGGTATCCAATAATAAAAATAAAATAAAATCAATATTCCAAGTACCTATATAAGTAGCTTAAAATAAGCCAAACATTTTGAAAATTATGTAATAAATAGCAAATGTCTATTTGATGTGTATTTCAAGTTACTGTGACGAAATTACAAACAATTTTTGAACTACAAAAATATTGTAACAATTTAAACTTCAGACCATCATTTAAAATATTTATGGTTAATAATTAAGCTTTGCTATTTCAATAGTTATTATAAGAAAAACTTATGTAGAACCTTGTATTAAATTTTCAAACCTTTATTGATAATATAAATATTAAACATTTTTCTGATTTTTTTAACCAGTTAAAAGTAGTTTTTACTTTTTTTTCTTATAAAATTAATAGTTATACTTTTGTTAAAACTAAAACTTAAGACGACCCAACTATCAGTGTAAGTAGTTTTCTAGATAGTTCTGCCATAAAATTCAATATATTTATAATGATATCAGGTTTCTATATAACTATGACCACAGATGATATTATTTACGATTTTATAAGAAAAATTTTAATAGGTTATCAATAGATTTACGATATTGCTTTAAGTTCGATGAGAAAAATGGAAATATTATCGTTTGTGGACCGGCCGTATAAATATAATATAATGTGAAACAGTTATTATAATTACATATTATAGGATTTGTTACGATAGAATAAAAAAATAAAAATACTCAGTATAAACTTCCGAATGCTTGAGGAATTAAAAATTGGAATACAAATTAGTTATTTCGCGATAACATCAACATTATTGATTATTATTTATTAATAAAAAAATACCTATTATAATTTATTTCGTGTGGAAATCAAACTATTTGTTTTATTTATAGTTGACATTTATTTAGTTTACATAGACTTTCATTACAAAAAGTGCGAATTTTCAAAAACTTTCACAGTTTGCATGAAAAATACAACTCAAAGAGTTATTTCAATCAATATTTATGATTTAAAAACTAAATTATATTCTTGACTCATACATGTAGTCCGTAGATACTATTTATGTGATACTTACGCCATATATGCTACACAAATCTATTACATTTTTAACTCGACATAGATTCATTTACCTAAAACTTATATAGATACCTAATTGCCTATAAAATTGTTATATTAAAATGAAATATTGAAATAATTTATTATAATAAATTGTATTGTAATACAGTCGAAATTCACATATTGACAAAAAGTGATAAGTACAGAACTTGTAATAAAATTTGTTGAGATTAGAATATGGATGAAGACAATTTCAGAAAATATGGCATCAGTACGGGCACGTAACGTGCCGCAACGTTATACAAAAGGATTTGAGCCTAATACCTACCTATTTAATTTTACTTTTAAATTTCAGTATTACCTGCCTACTTACGATAACAGTAACAGTACAAATAGTTTCATAGTATAAAATAGATATTAAATATTTAAATGATTTATATTGAATATTTTAAAATGAATTAAAAATGTCATTGCGTACAGTAAAATTCGTAATAATTATACCCACAATTTTAAGTCACCATGAATATTTTTTTTCATCTACAAATACACAATGATACATATATCATATTGAAATCAAATTTCAATGATAAATTTTATCGCTTATAAAATCGCTTAATATGTAGAGAACGTATGAGGCACTTTGTATTACATTGTATACATAATGTACTTTGTATTAAATTTACGAGTGTATGAAATTTAATGTTTTACAAAATCGCGTAAAATAACGATATATTACAATATTGAAATATAGGTAATATTATAATATTATATCCTACTAATTATCCTAGGTTGACAAATCATTTCCGTTCAGAATAGTTTTTTGTATACAATGTACCTGTCATTGCATTCAAATTTAACACACATCCATTACAGTGACCTACTCCCCATCTCTACTATACAGCAGAGCGATACCCACTTGCCCACCCTTTTTTATACTGATTTTGTTTATTATTATGGTGAATAATAACATTTTCAAAATAGGTAGGTATGTTGATTAATTTTAAGATATTATATAATTATAATATGAGCATTGTTTTACAGTAGGTACTTACAATAAAGTGTGTAAGTCCATATTTTCCTAGTGACCTAGTTCATTCTTCATAATGATTACTAATCAATAATTTTATTATATAATAATAATAAATATAATATATTTTATATAATTAATCAACAAATTTTATTATTCATTATTGTTATCAACATTATTACTCGTACAACATTTACCTTTAAACTAACAGTTTACATGATATGATGGATATTGGTCACATTCAGAATGTGATTAAATTGGTCATGTAATATCTTGGGATGGGGAAGGGGAGGAAAAACAGAAAATTACGTAGAAAAATAATTGAAAAAAAAAACGATTTACTTCGTTGGCTTATTATACCTTATTTCCATTAAATTTTGATATTGGCATTTTCCACGCAGACGAATTGATGACATTTAAAATTTTAATTATTTTTACATTTTTGATTATTTTCCCTGTAATTTTCAATTAAAAATTTTTCGCTCACTCAATAAACATCATTATAGACAATTTTAAAATCTATTGACAAAAATATATTTTACATACCTAAAATACTTGTGTGTGAATTGGTTGTTGATAATGTCCAATCGGCAAAATCACGCACAATGTTCAGTGATAAAACCTTGTATAAATCCCTCGCAAAAACGACGAATATCGATTTATTATCACGATGAGTAGTGTAAGTAGCAGTTTGTGTTTATATCACAATAATATTATGTTTAATAAGTATTTGGTAAGAGCAGTGCGCTCTACACGGAGTGTGGTCACAATCGTGATTTGGCTAATGGCGACATACGCTTCCGCCAGAGTGCGATGACGTTCGAGAGAAAATTGAACCTGCGCTCTCACTTGTCATCACGGGAACCGACTTGCTATGTATATAAACAACCGAAATGATGTGTAATGAATGTGAGAACGCTCGTGGTAGTCGGCGTCAGCTCAGCCGTACGGCATGAACCTGTGCTTTGTTGCGCAGTGTATGTATGAAGCATAAATCATTTACACAACCATTATTCTCTTTGAATAAACACCATTGCTCCATTGTGTGTCGAGGGCCAACACCCCCGGCGACACAGGAGTAGTTTCCACGTGATAACGACTAACCACAACCGTACCCGTCCTCGCCAAAAATTTTGCGAATTTTTGGTGTATTTTTTTTTTTCCATAGCTGCTGTTACTGTAAAGGAGTAATCGTAATCTATGTCAATACATTATAATATTTTATTATTATTTATTGCGTATAGTTTGATAATCATCGACATTTGTTGCACGATCGTTTTGTATTTTATACACCTAATTAATGACTATGCGTCTAACGCATAAGTTCTATACGATTTTCTTCGAGTTTAGTAAATGACCATTATTAGCGTACTTCAGGTAATTTGTTTTTTGTTCCTGATATTTAGATGGTGTGGGGGGCTAAGCACTCCTCATTGCGTTCATGCCTGGTCCAAATAAAATCGTAGGTAATACCTATATTTTATAGGTAAAAGATAAACAAATCTCCGAATATTATACGTAACGTATGTACACATAATAATCGTATAAATTATACATATTTACCTATAATATATATATTAATAATATATTATTCGGTCAAACGATTATTATTTTCCTTGTATTCGAAGTATATCACAACCGGATATGTTGTTTAGTTTATGTGAAACACACGTCTAGGTTTGGTGTTGAAATTAATAATTTAGGTATTATTAATGTAAAGTGGAAAGGAAATGCGTGCCGCCATTTGGTGACCCCTACCGTATGCGTTCTCTCGTGGTATACGCGCGGATGAGTATACATAGTAGTATGTACTACGTAATAGTTTTTTGAAAGGACATTTTTTTGATATTTATACGGCATTCAAGCCCTAGACGTATTTAGCGCTTCCGATCAAAACCTTTCGGGCTATAAATAAAGCACCCTTCTACGTTTCCAATCAGTCTTTACATAATGATTTTGCCATATCGACCATCCACGATTTAGCTAGAACTTTTTATAGACGATTCAACTTAAATGTCCAAAACCACACTAATCCCTTAATCATAAGACTTGCGTCAGCAATTATACCGGTTAAGTACTCCAAGAAAAGATTTTTTTTTAAAAGTGGTATCCGGACCTACTAATCTAGTTTAAATTTAAAATTGTGTTTATAATATTATTGTAAACGCATATACCTGTTTATACGAGTAACTGATAGTGTAGTCTTAATTGGAAAACTTTTTAATTCACGTTTTATTCAAGCTATAAATGTATCCATCTTTTTTTACTTATTGTTCTATTTTGTAACAAATTGTAAATTTTATTGTGAAAATAAAAATTTTTAAAAATAGTTGGAAAATTTGCGATTCTTATGAATTTTATAAAAATTCTAATTTCAAATGAAGATAAAAATAAATCGTGCATATTATGTATTTTTAATATTTTTATACAGATACAAGAACAACTTAAGAAAAACTTTGTATTTAATTTTCTAATATTTTTACCTGGCAATAAAACATTTTTTCGACATTTAAAGAAATTAGTATAAAAATTTCAAATATCTATGTACTTAAATTGTTCAAAAAGAGACAAATTAAATTGTAAATGTTGTGATTTATAGTAAATTTACATATCTAGTAAACATTTTGAGTATTTACGGTTATTCATTTTTTAAATACTACAAAAAAACAAAATCGATTGTTAAAAACTAATTTTACGTAAAATTACAGTTTTTCTTTAGTTTTTCCTGTTATTTTGAAAAGTAATGGGTATTTTTTATTCTTAACCCTCTAAACTAAATTCAATTTTCTTCCAGAACTTATACCCATTAAATTATTTGTCATTATGAATTTATAATGTATTAATATGTTAGGTAGCAATAAATCTATATCAGAGGTGAGACGAAGAAAAGTGACTAAAATTAATGGATCACATCTCAATTTTTTATTCAGCTAGAAATGAAAATCAATGTATAATTACCTAAAATAAATATATTTATAAAATAACAAATGTGATGGTGGTTAGATTTAATTAAGAAAAAATTCAAACGATTAAGAGTTTTGGTTTTTTAGTAATGCTTGACATTTGTAAGAGTTTGGGTTTTTTAACGCCCCAATATCATGAGATTAAATATTTAACATGGTGCTGATTTGCAAATAATAATAAAATTTAAAATTATGTATATTTTAACATAATAATATTTGATTTTGGCATATGGCAGATGTACAGATGTAATATATTTATTGATGATATTTTTAACATAATAATATTTGGCTTTGGCGCGGGGTGTTGGGAAAGAGAATAATATTTTTTATGTCACCGAATTGCGAATTTTTTTTATAATAAAAAAATAAACTTTAAAGGATAAACATGACAGTTCACCTTCGCCCGTACGGTGTATAAAATAAATTTTTAATACGTGGCTCCGTGGACACAGACTCGTGCCGTGACCACGGGATTACCAGCACGAACAGTGTTCAAACACACACACACACATATATATATATGTATATTTTATATATACGTACACCTGAACGATATATTTAATATTATATTAATTTATGGAATATCGTCAGATGAGAGAAAGAAAAACGGAATCAGATTGAAAAACGGGAAATTGTAATCATTATATTGATGGAAACAGGAGGGGGGGGGGGGCAAAGTGGAGTATACATTATAAATACGACGACTACGACGGTGCAGATGCTGCATATTATGAGATATTGGCTACTTCGACCGCCACGGTCCCATCGCCGCAGGGGCGGATCCAGAAATTCATCAAGGGGGGTAATTTAAATATATCCATCAGATACTATTTATACCTACTTAATAACATATACTTATTAACATAAACATTAATTACTTATTTACTTATTATCTATTATATAAAAATAAGTCCGGTTTTCCTCCCTGACGCTATAACTCCAGAACGCACGAACCGATTTCCACGGTTTTGCATTCGTTGGAAAGGTCTTGGGCTCCGTGAGGTTTATAGCAAAGAAAATTCTGGAAAATTCAGGAAAAATTCAACAGAAAAGTGGGGAAATCGTTTTTCACATACAGCGCCATCTATTATACATAGCATGTACTTCAAACCAATAGCAACGGTGCGTGATAAAGTGTGTGACAGATATCATTATTCTCTGTTCAGTTAATTTCATTTATTGTAAATTATATGGATCGTGCATTTGAAGTTAAATTCAACACTATGTCCATAGTCCAAAATGCCTAGAGAACGACGTGCGAACATCGGCCGCCGCACAAGACATGCAAGCCAGCAACAAGTCTATTCAAGGAACTTAAGAGAAGAAAGACAAAATATAATAAGAGAAAATGACCGATTGAGACATCGCGTGAGCACACGAAGATCATTGGCATCATACAATCGCTTGGCATTCCAATATGATCCCACTGCGAACTACAGTGATGATGAAAATTTGGATATTGGACGAATGACGACTATATGCCGATATTGCAATGCGGTAAAGTTCAAAAGAGAAACGGTTGGATTGTGCTGCGCAAGTGGAAAAGTCAAACTGGATCCATTACTTACACCACCACAGCCACTGAAAACATTGTTTGATGGAAGTGATCCCGATTCCAGCCATTTTCTTCAACACATCCTTGAATACAATAACTGCTTTCGCATGACTTCCTTTGGAGCTAATATCATTCGAGAAGGCGGCTTCATGCCGACTTGCAAGGTAAAAGATACAACACACATAACCAACACATAATTGCAACACATAACAACTTCATATACACCACACACTACACCATCACACGATTTACAATGTATTCATGAACAAATTTTAATGATTATTTGCAATTACAGATACAAGGTCAAATATATCATTTGCATGGTTCAATGGTGCCAACACCAGATGAACCGCATCAATTTCTGCAAATATATTTCATTTCGTCGATGGTGGATCAGCTGAACGTGCGGTGCAATATACAGGGAGCACAACAGTTAAAGAGACGAATTATTGAACAGTTGCAAGCATTTTTTCACGCTAATAATGCTGTGGTTAATATGTTCAAAACAGCATTGGAACGAATGCCATCGGATACGCACAAATTTGTCATAAGAGCGGATTGTACTCCGACAGGTGAACATGTGCGAAGATTCAATGCACCCACCGTTAATGATGTTGCTGCAATTATTGTTGGCGATCCAACTAAATCACGAGACATTGTCGTTCAGCGAAGAAGCAATATCATGCATCGTGTAAACGAGACACATCGTTTGTACGATGCGTTACAATATCCAATCATTTATTGGCAAGGGCAAGACGGATACGACATCACGTTGAAGATGGTCGATCCAATTACAGGTACAATATTCACACACTAATTATTTCCATTATTACTTTTATTGGTTTCCATTAACAATTCATTTAATTTTGCATTTTCAGGAGTATCAACGAATAATAAAAATCTAAGCGCAATGAATTACTATGCGTATCGTATGATGATTCGTACACATGAGGAGAATGTCATTCTGAAGTGCGGTCGGCTATTCCAGCAATTCGCTGTTGACATGTATGTCAAAGTCGAGACCGAACGTTTAGCGTTCATCAGATTCAATCAGCCAAAGCTACGATCTGAGGACTATATACACTTGCGTGATGCTATTCAGTCAGATGGTGATGTTCAGAATATTGGACGACTGACGATTCTCCCATCAACTTATATCGGAAGCCCACGCCACATGCACGAATACGCTCAAGACGCTATGACGTACGTGCGAAATTATGGAACTCCGGATTTATTTATTACGGTCACATGCAATCCGAAGTGGACGGAAATTGAACGCGAGTTGGAACCGGGTCAAAAACCGCAAGATCGCCATGACATAATCGCCAGAGTATTTCAGCAAAAACTCAAGGTTATGATGGATGTGCTTACTAAGTATCGAGTTTTTGGTGACACACGTTGTTATATGTACTCGGTGGAATGGCAGAAGCGTGGACTACCGCATGCTCATATCCTAATTTGGTTGCTGAACAAATTACATTCAAATGAAGTGGATGACATCATATCAGCTGAAATTCCTGATCCAGTCACTGATCCCCGTCTACACGACATTGTGACGACACAGATGGTGCATGGACCGTGCGGTGCATTAAATCCATTATCGCCTTGCATGGCTGATGGAAAGTGCACAAAACGATATCCGCGACCGTTAGTTGCTGAAACAGTCACAGGGAACGATGGATATCCAGTTTATCGTCGGCGTTCAAAAGAAGATAACGGTCGAACTATCAAAGTTAAAGTTCAAAATCAAGAGATTGAGATCGGAAATGAATTCATTGTACCATATTGCCCGCTGCTATCACGAATTTTCGAAACACATGCAAACGTTGAGAGTTGTCATTCGGCCAAATCAATCAAATATTTGTGCAAGTACGTCACAAAAGGCAGCGACATGGCTGTGTTTGGTATTGCGTCGGAAAATGTGAATGACGAAATCAGCAACTTCCAAATGGGCAGATACGTCAGTACTAATGAAGCACTGTGGCGATTATTGTCATTTCAAATTCATGAAAGATATCCCACAGTTGTACATTTAGCAGTGCATTTGGAAAATGGCCAAAGAGTTTACTTCACTGAGGCTAATGCGGCACAACGAGCTGAGAGACCACCATCGACAACATTGACTAGCTTCTTTGCAATGTGTGAAGCAGATCCATTCGCAGCGACGCTGATGTACGTTGAAATGCCCAAGTATTACACTTGGAATCAATCAACAAAGAAATTCCAACGTCGCAAACAAGGAACCCCAGTTCCAGACTGGCCACAGGTGTTTTCAACTGATGCACTAGGTCGTATGTACACTGTTCATCCTAGAAACGATGAATGTTTTTATTTGCGACTGCTGTTAGTAAATGTACGTGGACCGAAATCATTTGCGCATTTGAAAACTGTGAATGGCCACCAATGCCAAACATATCGAGAAGCATGTCAACTATTGGGTTTGCTGGAGAACGATTCTCATTGGGATTTAACACTTGCAGATTCAGTTGTTTCATCAAATGCGTACCAAATACGAACGCTGTTCGCAATTATCATCACCACATGTTTTCCTTCACAACCAATTCAGTTATGGAACAAATACAAAGACGCCATATGTGAAGATATCTTGCATCGCTTGCGTATTCAAACGAATAATCCTGACATCCAAATAACCGATGAAATCTACAATGAAGGATTGATTCTGATTGAGGATCAATGCTTGACTATTGCAAACAAGCTACTGATTGAAGTAGGAATGATTGCGCCAAATCGATCGATGCACGATGCATTCAACCAAGAATTAAATCGAGAGCTGCAATACAATGTTGATACATTGCAGGAATTCGTTAGAAATAATGTTCCGTTGCTGAATGAACAGCAAAAACAAGTATACAAAACATTAATGCAAGCGGTGGACAATAATACTGGTGGTCTATTCTTCCTGGATGCACCTGGAGGAACAGGGAAAACATTTGTCATTTCATTGATTTTGGCCACTATTCGATCAAGATGTGACATAGCTTTGGCGTTAGCATCATCTGGAATTGCGGCGACTCTTCTAGATGGCGGTCGTACTGCACATTCTGCGCTTAAGTTGCCACTCAATTTAAACACAATTGATACTCCAACGTGCAATATTTCCCGATCCAGTGCAATTGGAAAATTGTTAATGCAATGCAAGCTCATTGTTTGGGATGAGTGCACAATGGCACATAAGAAATCACTTGAAGCACTTAACTTCACACTGAAGGATCTTCGGAGAAATAACAACATCTTTGGCGGCTTGATGATATTGTTGGCAGGCGATTTCAGGCAGACGTTGCCAGTAGTTCCCCGTGGAACGCCTGCAGATGAATTGAATGCTTGCCTAAAGGCATCACCTTTATGGAATAACGTAAAAACATTATCGCTAACCACTAATATGAGAGTTCAACTTCAAAATGATCAAAGTGCTGCACAATTTTCCAAACAATTGTTAGATCTTGGAAATGGAAAAGTCCCAGTTGATGCGACATCTGGATTAATTACTCTTACCAACGACTTTTGCCGATTTGTAGACACTCAATTAGTTCTTATTGAAAATGTTTTCCCAAACATTAGTGAGAATTATAAGAATTATGCTTGGTTAAGTCAACGAGCAATTCTTGCAGCAAAGAATAATGATGTCCACGCACTGAATTTCACCATTCAATCAAAAATTGCTGGCGATTTGGTGACATACAAATCCGTTGATTCAATAACAAATCCCGATGATGTAGTAAATTATCCAACGGAGTTTTTGAACTCTCTGGAGATACCAGACACGGGTACAGTTATTTTGATACTGCGTAATTTGAATCCACCGCGACTTTGCAACGGTACTCGACTTTCGGTAAAGAGACTTATGCCGAATTTAATTGAGGCAACCATTATTAACGGAAAGTACGCAGGTGAAAATGTATGTATTCCTCGAATACCAATGATTCCGACTGATCTTCCGTTTGACTTCAAACGATTGCAATTCCCAGTTCGCCTTGCGTTCGCAATGACAATTAATAAGTCGCAAGGCCAATCGCTTAGTGTTTGCGGGATAAATTTGGAAAATCATTGTTTTTCACATGGACAGTTATACGTTGCGTGTTCACGAGTTGGGAAACCATCCGCTTTGTTTGTGTTAACGTCAGACCAAAAAACAAAAAATGTGGTTTACCAAAGAGCACTACAATGAAACAATTAAATAACACTTCATTTTAGTAGGTAATTGAAATGAATTTATTACTGTTGTGAAATGAAATAAATATTTTCCTTTTCAAATATATAACAAAAAAATTTTTTTTTCTTTATCTTTTAATCACCAAACGAAATGTTACATAAAACGAATCTGGTGGCGAAACGGAGTTCGCCGGGTCTGCTAGTTTACTTATAAATATTCACCATTTAGAATTTATTCTTACAAAGTACAAACTGGTATCAATGACAACATTTTTATACTTTTATACATTTATAAAATTTAAATATAATTAGCTCAAGGGGGGGGGGGTATTTACCCTTTTACCCCTCCCTTGGATCCGCCACAGTCCCATATACGGGTGTGCTTAGCCCATCATAATGTCGTGGTACACCAGCGAAAATTGTGTGTTAGAAATGACCAAAGTGTTGGTTGAGAAAAAAGTGTTGATTGAAAAGTTGGAGTCCGGGCGACGTGACTCGAATACCTACGTCTTTCGTAGTCAGTGGTCGTGGAAAAAGTCGTCGAGCGCGGTGTCTCCGTTTGGCCGGTGGTGTCGAAGTTGACGAAAATGTGGTGGAGAAGGAGTGTCTTGGTGTCATCGCGTCGCGAGCTTCTTGGTTACATTATACCTATTATTGGGAAACGGGTTGCCCTGTCGGCAAGTGCCGGCGGCCGTGGCAGTGGTGCGCGACGGCGACGACGCGCAATCGGCTGCGACATCTACGCGAATGACAGTGCTTGTGTGGGGTGGGGGGCGGGAAACAGACATTGCATAACAATGTTGTTTGTCATAATAATATATTGGGTTTGGCAAGTTTAATAATATTTTAATAAAACAGCCTAAAATTCCGTGGTCATTAATAATGACCAAATAAAGAAAGAAATATAGAATCTGAGATTCGATTATTGATTAATGATTATACATCTAAAGGCAGTAATAATAAATTTCTTAATTGAATGAAATGGTCGACTTAAGATGAAAGGTATATGGTGTTTATTAATGTGCCTATATGAAACTACATAAAAACGTTACCATTTCGTGTTACTAGCTGTATTTGTGAAAGGTCGTTTTTAAAATTATGTTTCGTTATAACTAAACTTTTAAACACAACGAACTTGGATGAACTATTGACAATATTTGATGAACAATCGAAACTTTTAAAATTTTAAAACTATACAATTGATACATAACGTAGAATTATTCGCATTATTTACAATTCGCCATTTGAGGCAAGTAAATTTCAAATTAATTAATTAATTATAATTATGACGGTATTACAATCATCGGTTATGTGCCGGTTACGATTTAACGCTCTGTAAACTGTTCCAGCCTGTAAACGTCCGTAAGGCAAAAAAGGGTTGATTATGTTTCCTTATCGACCGATGTCGGGCGGTTAAACCTTAAACATAATACTACAGTCCTTTAAAGCTTTTGATTGGCGATTGAGTTTTTGTTTACTTTTTTTTTTCAATAATTTTATGTTATCAATTTGATAATAAAATTTGTATTCTATATTTTGTATTCACTGTTTACTCATTTGAAATTTTGAATATTTTTATTTTATATCTTATAAAATTATAAATTTGTATTTTATTTGTTCACTGTCATGGATGTTTTGGGTTATGATGAAGTCGTGATAGTGATTCAGATAGCAGTTTATTTGAACTTGCTTGTATAGTAGGTTTCCCTCGACAGGCAAAAACTATTCGTGATCGACCGGATCATTTTCAGGTTTGGAGGGATAACGAGTTTTTGCAAAGATTTCGTTTGACCAAAACTACTGTGGAGTTTATACTCGATGTCATAGAGCCAAAGATTGCATCACCTACTGATAGGTTAGTATATCTTTCAAGAATCGAAGCCCAAAGGTGGGCATTAACTTAACTACTTAATCATTTTTATTTTTAACTTAATTACTTATTCAGTAAAAATTGTTACTGTTTACCTAAATTTTTATAGTTAATTATCATTATCAAGTTAATTTTAATTTAGACAAAACTAATCCTTTCGATTTTTATCATTACACTATTTTTGTATAATAATTGTATTATTTATTTTGCAGTTTAACAATTGTATTATTTATTTTACAGTTTAACTTAAATTATTTATTTTTAAAATTTATGAAAAAATTAAATTTTTTTTAACTGAGTAGAGTTAATTTTATTTACTAACTTAACTTTAAACTTATCAAGTTAAATTAATTTTTTTGATAATTTTTAATTTTTAACTGAAGACAATTTAATTGAATTAACTTAACTAGCCACAGTTAATTATTTTCACTAACTTGCCCACCTTTGTCGAAACCGTTTCAACATTTAACGGTTTTTAAAGCTTTTGCTTACGCCTATGGTGTTAATGAATGAAAAAATAAGGTTTTTTTTTTTAAAAAACTGGTTAAATTAGTTTCGATCCCTAATATTTTTATACTGTTATTAATTAATTAATTTTTAGAAATAATGCAGTAATACCAGGTCAAAAACTATTAATGACATTACGGTACTATGAAACTGGATCATTTATAGCTGCTTGTGGTGATTTCGCTGGTATACACAAAAAAACTGCTAGAAAAATAATTAAGGTTGTTTCAGAAGCATTAGCAGAACTTCGACCAGAGTTTTTATATTTTCCTTCAAATGATTTGGAAATTCAAAAGGTTCGACAAATTTTCATCATCCCTAAATTTGTAAACATTGTTACTCTATGTGTTTTAGTTGAGTTAAATTATTTGCTAGTCACAAAATTATATGTGACTAATATTATATATTTGCTATTGAGGTCTAGACATGACTATCCAATATAATCATTTTGTAAGTTTTTTGTTTTAACATACCATAAGAAGAGTTTTGTACTAAAAAATCTATCTGCTTTCTTAGCCATAAAAATCTGGAACCACCTACATGTTACCAAAAATAAGGTGTTTTTTATTAAGGTTTCATCCAACATTTACCCTTGAGTTGAACATATACGTACATGTATTTTTTATACTTTGTTGTTTTATACTTATATAAATTAATAAATAGGTAATATACAGTTAACTTAAATGAAAAGAATTAATTTGTTATACATTTTTATTTTTTACCAAGTTAAAGTACAAATTTCATAGTTTGTTTGAAATTGAATTTATTATAGTTGAAAAATAATTTAATGATATTCAGAAATAAGCATGATATATTATACACAATACTTCTAAATAAACAACAAACTTACTTTAATATTTAGACATGAAGTATAGATTTAAGATGGAATAGTTGAATACAAAAGTTGATATACTAATATACAGATAATTAGTTAAGTTTCAATTGTGAAATAATTAAATATGTACAATGCTAATTATTTGCCTATTTATTAAGCACTTTGCTAAGTGACGGAGCAGACAATTTAACACCGTTTGGTATATTTCTAGCAATATCCTGTACATTAACGCTCTTCATTAAGTTTTTTTTCTCTAGTTGTTGATGTCTTATCTTTTAAAAAAAGATTCAAACATGTTTTTGATGCTTTACCTCTTTTTGTGTTTCCTGGTGTTAATTTTAACTTGTATCTAATAAGAAAATACCGATTTAGTTTAATTTCAAAACATTTACAATAAAATTAATTACTTATAATTTGTGAGAGCAGTGTACGGTGCTACTACTGGTACAGCAAATAGTAACTCATCTTCAGCGTATGGTATACCAGTTAATGAATCCAACATTTGGGTCTCAGTTAGATCTGTTGGTTTATCTGTTTCATCATCTTCTGAGTTTTCATTATCCTCAGATTTTTTTATTGGTTCCTTTTGAACTTCAAATTGAATTGTATCATTTGGTGCTTCTAGAAGCATAGGCAAAGGTTTAATAAATATTTGTTTATTTCCTGTAGCCTTATTTTTGTCCAATGTTTTTTTATTTTTCTTATCTTTTTTTTTGGCTCTTTTAAGTTTTTTGTCTTCGTTCATTGATGACTAGAATAAAAAAACATGTTTGTATTATTGTTTTATAGTTAAATATTACAATAATTTTTTATTTAAGAAAATAAAAAACTAATTTTTAAATTACTAATAATATAAAATGTCATGCGGGTTAGAAAGGTAACTTTACAGATAAAAGAATAGAAAATAATATATAGGCTAGCCAACATCAATTACCAATCTAAATAAAACAACTATACTTGGATATGTAAGCTATAATTTGGCACAATCAGTTGTGTTATATTTACTATTTAAAAAGAGGCTAGTTTGATTCTCACTTAAAATATGACCTTTAAACAATAAATAATGATTTTAGTTATTTTTTTGTAATTTAAAAAAGTATTATTTATAAAAACTTGAAAATTTTTGTTACTGTGTTTAATTTATATTTTTATATAATCATATGAAGTAATATTTAATAATAACATAATCATATTAAACTATAATAATAGATTTTTTTTGTAGAAAATTAGTTCAATCTACCGTATAACAATACTAATATAAAATATAAATAATAATATATGCTGATATACTATCTCTAATAAGAATCATTTTTCATTATATGCAATATATCATTTACTTCAAATACATTAATTACAATAATTACAATTAATCTACTCAATAACAAAGTGCACTTCACACTTGATAGCACGGCAAGTTGCCAAATTTGTTTTGATTTATTTTTACTACTGTCTATGAAACTTAACACATAAACATAACCACACATTAGATCAAAAAAAGCGAGTATGAATTACATTAAAGCATAACAGAAATTAAATACTGTAGCGTGTCTTCACGCTTGTTTGAGAATAAGAGCATAACGAATATCGGAACACCCTATACTCACTCTAATGTTGGGTTTCGATGTGAGGAGTGAAGCATTTATATAATATTCTCCTTATTTCCATGCCACATTAAGTACTTTTACTGTATCTAACAGGCCCAATCTTGAAAATTTCACTTATCGTTACACTCCTATTTCCCAACATGTCAATTTGAGTAAGTTATACGTGATAGAGTTACCATAACATAAGTTTAATTTCAAAAATTGTTAAATCAAAAAATAAAATATGTAAATTGTTAAACATATACTTAAGACATAAAAATAAATTTTAGTCTCATCAATTACTTCTAAGTGCCTTATAAAATAGTTATTAATTATTAGTTTTCTTAGTTTATAGTAAGCATAAGATCTCTTTAAATAAGACTAAAGGCTAATAAACAATGAAATAAACTAGGATTTTACTTTAAAGGCAATTGTGCAACATTCACCTATTAGCAAACCTAAATCCTACTATCTTGGATTGATATTTTTTCATAACTTAGAAACTTTTAGTATATTTATAGTAATATTGTGTTTAATATTTATTACATGTAATAATTTAATTCTCATTTCTCTTTCATCTTCATCTTGATCTTTGTATTTCTCTTTGATTCTCTTTAACTTTCCTCGTTGACCACGTTTCAAAATTAAAGGCTTCACTGTTTCATTTTTTTTTTCTGTAAATTATATATTTATCAACTATTAATATGTAATAGAACATTATATTTTACTTAATTTTTATAAAACTATAAAAATCAAAATTGTTTAAATTAACAGAATTAATGGTAGACAGTCAATTATCCACACTAATTTTAATTTGGTGGAGCAAAGATGGCTGATAATTAAATTATGTTAAAAAATAAAACTAATGTATAAGTCTAAATGTATAATATTGTTTAAAGTAATTTGTTTTTTTTATATCTAATATGTATTTATTTAAAATAATATTGAATTTTGAAACAACAGAACTGGAATCTAAAATAAATTAGTGCAAATATTTTTTTTAATTCACTGATAGTATTAACATTTAACACATTGTGCATTATCTACACTACACTGTTATATTTGAATAATTAGTTCAAATTAGTTTTTTACTTTTCACAAAGTCTTACCTAAATCATTGACTTCATTTAGCTCGTCATCATTATCATCATCACTATCTGAAGACACAGAATTCAATTTTTCGACAGATTCACATGTATTATTACAATTTGGAATACTTGTCATATCTATAACACTGATAAATAAAACCATAAATTTAAAAAATATAATTTTTATCTCTAAGCCTGATCACCTAAACATCCCACCTCATATAGACCAATCAGTCACCTCTCCACCTATTCAAAAATGTTTGGAAAAATTCTTCTTAAAAAATTACTAACACTGTTAGATAAATCCAACATAATTCCTAATCGAAAATTTTGTTTTAAATCCAACACTCTACCACTCACTGGCTTCTTCGTTGTATTGATTTAATATCCTCTAGTATGGAATCCAAGTGTTACTGCACAGCTGTCCTATTTGACACAATTTGACTTTTGATAGTGTGGCATAATGGTCTCCTTTACAAACTTAAAAAAATGTTTACCTGCTCTATGTTACCTTATCATAAAATCCTACTTTGAAAATTAAACGTTTTCATTTAGAGTGAACTATAGCTATTCTGAAAACTTTCCTATACTTTCTGGCGTCTTTCAAGGAAACGCTTTTTCTTTACTCTGTCTTTGCATAGGACATCTAGAAATCTTTCCACATAACACAAGGAACCTATGCTAACGTCACAGTAACTCTGGCCGCAAATAAGAACCCCAAAACTGGTAAGTCTGATATGTTACTAAACAAAAAATGTCTAAAAGATGGAAAATAAAAATAAATGACTCAAAATCTTCTGATATTACCTTTTCATTATGACCAAATGACTGCCCTCCAGTCTCATTTAATAATAACAAAATTAAATACTCGGATTTAACATTTGACAAACGACTAACCTGGGCTAAAATTCTTTAAAACAAAAGGAAATCCATAAATTCGTGACTATATTTGTTCCGCCTATTTCTCTGTTCCAAATATGACATCAGTAAATAATTGTTAATTTACAAAACTATTATAAAACCATAAGGTATCCAGATATGAGGCTCCGCTAAACCTTCAAATCTTAGAACTAAGTACTAACCAAGTTTTTCAGTCCATATACTTCTGTTAAATCGTCTTTACCCATAATAAATTAAAAACACTTATCTTCATAACAATCTAAAAACCCAACACTATCTCAATTGACTAAATTCTACTTTCTCTCATTCTATTCAAAGCTTTTCTCTTTTTACTATAAAAATCCACAAATAAATTGACTTACTTCCCGTGTAATTTTTAACAATCCTCAAAGAAAATTAAAATGGACTTGGCCTAGTGTTCTGCTTATTTGATATGTCGAAGTACCACTGAGTACTTCCCTACCCTGTAATTCCCCACTATTATCTAATATAAAAATTACTTATTGTAGAAATTAAATGTATGATTGTAATTGGCTGTAGTTATACTATTTAATAATATAATAATAAAAAAAATTATGTCATTACTTTTTTGATGTAGCATTATTAGATTTTAATTCTTCTTCATCATCTTCATCTTTTTCTTCATGTTTATTATTTGTTTTAACTTCTGCATTTTGATCATCATCGTTAACTATGTATGGGGTTTCTTTGTTTTCCGATTCAATATTTTTCTCTAGATCTATAATAATCAAATAAGTACTTATTAAGAATGTAATTGAATATAATATGATAAATAATTAATTAATTAATTTTAATACAGTAAAATTCCGTTACAACGAACTCCAGGGGACCAAATTTTTTTTTCATTGTAACGAAAATTCGAATAGACTCTTTATAAGCCCTGCTTTTCGGAAGGGGACTTCTATGACTTTCATTATAACAGGATTTTTTGTTGTATTGGTATTCGTTGTAACGGTAATTTACTGTATTATAAATGTTGTAATAAGTAGTACCTTCATCACTTTCATTTTCACTTGGTATATTTTCAAATTCATCATTATTTTCTGCGATGTTATCCAAGCCTTCATATTCGATACCCTTAACTTTACGTTCATTTGCATGTCTAAACACACATTTATTCATAATTATAATTGTATTTACATCATTTAAGTATATTTTTAATATTTACCTAGGTACTGAACTATCTTCTAATTTAAACAGAAAGCTTATGCCTAATATAAGATGAGTTGCTGGTAAATAGTTTTTTTTACCACGTATCATAAAACTGCCAGTAGTCAAATATTCTCCAGTGGGCGCAGTTTTGGATACTTGTTCAGGTTTTACCCAAAATGCATTTTGTAAATTAATTTTCATGGACCAAGAAACACTATAATTTTCAAAAAGCATATGTTATATGTTAATTTATTTTGAGCATGATTTATTATTAACTAATAAATGAAAAGAAATTACAAAATACTCATAAAAAATAAACGAAATATAATGTATAAATTATTTCAATGAATGATTTTTAATATAGACAAAATCAAAAATCATATTAACTTTTTAGTTAAGCAAAGATTTAACAAGCTTATAATCATAGGAATAACAATTAATAAAAAACAAGTAATATTAATTGATCATTAAATCAATATTAATAAGGTAACGGGTCATTTCCCCGTCCCCATTTCACCGTCAAACATTTCCCCGTAAGACATTTTCCCGTCTAATACGTTTTCCCGTGCGACATTTCCCCGTCCCCGTAATTTGTAAAATGTTGTTAAATAATAATAATAAAAATTTTGAGCAATTATTATAATAAAAATTAATGCTACTGGTGTAACGTTATTACAGACACATAAAATAATTTGTAAAATGTTGTTTAATAATAATAATAAAAAATATATAAATAATAATAAAAATTTTGAGCAATAATTATAATAAAAATTAATACCTTATATTTGTAAATTATGAGCAATTCCAATTAAATATTCATTGAGATTACGTTCATGCGGTGGTAATGCGATCAGCACGCGTGCAATTATTGTTTATTTATAATCCACTATTTGTAATTATGTCATAATAATATGTTACCGAATTCATGCAATCGATAGAAAAAAGTCTGCTTAATTCATGAAATCGGCAAACAAAATTTGCCGATTTCGTGAATTGGTAGCCAAATTGCCGATTTCACGTATTCGGCGACAACGTTATTGATTTCATGAATTCGGCGTAACATATATATCCTTCTTTTGACGGAGAAATGTCTAACGGGGAAAATCGCTGGACGGGGAAAGTGTAACGGGGAAATGTATTACGGGGATCTGTCCATGAATCATTAATAATAACAGTGAATTTTAATAGATTGTAGTTTTGTAAAAGGGTCATCCATTTAAGGACTTTGATATATTATGTAGAAGATATTTTTATTAATTATAACTAATCTTCCAAGGGTTTTACAATGATAAATTAAAAATTTAGTGGATCTGCCTTGTCTTAAGATAACGTAGTACACGTATGTGTTGTCTTCGTCTTACACACATGCAATATGGCAAATTTTCGTTCATCAGTTTCAATAGTGTGCTGTTAGTTTTTATATTAGAGTGAATTGACCTATTAAACAATTTTAAGGTAAGACTATTATCTAGAGCCACACATGGCTTTTTATTAATATTATTATTTTTAAGTAGGTTAAGATCTTTTTGAAACTATGCATTTTAAAATGATTATAACTTACTTAAAAATAATAATATCAATAAAAGGTTACATAGGGCTCTAGATAATAGTCTTACCTTAAAATTGTATATTAGGAATTAGGACTATTCACTCTAATATCAAAACTGACAGCACACTATTGAAACTGATGAACAAAAATTTGCCATGTTGCACGTGTGTAAGACAAAGACAATACATGCAGGTACTACGTCCTCTTAAACTTCATCCCATATAAACTACATATATTTTTAACATTTACATTTGGGTGGTTTCGACCAAATTTAAATACAGGTCTAAAATTATATCTAATTGTAATGACTATTTTATTTTCTTTAACTTATATTAAATGTCCGTTAGTCAAAACAAAATCTATAAGAAAGTTTACCTTTAAAATCCTTTCTTATTTCACTACTAAATCATTAAAGATTTATACTACACATATTTTAAATCTTTAAATTCATTGATTTGATATGGATGGATGAGTGAGTAATGCTGGGTTGAATGAAACCGAACTTTAAATTAATTTAATGAATAGTATTATCGAACCATTAAATATTTTTACAGACATATTTGGGTTGCACAAATTGTACAATAAAAATATATCAGTATTAAACATGATACCAAGATTTGTGTAGAAATTTAAGCTCATCACAGAAAAAGTACTATAAAGCAGAGTAATATTCTTATTAGTTAATAATCTATGCGATATTGCGATGTACTACTAATACGTACAAATGATAACTGTAGGATTAATAGGATTATCGAATGATTAAAATTTCCGAATCAGCCCATTAGTTAATAATGAGCTGGTAACCTATATTTTAACAGCCCAATAAAACTATTGAACGTTTAAAGATTGTTTAACGAACGTTCATGTAACCCGGCATAAGTGTATTGCAAATCTTTCTTTACAAATAGATTTAGGTTGATAATAATTTATAAGTAAAACCTACAAGTAGAAATTTATGAAAATAGTAAATCATTAATATTATTAGTATATCTCTAATGTGGATCAAATAGCTAAAATACTAAATAAAAATTAGTTTTTAACTAAAAAATATTAATTTTAAACTTGTTTTTATATTTGTTTAAAATTTTCTTTACTGTTAGTATTTTTTCTTGAATTTCTGATTTCATACTAAGATTGAAATGAAGTTATAAATAGAAAAAAGAAATTAGATTAAAAAAAAACCAATATAATTTGTTTTTTTTTATATAATTTTCATTGAATAAAATAGTCTATTTTTATCCAATAAAACAGAAAAAATTGGACTGTTTAGTCATTAGGGGATCCTAATTTTTTAATATTTGATAATAGTTATTAAATCTTTGGTGAATTTTTGTTAATTTTTTTTGTTTTGACAAAAGAATAAGAATATATTATATTTTTATACATTATAATACTAACTTAACATTTTAAATTATTAAACTTACTAACTTTTGTGTTACATAAAAGTATTTAATATGTACACAAATTTTACTACATTCTGCATAAATATATTAACAGTTCTATAAAATTGTGGCTTTTAGTTATTTTGAAAAGTATTTAATTACCTGTATGAAATTGCCATAACAGCTGCTTCATTAAGTGTAGCAGGGGGGACAATTTGATTTGTTGGATTTTTAATTATAACAGTTGTAGCTCCACTAAATCCAGCATGTACATAAACATCTGATGATTTCATGTACCGTTTTACAATAACTTCATTTTGATGAGCATCACGTCCAGCAATAACTAAAAATTAAAAATTAAAATTATGATAATTTATATTTTACAATATGCAGCCTATATTTTTGTGTTCTACATTCCATACAACATTTTAAATATTTAATTTATATAATATTAATAAAATATAAAATAATAGTCATAATCTAAGTATTTGTGAAATTTAACAATCCAGTACACATAAGATGTTAATTGTAAGTGTGTGCAATAAAGTTAAGTTAGAGTTAGTTCAAAAATTGTATAGCACTTTAATAAATGTTGAAACAACTTTGGAAAAATAGATACAATATGTCAAGACACAATATATCAATTTATGCCATTGGCATTAAGAAGTTCCTGACAAACAGAGAATAGGAACAAAAAAATAAGTGCTAAGGTGAAGAAATGAATTATTGAAATATGAAATTTTTAAAGTACTTATTAGCTAATATTTTTTATCATAAACTGCATAGTATAATAAACAAATATACTATATACAGTTATGTAGCTTCATATTATAATGGTAGACAATTTAGCATGTTTTAAAAATTTATATAATATAATTAATCAAATGTTTAAATTATATTAGTTTATAGTTTAGCAAACACACATAAATGGTTTGACACGACATAATGAGCCATTTAAGAAAATGGTATGAATAAAATATATAATTAAACATTGAAACATTTTTCAATTTTAAAACAAACACTTTGTTAAATAGAATCTGCACTGTTACATACAATTAATTGGTCGATAAAATATTGAATTATTTCAATATAAATTTCAATAATAATTATTAAGCATAGAAAGTATGTTGAATAATTATTGTATTAAATATCTGTTAAATAATATATACTATGCATTAGTATAAAATATGAATGAAAATAAAAAATAAACTACCTATAATAAATATGTCCTAGATTCAAGAATTGTAAGTGATTTTTTTTTAATGTAAATGTGTTCACAACTATAATAGTGACTTAAGCAAGAAAAATTATGACTCCATATTTGCTATTGTTTACACAATAATCAGCATAAAATGATTATTATTCATACTTTATACTATTATTAATGACTGAATTATCAAAGTATAAATCAATACAATATAATACATTTTTAATTATTGGTGATTGTATCAAACAACTAAATCACTATAGTATGGCCTAAGAATAAATATTAAATTTTACCCAAATAATTTTCGGAAGATATAAACCAATAAAACTTTTCAAACCAATATGTTTTGCGAACTTTATTTATAGAAGCAACAACTTGCATGTCTTTCAAAGTTTGTTTAGTTTTTTTTTCAGCCATTTTCAATACTGTGCTTGAGGAATCAATGGTTTTTTTTTCTTTAATAGCTGATTGTTTTTTGGATCCATAATACCTATAATATTAAAAAATAAATATAAATACATATTTATTATAAAATAAATAATTAATTATCTTTTTACCTTTGAGCATTTCCAAAAGCAGATTGACCTAAATCTATGTCAATTAATTTACTCTTATCTTCATTCTGGTTTTCTTCATTATAAGGATCACTTAGGTAATAAAAACAACAACCATTATAATAAAATATATTAATCATTTATGCAAATTATTTTAGGAAAAACTTACAACAGTTGAAGTGTAATGTGATTCACACCCAATTTTAAATTATTAACTATAGCATATGTACATCCATCATCTTCAAAATTTAATTGTCTTATCATATCCCAAATTTCATCCCAATGAAGTTGTTTCGCTACTGCTTGTCTTACAAACTGTATAGTGTTATCAACAAGATCCAAATTATTGGTTATTAATTCAGCTTTAAATTTGTGTTCATCTTGTGCATCTTGAAGTTTTTTAAGCCGTTCTTCATGATCTTTAACAATATTTTGTAATTTTTTTACTGCTCCTTTTTCCTTTAAAAAAATATTATTTAAATAAGGAATTAATTAAAATATTATTTTAAAATGTGAAGGGAGAATTTTGTATCAAAATGATTTGAAACAAATCACTCTTACTAATATTAAAATTGTATTGGATGGTTTTTTAAAATTTTAGATTTATATGAGTGTATTGATTTTACAATGTATTTTTTTTTGTCTGTCATCACCATTTGGAGCAGTAAAAAAATATTTTGTTTTTTAACTTTGGAGTTACTTTTAAATTGCAAACCGGATCTATTTTGTACTTTATTTTTAAGATTCCCGGTACTTTCAAAATAACTGGTAAAAAAAGTGAATTTTTATAGAAAACCAAATTTAACTGTTATCACAATTTGTTAAAATCACTAACATTTATAACTTTATTTGTAGTTAGAAATTTATTAGAAATTTTTATTTTAATTTGTAAATTGAATACAATATTTTTTGTAAGTATCTCTACTAATATGAATGGCTTAGTTTAATTTTAAATAGTTGATTTTGATATTTTAGTTTGCTGAAATAAATTTCCCATTTGAATCTCTCATTAAAATGAGAATTTTTTAAAATCCTACCTTACTTCGCCGCTACACTATTAGAGATGCATACTAAAAAAATTTCAAATCTTTAAGTCTAAGAGTTTGGTCTGGGCATTGATTAGTGAATGAGTGTATCACACATTTTCTTTTGTACATTTTATATATTTGTGTATGTCTACTGTCTAGATGTAGGTTGATAAGTAAAACTTATGAGTAAAACTTTTTGAAAATAGTAAATTATTTATTATTGGTACATTTCTAGTTTGAAAGTTGAAAAGACTAAAATTATATATATTTGCATATTCATTATTCATACAGTGTATGTACGACTTTAAGGGTTTGAAATTTGGGTGTTTCAAATCAAATGGATTTCATGGATTAAATTTTATTTTGTATATTGATGTGTATACTATAGTATAAAATTCAATATGAAACATGACACTGTATTAATAACATATATGCATTATGCACCAAATATTTACTAAGGAAAAGAAATAATTACATGGTAATGCTACTTGGCTTTTGATGGATATTTGATTGAACTTAGTTTACTTGTCTTACTATACTTTTTATGTTTATTAATTTATAACAGATACTATGATTTAAATATTTTAAATTTTGTGTACAAATTAAAAATTATGATAGTACTAACTACAGCAAACTGTTACTTTAATATTTTATGCCATATTTATATTGTTTGTATTTTATATTTTTTAGAACAAATATTTTAAATATTTTCTAATGAATACAAAAATGATTTTCTTTAAATTATATGTATAATAAATTAATAAACATGTAAATTTATTTCAAACTTGTTTATAATTTTCATTATCAATTATTCTTTCATTGTTCTTTTCTGATAATATTTGACTGAATTTAAGTTATAAATAAATCAATCAATAGTTCTCATAAGATAAAATAGCCCATTTTCTATTCAAATAAACGGAAAAATACCTACTGTACAGCAAAATGGTACACACTTGGCCACGTTTTTAAATATACATAATTGCTAAATTGACATAAATACTTGTTTAAATATACTAACTTGTTGCATACACTTAACATCATATTTTTGGCTTTCTAAATTTGAATAAAATTCATCTACCGCTTCATTAAAACTTTCATAAGTTTTTGAAGGTAAATTTTGATGCTGAGCAAACAAAAAAGGATGATATTCTTGATTGGTACATAATTCTTTCATGGTACCATCAGGCAACAATTGTCGATCAATTTTTTGAATTATAAAACCCTAAAACATAATTTTTTAAGATATAAATAAAATAAAACTTTATATTCCTAGAAGTCTGACAACATACAGTAAACACCGTTTGTAATGACATATTGAGTGTAATGATCTTAGATTAAAGGTCCCAGCAAAACTCTTATATTGTAAGTACTAATTTGTATCGATTATTATGATGTATACATAATGAATATACAGATTTTATGATGGTTATTTTTGGTTTTATTGGAAAAATCTTTTATCTTTAAGAAGACGCCATACCCGCATGAGTTGTCACTGTCTTACGAACGTACATCATAATAAATTTTCGTTCAACAGAATGCATTTTGTGATATTAGCTTTAATATTAGAGTAAATTTACTTATTATCAAATTTAAAGGTAAGAATATTATCTAGACAATGACGTAAGATTTTATTGATATTATCATTTTAAAGTGAGTTATGAACATTTTAAAGTTGTAATATTTTACATAGCTGTAAGCCTGTAACTAACTTTAAAATAATAACATCATTAAAAGCATATGTCATTGTCTATATAATATTCTTACCTTTAAATTTGATAATAGGTAAATTTACTCTAATATTAAAATTAACATCACAAAATGTATTCTGCTGAACGAAAATTTGTATGGTGTCCTCTTAATGACTACTTTATAGAAGGTATTATTATAATCGGTAAGCATAATATTTTAATTGTTCCACTGGTTGGATTCAAAGATTTAGATCAAGGCATAATATTGTGTTATCAACAATAAGTGAAGAATCAAATCCGGTTAACACAGAATATGGCCTAACTTACAGGAAGAATACACAGATAACTAAATTTATAATGTAGATGAAACTGGATTTTTTTACAAAATGCTATTTAACAGAACATTAGAGAAAAATGTTCAGGTAGTAAAATATCTAAAAAATGTCTGATTGTTTTAGTTTCAGCAAGTATGACTGGTAAAAAAATGAAACTGATCATAATTGGAAAATACCGTAATCTGCGATGATTTAAAAACATCAAAAATGACTGTCTACACTCTACAGATTGTATACATCAAACTTCAAAGCTTGGATGACTGTAAAATTGTGGTCTAAAATTGTATTAAATAATTTAGATTATCTATATGTACTGAAGTTACAATTATTTTTTCTATAATTTTGGTTATTATGACCTATTTTCCTTGGTTCCTTGAATGTCATTATAAACAATTTCTAATATAGTTGCATGATAGCATACTATGTTATTATATATCTGCATTTTATACAGACAAACAAAAATTTTTATTTTTTAATTTAATTAATATAAAATTGTAAAAATTACATTAAGATCTAAATAGTAATAATGCATAATTGATATTATAGTGATACATAATTTATATTTTAAAACAATGTGATTTAGTTATCTTACATAATTTTAAATTATTTAACTCTAAAATTTTACTCTACAGTGTTATCCCAGTGTTGATAAATAAACCAATTCATTGTATGATATTTAAACAATGATCTTAATTATATATAAATGATTGTCAATTACATTTACATTAAATTAATTCAATTATAAACCATCATACAATAAATAATAAAAAAATATACATAATACTTAAGTTATTTAGGTATAGTTTTTTTTCACAAGAGATTGAACATATAAATGTAATATTTAATAGAACCTATACAATTGTTTAGCTGTAATTTTTTGGAATTTTATGATCCCTCGTGCTTGCAATATTAAATCTTCTTCATCTAATTAATTTTAAAATAGAGTTAAGAGATCAACAATATAGAACCCATTTCAAGACTCGAATAATTCTTAAAATTTATTGAAACATATGTTGTTATTAACAAAAAAGTTTATTTAACAATTAAATCATTACCTACAAAGTTTAATATTAAAGTTTTGGAATTTAGAAGCCAGTTTATTGATATTAGCTGGTTTAATTAACTGTCCTGAATTACTATCTTTAATCCCTTTAATTAAATCAAATCTCACTTTAAGATCCAGATTTGTGAAAACTAAAATTCAAAAAAGAGAATATAGACCTATTAAACGACATAACATCATCTTATTTTAAAATGTTCTAAAGCAGCGGTTCCCAACTCATGGGCCGCGAGCCATAGGTATAATATTAAATATTATATATATTTAAAATAATATTATTCTATATTTTTTGTTATATTTCTGATCATAATAATATTTTATTTCATAAGCCATTCTGGCTAAATGTTCGGAAAGACTATCCAGCAATCGCTAAAATTGCACTAAGAAACTTGATGGGCTTTTCAACAACTTATCTATGTGAACGTGCTTTTTCTACTTAAATTTATTAAAATCACATTAAATTGTTTATATTGTGATAAAGTTGAATTAATTTTTTTTATAATAAACAATTGTTTTTTTTCTAATTTTTTAAATTTTTTATTCCTAATAATTATATATACATGTACATATATATATATATATATTATATGTATATAATATATATCAGAGGTGACCAACATGACTATGGACGCGAGCCACATATATTAATGCAATTATATTATCAAGAGCCAAATTATCTAATAATCTGTACTTTTATACCACAAAAATAATAAAGAGAGCTAACATCCGATAAACATATCAAATTACGAAATATGAAATTATAAAATAATAATAATAATAAAAACATTTTTTTTTTTATAAATGTATGCAAAAAAAATTAAAATTTTGGTTTTTGTAAATAAGACCGCGAGCCACAAACGTCAATGAAAAGAGCCGCAATTTGGCCACTCCTGATATATATTATTTATTATACATTTATACATTATAATTTTATGAAAATGTACATAGGCTATGGGTGGCCTCAAATATTTTTTTACAAAATTAGTGGTCCGCGAAACTAAAAAGGTTGGGAACTGCTGTTCTAAAGAATTTAAATCTTATCACTTTTCATTACAATGTATGTTCAATTTACCTCTATATGTTGCGTGTAACAATATAACTTATGAGAGATTGATTTTTGTTCAAAGTAATTATTTAACAACTTAAAGCAAGTAATATCAAATATAGACAGTACAACTGTAATTATTTTTATAATGGTTTTAAGTAAAGATCCAAATAGAAAAGCATATTGTTATACAAAAATATATTTTGCAGCAAATAAAATATTAACTTACTTCTTTTAATGTAGTTATATTATCTAAGAACTTCTCAGCAATCGAAAAACAATTCATAAGCTTTTGAATATCTGTATCAATATTAAATTCAACACCAATTTTGGTATTTGTTGAAAAACCACCACTTATTAACATATGTTCCAATAAACAATTACCATAATCTATAAAATATAAAAATTAAAAAAATTATAATAGAATAATTATAATTGTTATTTAATAAATTACTAATATTACTAGTAATAAAAATGATTATAATAATAATCTTAAAATCCTAACCTAAACAATTTGGAAAATTTGAAAAAATAAATTTTTTTAAGTTTGTCAAAGGTTTAGCTGTTTTTAGAATTTGAATCAAAAAATCTTCAGTTGGTGGATTAAGTCGATTTTTTGGTCTGCTATTTGGGTATACCTCTTTAACAAAAAACCTACAGTATAAAACATAAAACATAAATAAATAAATTACATAATTAATTAATATAAAATGCATCCAAGAATTTTATTGATTATTTAAAATATTTAAGAAAATAAAATGAATATTTTACTTCTGCTTTTCATCCTCAGTGTGTGGACGTAAAATATTTATCATAATATAATCTTTATCTGCTAAAATAATATTGCCTTTATCATATAATTCTAGTATAACATGATATGCCGCATCTCCGACACCAAACTGCAGATCAATAATTCGATCAAATCCCATTTGTGTTAATTTTTCCAACCGTTTGTTAGACAAGTGTTTTCTTAACTAAATTTAACAAATGATTCATTGTTATTTTAAATAGAATTTAATAAAAACTTAATCTTAATTAACAATTAAATATATAAGTACATAGTTTACATAGTATTTATTGTCATTATTAGATAAGTCACAGTTTATATCAAATTCAATAATATTAATTATAATCATTAAGATTATGTAGATAGCATATTATTATAATGTAATAAAAATTAATTATGATTGTTTAATGATTATCATTATTTATGATGATAACATAATAAATAATAATATCCTTTAAATAATTTTAAAACTATATTAGTATATTTTGAAAATATATTTCAATTTTATTTGTTTAATGACTATTAATATATTTTTAATATTTGTATTTATCAAATTGCAAACCATAAGAAATTAGAAAATAAAATATTCATAAGGTGTAAACTTGACATAGTTAAAATAATATACCTTCATACTAAAACTACTAGGAGCTTCATTCTTAGTCCATTCATAATTAGTGACATGTAATCGAACACCAGATTCCAATAATAATACACACTTTTCGTTGTTAAGTTGAAATTTAAACAAATATGTTTTATGATCAATGTCATAAACTCTTTGTAATCGCATGCCTTTGTACCTATAAAAACAAAAAAACACTCATATTTAAATTACATTAAAAATTAAAGTATAGTTAAATATTAATGATAACAGTTACATTTACAAATTTAAAGCAATTTGTTTAATTGTAATATTATTTTAATAAAGTTTAAGAGGATGCCAGCGTAGTATTTGTTATCTCTCTCTAACCCACGCGGAACATAACAAATTTTACGTTCACAAAAATGATTATAACCATATTAATTTCTCAAATTAGAGTGAAATGACCTATTATACAATTTAAAGTTTAGAACATTATCTAAGGAATCTCATAGGCGTTTTATTATATTTTTTATTTTAAAGCTAGTTATGATTTTTTTAAGATGTATAAACAATTTACAATTTTTAAATACTCATAACTCGCTTTAAAATAAAAATATAATGAAACGCTTATGAGATGCCCTAGATAATGTTCTTAACTTTAAATTCTATAATAGTTCATTTCACTCTAATTTGAGAAATTAATATGGTTATAGTTATTTTTGTGAATGTAAAAATTGCTATGTTGCGCGTGGGTTAGAGAGAGATAACAAATACTACGCTGGCATTCTCTTAACTTATAATTATAACGGTAAAAATATACAATAATACTTATCAATACTTAGTATTTTTAATTGATAAATGTATATTTTGCAATTATTTCTGTTAAGTTATTGCCAGTGGTGGATCTACAGTTTGATTCTGGGGGGGTGGGGCATAAACATCACACAATTGTTTTTAAAAATATTTTATAATATATTTATTCTTGCTAAAACATAAGAAATCATAAGCGTGTGCAGGTTGGTAGGCAATACTTTAGCTAAGGAGGTCTAGACTCCAACCACCCTCCCCCCTACTGATTATTCCCAGCTAAGATCTTGAAGGGAAGCAACGATAATTTAAACAAAATAATCACACAAAATCAAGTACCTATATAGTTCTATTAAACCATGGTATTGACGTATTGTTCTACACGGTTAAGAGTTAGGTTAAACATAAAATTACCAAGAGAGTTTTCAATAAGTCCTTTTTAATAATAATATCTTTAACGATTAAGAAGATATAATAAAAATAAATAAGAATACATAATAAAAAAAATTAATAAAAAAACATAATTTGAACAACTTGCTTATAGGTAGTATGTTTTATTAAAGTTCCATATACTTTGTTTAGCGGTACCTAGGGTCTAATGTTTTAAACATTTCTATTACTTCTTCATACATTTTAAATATGGATTTTGTTTTGTTTGGATCCCAAATGAAATTTTAATAAGGATTGCTAACCTATGTGATGTCACACTAATTGTAGATTTTAAGATATTTATTATTTTCAAATAGCATGGTACCACTATACCAATATTGAACATTTGAACATATTATTATTTAAATATTACCAAAAACTGGTAGGTATTATTGGTATTAATGAATAATATAAGATTTTTGGGAAGCGGAAAATCTCACAGGATCTTCTCACACAAATCTCCCCTGCCTCCCCCAAGCGCACTCTAATGTAAGAAATCAACCAAATTAGAATTACAGTGAAACCTGACTTAACGGACACCTGTATATAACAGACACCTCTCTTAATGGACAAAATGACCAGGTCCCGGCAAAAAGATAGGCATTCTAATGTATTGTGACCTGTCTATAACGGACTCCTTCTATTACGGACACGGACACTAATATTTAATCCAACAATTTCATAACGGACAAAAATACATACATAAATTGATGTTTTAAAAGCGATTACATGGGTGAAAAAAGCGTGGACACAAATTTCTTCATTAACAATCACAAATTGTTTCAAAAAAGCTGATTTTCCGTCCAGTGAACCTCCAGAAATCGAAAATGAAGTGAATGGGAATGAGTTGATTGAATTAATGGAGCTTCTTCCATTGCCTAGAAACGACGATTTTGCCACAATAGACAGTAATTTGTCTACAGAATGTAGCTCAGATGATGTAGCTATAATTTTAGATGACATTCGAACTGAATTAAATCCCGTGGAATCCGATGATAAGCAACAAGCTGATGACCAACTAGAAAATTCTGAGATTAAGACGTTTGCAAATTATTCAGAAGCTCTTGAACAACTTATTTGTCTGAAAGAATTTTATTTAAATAAAGGCGATGAAAAGGGATTTTCATATGTGAGCGAATTAATTATCCATCACGAGTTGGAAATGACCAAATCGAAGTTCAAAAAACAAACATCAATAGAATCATTTTTTAAGAAATAATTAATAAATTTATACAAATACATACATAATAGTACATATAATAAATAATTAAAATTAAATTCATAATGTATGTGTATAATACATATTAATAAAGATTATACCTATTTAATACATGTCTACAACGGACACCTGTCTATAACGGACAATTATTTTGGTCCCGTGACTGTCCGTTATATACAGGTTTCACTGTATATATAGAAAATCTGAGAGTCTCTATCAGAAAACCACTGACATACTACATAGTAGTGTACTACGCGAAAATATAAGATAACGACTAATAGTAATTTACAATTAAATGATATCTAGTATACTAATATAATATAATATTATAAACCGTAACAATAAAAGCGTATCATATTATATTATATTAAATTTGCCTGTTAAATCAAACTTCCTTAAAAGTAGTATACCTCACTGATGGCTTAAGCATAATTTTGAATAGGTACTAATGTAGATTACCCAAATAAATAAATAGATTTAATGATAATACTAAAACTGAACTCAACACTAAAAGTATTATTGTATATTATAAACATCTTAATGTTTTAATAAAAATAGAGGGTTGGTATTCACATTTTGTACATAAAGATGTTAGGCAATCTGTTTATATTTTTAATAAAAAAATGATAATTTAATTAAACTATCATCTAATTAAACCCATAGAAATTACAATAATAACAACAACTGTAAATTGAAACCTTAGATTTCTGCTGGCTTAATAACTTCAAAAAGAATGAGAGAAAAAATCTAAGTACAAACTATTAAACAACCATTTAATACTTAACATAAAATTATTTTTACTATGCAGAAATATTGTAAATAAGCTGATTAAAGGATCTAAAAATTTGTATTGTAGTAATAAAATTATCTAAGCTAGTAATAATTCAAAGCAAATTTTGGATTGTATTAAATTAGCATCTAATACTAAAGCTAATAAAAATACAAGTATAAATGAAATTTTAAATGAACATGAGAGTATAGTTTTTGACATAAAATAAATAGCTAATATTTTGAATACATTTTTATTGAATTATAGACCAATAACCTTAATATAAACTATCTCTAAATTAGTTGAAAAATGTATTAAAATAAGACTTAAAGAAACTTAAAGTTTTATTAATAAACATCAATTTGAATTTAGAAACAATTTATCCACAAATTATGTACTCTATTAGGTACTAAACTAAAATCATTTATGATAAATTTGATAAAAAAAAATATGTACTAGGTGTTTTTTAGATCATGAAAAGCATTTGATTCGGTGGATTATAACATTTTGATAAAAGAGTTAGAATATTGTGGCACAAGAGGTACTGAGTTAAATTTATTTAAGTCATACCTCAGTAATAAGTATTAAAGAGTAAAAGTCATTAGTAATTAATTATCTGTAAATTATTCAGTCCCTCAAAGAACAGTCCTAGGTTCCTTGTTTAGTGTTTAATATTTACTTAAATGAACCTTTAAATCAAAATATTGATAATGGGAAATATTTTGTTTTGCTGATTACATTGTTATTTTATTTAACAGCGACTGTCAAAATAATATTGAAAGCATTGTAAACACTGGTCTTGATACAGTTAAAACTTAATTTGATAATTCACAACAAATTAATTATGATAAATCAAAATTTTTGTAATTTAAAATTAAAAATAATAACACAAACAGAAATTAAAAAATTTATTTGACATGATGAATCTTGTAATCATAATAACAAAAACTGTAAAAGTGATGGCCCAGCTGTTTTTAAGACAAATCCAATTATATTTTTAGGTTGTATATTGATGATTGTCTAAAATGAAATGTACATATTAATAAATTAACAATTAATTAAAAAAAATTATTTAAATTTTGAAATGCTCAAAGTTCTGATTATAATATCAATTATTAATTACAAAATTTACAACCCTTCAAACTATAAGCTTCAAAAATAGTTAATTACAAATTTACAAAATATATTTAATTGTTATTCATGAATAGAAGTTAGTAGGTTTAATGAGCTATAATTGACAAAAAAAGTGAAGAAATATGCAAAATATAAATTTAAAACATTTAGTTTATAAACACATTATTGTAATGGATTTCTAACTTGGTTTGTTATCATTTAAGTGCATACAGGTAGTAAAATATAAAACTCACTTGAACTACTTCTTTAACAAACATGTACCAAATATCTATATCCTACAACCTACAAGTCCTACTAATAAGTAATGACTAGAATAGATGACTTGTAGCATTTGCATATTTGTTTTGCTCAATCACAAAAATATCAGAGCACGAAACAAACATGTAATTTGTACAAATTTGTATGTACATGCTTTCACAAAGCTATTTTTGAAATTTTATTTTGCATATAAATGCATATTATTTTTTTTAAAGGGCATATTTCTTTAATTTTATACTTTTTTAGACATATTTTAACTAGATTAATAATTTTTCTCTCCACTGACATTTTTATTTTAAATAATACAATCAAAAAATAGATTTATTTTTAATTTTTGTTGTATAATATGGTTTATAATAGTCCGTGAGTGCACGTTTTTCCCAGAAGCGCTTGATGTGTTATCGAATTGCCAGTAATATAATACTTAAAGTTTTACCATGTGGAACAAATAAAACTAATTCAAAATATTAAATACAGTTAAATAAAATAAAAGTACTATTGTTTTTATTTTTAAAATGCATATTTGGTGTTTTTAAATAGCTACAAGTCCTCTGCCCAAGACTAATAACTAATCTTAGTACAGTAGACACAATTATAATTTCATTTGAAATATTAAATATAATATATAATATTCTAAAAACTATTGGTTTTGATAATAAAATATGGGAAGTAAATATTTTTTTTAATAAATACGTAGATATCGGTTTTTAGTCTACAAATAATTATTGCAAAACATGTAAACACTCACTTTTGTATTTCGTTGACGACACACATAATGTCCAACGTGGAGAATCGTGTTTTCATTTTTGTGTTGTTTTCGTTCAATCATTAAAAAAGAATATTTATAAATTAAGAGAGTCGCCCGTGTTCTCGTTTTCGTAAAAAAATCCAACGCTAAAATCGCGTACTATATCGTTGCATTTCATTAACACATGAAAGCCATTATTTACGTACATGCATAGTGTTGATTGTAGAGTTTCTTGATTAGATATCGTGACCGTTATCAATAACAGAAACTCGTCAGTCGTCACGGTTTACTATATATTTTCCCCGATGAGCGAACGCGTCGACCAAAATGAAATTAGTAATTCGGTGTCGGTCACCGATCGAAGTATTGTATTTAAAATAATGGTTCAAATTTATGGTTCAAAATAATATTATATACCCGCTAAGCAAGGTTTATAGATTATACAGAATATTGCCTCATACAGAAAATATATCAAAAAACAGGAGTGGGAGAAATTCTTCCGTGACGTCGACCGTAGGAGACATCATTTGTTTACAATAGTGAAAACGATAGTTTTTTCTGCAGAACATCATGTCCACAGAGACTAAAAAACATTCCGGCGGGTCATCTTGTGCCGTAGCAACGTGTAAAAATTACTCTAGCAAGATTAAAGATCAAGGACTTGACATATCGTTTCACAGGTACCTACCTAATTGTAATTACTAATAACATTATGTTAGCAGTTAGCATTTCAGTAAATTTTGCTAATGGGATTATTGTATTAAATATGTATGCTGAAAAAATGTAAGTAATTAATTTTGTTGACAACAAAACTAAGAATTATAAATTATGTTTAGATTCCCAAAGAATCCTGAGATCTGCAAGAAGTGGGTACATAAATGTCGGCGAGGAGATAAGTGGAATCCTAAGACCTCAGTGATTTGTTCTGAACATTTTACTCAAGATTCTTTTGTTCGAGATTTGAAAGCAGAACTTTTGGGTAATTATTTTTATAATTTTTTATTGGTGGTCAAAATACGAGTATAATATATTGATATACATGTACATATTATACTGAATGTATCACGAATTTCTAACAAATTAAATAATTTGTGTTCTCATTAATATTTTTTAATTATTTTTCATAAAATTAATAGACGCTTGTACTACATGTAATATAAACTTTTTTATTTTTTTTTGTGTAGAATATCAAATTTAATTTGATTTAATTTTTTATTGAAAAAAATAGTTTAAACGTTTAAAATATTTGATTTGAGTAATCCTTTTTGACTTTTGGCCGTTTAAATATCCATTCAATTTACTGATAATCAAATGGTTCAGAATAAGTGGAGGTATGCCTAACAATTCAAATTTCCTCATTTCATCATAACTTTTTTCACACTTTGTTTAATATTATTTTTATACATTTAGCGATTGATCGACACACATTATATACCATACATCCACTTATCAGTTATCAGCAAAACATTGTCAGAAATTACGTTTAGATATTTTAGCCTATAACTATGTCCCTACTTTTCATTAATTTCGTTATTGTTCAGTGATATTTTAATTTATTTTGATTTTTTAAAACATATATTTTTACATTTTAAACACCAATCAGCTTTAGTTAGAGTATAATATTTATTAATTATATTATATTATTGGCTGTAAACAAGGATATAGATAACATAATTGCGAAACGGTTAATACTAGTACCACAGAACACAATATACTACTACACTAAACAGTCTAAACAACACAAAAGTTGAGCCAAAATGATATAAAACAATTATTTTCACCGTAAAATTGAACATGTTCTATTTTATAAAAATATAATCCTAGTACAATACCTACTATAATTTAAATTTTAATAGGTATGTATTTAATTTTAAAAAACAAATCTTAGGAGGGATGCATTATTCTAGATAAAGTAAGTAGAGGAATGAAAAACGAATTACTCAAATTGAATATTGTAAACGTTAAAACTATTTTTTTCAATATGTTTATAAATGAACTATTTTGAATTTTTTTTAAATAATTTAAATAAAATTTAAAATTTTTTATTTTCTGTACAAAAAAAATAAAGATAAAAAAGTTTAAAGTTTATATTACTTATTTAGTATAAGGCGTCTATTAATTTTATAAAAAAATTTTTAAATATTTATTAGAACATAGGTTATTTCATTTATCATATTTATGTATTTGCTATGTATATTTGTATGTTTTATAGTAGTATAGTTTTTCAAAAATGCTTAGGTTACACTCCTAAAGTTCGTACGCTGAAACCTGATGTAGTTCCCACTTTACATTTACCACCAGATCATTCACAAAATGTAACTTCTACTGCAGCGATCAATCGGAATAAGAGAAATGAAATGAAATTAAGGAAACAGGTAAATTTTAAATTTTAAATATTTTTACAATTATAACAAAATGCAAATATTAATAATTAGATATTTTATTTACTAATAAAATATACATAGTATCTATTATTAGCTTATTTAGTTAAGAGTTTGAACACAGTTTTATATGTAAGACCATGGTTTAGAATTTTTAAATTATATTTATTTTCTATGTCTAACTCAAACAATTTAGTAAAATAATAATAATTTGCTTTGAAATTATAAAAATTAATTACTATAAACATTAGTATAGTTAAAATGATCTTATAAATTATTTATATTAATTTTGAATATTTGTTTGTTTTTTGTAGACCCATGATCAATTAATTTTATCTAGCATTGCTTCTACTTCATCAGATTCTCCGTCAGTTGAAATTTCTTCTACAATGAATATAGACTCAAATCCATTCTCAGAAAAATCATCTTTAAATATTGATTATGAACAATCATACAATGACCTTTTGAAAAAACACAATGAATTAAAAGCAGAAAATTATGAACAGAAACTTAAGATTTCTTTACTGGAAAAGCCTCTTGAAAATTATAAAAAAATTAATGAATCTCTTCAAACTAATATGGATATATTACAAAAAAATTTAAATTCAACAAATTCAGTTTTAAAAACAACACAAAAAAAAATGTCTGAAGAAATAAAAATTCTATCTCTGAACAAAAAAAAATTTATTGAAAATCAAGAAAAAAAATTGTTATCATCAGTTTTTTCTTATAATCAACTAAATCCAATATCGAAGAACAAAAAGCGAATTCGTTGGACAAGAGATGAGGTAGTCAAAGCTTTCACATTAAGATATCTCAGTAAAAGATCATACATCTATGTGAAAAATGAACTACATTATCCTCTACCTGGTAATAGACAGTTTTTTTTATTATTCTATATTATTTATAACTTATTTATAAGTTTATATTTTTTCAGGACTCCCGTCTCTTCAGCGATGGGCAAAAACTATCGAAATGAGAAACGGTATTCTTGTTGACGTGCTGAAAATCATGAAACTGAATGGAGATACTTTAAAAGATTATGATAAACTTACTGTTTTAATGTTTGACGAAATGAAAGTATCAAGTACTGTAGAGTATGATACACTAAATGACGAGTTTATTGGTCCGTATAATCAAATGCAAGTTGTAATGGCTCAAGGAATTTCATCTCAGTGGAAACAACCCATTTTTATTGACTTTGATAAAAAAATGACCAAAGATATATTGTTTGACATAATTGAAAAGTTAGATGAAATTGGGTTCAAGGTTATTTGTTGTGTCAGTGATTGCGGAGGCGGTAATATAGGATTATGGAAGGCTTTAGATATAAACTATCAAAATCCTGTTTTTTGCATTCCTAATGGTAGACGTATAGTGTACATACCTGATGCACCTTATATATTAAATCTAGTTAGAAATTGGTTATTAAATACAGGGTTCTCTACAAATGATATAATAATTACTAAAAAACCTTTAGAAGCGCTAGTATTTCATTCAGCAATTTATTTAAATTGCACCCAGTGTCATAGACATCAACTAACGCCAGACCATCTGCTTTTTGAAGGATCTCAACAGCAAAAAGTTAAATTAGCAACACAACTATTATCACATAACACAGCTATTGCGCTTTTACAACACAAACTTATTGATGACTCAAAATTAAGTAATGATACTGGCTATTTTATAGAATTGATAAGTAATTGGTTTGACTTGGCAAATGTTTGTCACCCAAATGACAAGCGTACTCCTTACACGGTACCTTATGGTTTATGTTTTGAAGATCAAAATTCATTATTAAATAAAGTCTATGAAACAATTTTAAATATGAGATGTATTGGAAAACAAAATTTACAACTATTTCAAAAAGCTTTGCTTATGAATATAAATGGAACTAAATTACTGCTTCAAATGTTAATAGAAAACAACTTAAAATATTTACTGACTAGTAAAATAAAACAAGACGCCTTAGAAAATTTATTCTCTCAGTTACGGTCTTGTGGTGGTTTAAATGACCACCCATCTCCACTAAATGCACTCGATATGTTAAGAATGATCATTCTTGGAAAGAATCCTGGTATAGTTACATGTTCATCCAACACAACTGATCAAAACCAAGAGGAATTTTTAGTTGCAACAGCTTTTAAACAGGCTGGTATCAATGTTAAAGGTGAATTTCAAATACTTGAAAATCAACAAAATATAACCACAGATTCTGAAACAGATACAGCCAGTGAAAATGAGTCACAAGTTAAAGAACTAAGAAACAACAATGAAATGACAAATGATGCTGTGGAATACTTAGCAGGTTGGGTTGCTAAAAAGCATAAATCAACATTTCCTGAAATTAGTTCTACTACAACAGCAACAAAATCAAGAGCTCTAAATGACCATGATTATTTAATTCCATCTTGGATTAGTCATCTTTCTTATGGAGGATTAACTACTCCAAGTAAAAGCTTTAAGACAAACATTTTTAGAGTAGAAAGATTATTCCAAAAAAATACAAAGAAACTTCTTCCTAGAGGATCAGGAATAGTTAAACGGCTAACAGAAAAGATTTTCAATAGAACTGAAATTGCACAAAAATATAAGCCTGTAATTCTGTCTTATATAAAACAAAGGTTGTTGATTCGAATGAAATATTTTAACCAACGTGCAGCATCATTAGCTAAAAAAAGAAAAGCAAAAGCTCAACTAAGGAGACTAAATAAATAAATTATTTGTTAAATTTATTGAGACTGAATATAAAAATGTACGTTTTTTTTTACTATTAATATATAATAATTAAGGCCAACACTTGTATACATTTGCTTATTTTTATTGATTGGTCAATAAAATAGCTAGTTTATACCAACATTTTTTTCATAACCTAACGATGCTGTATATGAAATTGTATTTTATATATTTTTGCATTTTCAAAACATATTTTAGGATTTTGTATATTTTAAGAGCATATTATGATTTTTAAGACTCGACAAATCGAGAATCACAAATTATTTATTTCACTCATAAAAGTTATTATGGATAATTTAACTTATTAATAAAAATAGGTAAAATAACTAATCTTAATCGATAACCAAAAATGTCCAATTGGTATTGCATAACAATATTTTATCTTATCCAGGCCCAGCTCAATGGTTAATTGACATAGGCCCACACCTGGGGCGGCATTTTGGTATTCAACATTTTTGTATTGTAGATTTGATGTATTTTAAGTAAGGGGCAGCAAAACTTAAGTTTGCATATGTGTGTTTAAACACTTATGCCGGGCCTGATCGGTGATTCATACCTACTCATGCGATACATTATTAAATCGATAAATAATTTTAAAATGCCTTAAGTGAAAACTTCTAACACTTTTTTTAGAGCATATTTTAGTAATTTTTAGGGCATAACTGCATACATATTTTATAGGTATTTTGGGCATATAATTGTTGGCCCTAAATTAATAATATATTTGAATGTCAATAAACTGTTTATAATATTGTTTATAATTTTATTCAAGTATGTATTATAAAATTAACATTTTGATATCCTAATGATAAATTAAATTACCATGACACCTCAGCTAGAAGTGTAAAAAATTAAGTTATCTTTGATATACTAATGAGTATTGTCTCGTCTCACGTGTTAACAAAAATAAAATTCTATGAATATTATAGGTAACTAACAAAAGTTGGTATACAAACTAATAACTATATTAAAAAAAGTAATATTACATTAATAATGGATTTAAAGTGAATATGTTAATAGGTACGACAAAATAATACTACGTATTTGAATATAAAAATTATTTGCGTATTAAAAAATTAATCATTTTAGAAGCAACTAGGTATTAAATATGATGTAGGTAGCTGTGCAATGATTTATTACAATTTATATCATAGGTATAAGAATATATTGCTAATAATATTATTGGTTGAGCGAATTTCAAGTAATAATTATGTAATCTTTGTTTAAAAGTTATACACATTTAGACATTTATTAATAAATAATAATATAAATTATTTATAACGTATCAACAGTCAACACTTGTTTGTTAATTGTATTGAATAATGAATATATTTTTAAAAACATGCATAATTGGTTACTGGGCTCTATTCCACCAACATACTTTGCAACTTTTCACTTTTCAAAATTTGCAAAGTGCGAAGTCTTTTCATTCCAAATAAAAATTAAATAGACTTTGCAATATGGTAACATTATGAAAAATTGCGTTACCACTTTTCATTTTCTTATCATATTATTAAACAGCTGTTATCATTTATCATTTTTTAGCCGGTTTAAAACCCAAAACCTTCAAAAACTTTACTGTAGTTCGTGTTTCTTATAAGTTTTAATTAATTGAATTAAGTTGTCAGTGTATAATATTTATAAAATGATGAAAATTAAAACCCAAAACAAACTTACGCTGTTGGATGCTATATACGCCAAAGAAAAAGTGTATTGTTTGGTAATTCTAAAACAACATCAAATGATGAAAAAGTGGAATCTTAGAAAAGTGTCCATAATATAGCCCATGCATTACAACTTGCAACATCAGATCGTTCTTGGCAGTTCACTAGGGACAAGTTGTATGGGCTGTGGAAATATCGCACTTTAGTAAGTACCAACCTATAGTTTGTAATTATATATTTATTAGGATTAGTTAATAATCTTTAATTGCCATTGATTAGACATAAGTTAATGGTTTATTCACTTTATTTTGTAGGAAAAGAGGGATAATAAGAAGGGGAAATTCACTGGTAAGACGGGAGGAAAAATGCCAGTATGATGATGTTGATCTAGCCATACTAGATATTTTAGATGAAGATTCAGCAGTAGTGCAAGGTATTGGTTTACTACTTATGATATACAATTAAAATATTATAGGTAGATACACAAATAACAATAATAAATACACATAAAACGCAAAATCACATTAATTAGCCCACAAGTGTTAAGTATAGCAGTAACAGTAAGTATGAATATTAAGCATTATAAGTACGAGACACGTACGACACTACGGCCGCCCGCGGAAGTCTCATACGGATGACTTCATGCCTTCATGGTCAATAATACATTGCGACTGCGGGTGGGATTGCTTTGTTTACATGGTTTTGAGGCAACCTGTAAAATCTATAAACCTACTAAGTACTAGGTGTCTAGGTACTCATAGTCGACATGGTTCATAGTCAAAATATCATAAAACAATTGTTTTATACGTCTGTGGATTGTGGTGGTGGTAGGTGCTCATTTTCATACATTATTTTTCCAATAACCTAAGTTTTATTTATAGATATTATAATACATAGGTATAGATATATCAAAAATACCATAGTATACGTATAGATAGGTATAGGTACGTGTTAGTGTTATACCTTATACACTAATACTAATTTATTAAAATCACAAAAACATATTATATGTAGTATTATATATCTACCTATATATAAGGTACAAAGTATAAATGTGTAAAAGTCACATAGTACTATTAATAGTAGTATAAATTTAAAATAGATTTTTATTTATTATATTATTGAAATTACTTATCTACCAAATATTCACCAAAAATACTTCACCTTTAAACATATTATGTATCTATTATAATAACCTAAATAGTAAATACCTATTTTATATTTATAATAAATGTGCGTAGATATAAACATATGTATCGTAATTAATTTATTATGTCTGAACTGCCTAATAGTGCACCTCTAAATTATCTTAATAAAAAAACCAAATTTCTTCGTATACTAAATGTTATTTAGTGTTTTTTAGTGTGTCCAATTAAACACTAAAATATTTACAAATTTGTTTACTGGGATATGTCGATGAGTTTTCCACAAAAACGTGTTTCTTTCCATGCCACGTCTAGTTCTGAATATCGATAATAATAGTATCATACCATTACCAGCATTGATATTCGACTTAAGAATGCGGCCTTGATTAAAATATATTAAATTATTTCAACTTTGGATGATATTATTTAGCTCTCCTAACCTAACCTACTTAGAAGCTTTAGAACCTAAAAATGTAGGTATATTGTATAAACATCACGACGTACAGTTAATAAAAAATAGATAGGTACTTATACAATATGACGCAGAAGAAAGAAGTCGCATAAATATCTATGTGTTAAAATATACAGAAATTTTTATGGTTTGTATGATGAATCATCAAAAAGTATAGTAAATATTAATTAAATATACTAAAGAATGACGAAAAATGTATTAAATAAATATTGCTCACAAGAATTACGATTAATTATTTTACAATTCCAAAACGAAAATGTTTTAAAATATTGATGAAAACTGTTATTTTATTTAAAAAAAATTAGTAAAGACTGCACAAGGGAAAATACGATAATTTTATAAAGGTAGGTATTTGAGAAAAGGAGTTCTTTATTAATAATTATTCAGTTTGGCTGGTAGGTATTCTAATATTGTATAAATGAAGGGTCTAGGACTTTTCGGCGCTGCCGTTTTGATGCTGCCGTATCGGCGATAGATATTTTCGGCGCTACCGTTTCGGCGACGCCGATTCGACGAAAATGACAAAACACATGTTATAGTGAAAATTTCTTTTAGTACAATATTATGTGTAATTAAAAAAAATATTAAGTTATTTTAATAAGTACTTTTATTAAGTACTAAATTTATAAAATTCAAGTTCAACGACATTCATGACTATAAAAATAGTATAATAATAGTGTATAGTAATAATTAGAATTGGGATTTTAGTACAAAATAATACACATATAACTTATAGTCAGTTATTTCGATAACAATTTTATCATAGCTAGTAGTAATAGTAGCCAATTAGTACGTCCAGAACTAAACAACTAATAAATACAAAAGTAACAATACTATAAAAATAAAATATACAATTTTTTTTCCAATTTTTTAGTTATTATAATAAATATAATTTAAATGCAATTTTATAGTGCATTTTATTTTTTTATTCTTATACTTTATTTTCATTATAACATGTATTTTGTCATTGTCGCCGAAACGGCAGCGTCGAAAATATCTATTGCCGATACGGCAGCGTCGAAACGGCAGCACCGAAAAGTCCCATTCCCATAAATGAAGCATGACTAAACATGAGTGAAATAAATAAGGCCATTTTTAAAGTCAGAATTTCCTAGTAAAAATTATCGAAGTTTCACTTTCTTGAAATCATTATTATTATTCGCAATACGTTTTGTGAAAATAAAGTTTTTTGGATACCTAAGTACTAAATCTTAGTGTTGCCAACTTCGATTTTTTGTATTATTATATTATCTATAGGTATTTAAAGTATACTTATAGTAGGATTTAAAAATAATTCATTATTTTGACAACAAAATGTTGATAAAAAGGATGGTTTTTTGTTAATACCTAACTCCAAAACTATAAGTTTTATCATATTATGTTTTCAATGTTTTCATTCAATTAAATATATTTTTAAATAGACAGAGTATCTAAATTATGTGTTGAAAAAACACTAGCAAAACTGCATTTGTTTTAATTATCAAATTTTTATCTATTATTTATAAGTTATATTAGTACCTACCTCACAGCATAATATATATTATTTTACATGATCTAAGGTACCTATCATTTTTAATCAGTTCTTAATTATTTTATTATCGTCACGTAGTGATATGCAAGTATAGTAGCTATACTGCTATACCTATCCTGAACGTTTAAATATTAAAACAGTTACTGAGTTACTATGGTAAAAAAGATTACTTATTGACATTTCGCAAAAAATATTAAAGACATATTTTCTTTTAATGGTGTTATAGTGTTGTACCTACCTATTTATACACTAACTAAGTTATAACATATTTTCAAATATTTAATTAAATATTTAGCATTAATTTTTAAGTTGCCTAAAATAATTGTTTATAATATAAACAATGCATATACATATACATATACATTTATATTGATATAACAATAATTTATATACCTAATTTATTTCAAAATTCAAACAAACGCATACCAAAATTATTTATATATAGGTAAGTTATTGTTTCATAAACTTATAACTACCTAACTTATAAGTTATAAAGATTGACATTTCAATTCAAAATATAATAAATATGTAGTGTAATTTTTATAAATGTTGTAATTGAATAGTTTGTACCTTCTCAATTGTGTCCTATTATTTATATACAAATGACAATGTATTGTTAACCATTAATAATATAATGGCTAAAAATTTAAAATATAAAATCTTAATAATTAATTATATAATGTAGTAATATTCGATACCGTTGTAATTTAAGTACAATTTATATAAATATTGTTTATTTTATTTTTTTACGTATTCAGTATCTGTCATAACTGTGTAATTATTTTTATCCATCATTTTTTAGTTGAAAATGTTTACGTTTATGATAAGACACATTAAAATAAAATACAGAAGTTAGTTAGCAAAGAAAAAATAAAATAACAATGTTAACAAGCACCACTTAATTTTATTTTATTTATGGGTAATAAGTAATAACTAAGACTATTGACTATTTTTATTTTATGTAGTCTAAAACAATTAACAGAATAATAACTATTATAAATTTGGGTTTGTTTTGATTATTATCATTCTCACTCACTCGCTGTGTTCCTTATTATTTATAAAGAAAGTAAACACATTAGGTAGGTACCTACTAAGTATTTTAAATTAAATCATTGCCGATTGAATAATTTTATAGAACAAATTCCAACAACCGGAACATTATTAAACATTTTTTCTTTTTTTTGTAAATTAAATTATAATGTGAACTACAATCACGAAATATTTGTTGTAGTTTATTTCTATCATTGACAATTGGTATATATTCGTATAATAATTGATTTTTCATTGTAATAATGTTTTTGCATGGATAAGTAGGTACAGTGGCGGCTATCCTAGTGTTGAGGTGTAGGCGTGTAGCGATTGTTACACTTTTAATTAGAGGTAGGTGGGGTGGATTGTCTATGTCTCTGTATGATGGGATGTTATATCTTATGTTTCGCTACACCTATATTTTTAAGAATAGCCGCCACTGAGTAGGTACCTATATGTACCACCGTGGTATTAATAACTTAGACGAATTAAAAAAAAAAAACGATTCTGAACAGTGTTGATTTGGTCAGTCTAGGATAATTAGTAGGATATATTATATTATTACCTAGGTATATTTAAATAGTAATGTATATTATCGTTATTTTACGTGATTTCGTAAAAAATTAAATTTCATAATATGCTCATAAAATTGTTTCTATATTGACGCTAAATTTTTTTTTACAGTTATTTGAAGAAAAAGTTATAGAGAACCTTGTATTGGGTTTTTTAACCTTAGGTATAAATCACAAAAATATTATAAATTTCCAACTTCAAAATTCCTTGCAAATTGTCGTGATTTTGACATATTTCGTAAACATTTGAACTTTAAATGCTTATCAACAATAATTGTGATTAACGATTTTTGATTTTTTTACTACAATAAGTACAACTTATAATAAACCTTGTATTAAATTTTAAAGATTTTTTTGTGGCCAAATTTTTTTTATCGGCATTTCAAGAAAAATAACTTTAAAAAAATCGAAAAATTCAATGGTTTATAAAAAGTTTAAAAAAATTCTAAATATTTTGAAAATTTAATCGTAAATAGATAATATAAACATTTGGTGAAAATTTCAAGTATTTACAATGATTCTAAAAAATATATAGACATATATATATAGTAATTGTAAAATAATAATGTAAAAACACATAGATGAAAAAACATATGAATGATTTGTTACAAATTTACAATAACCTTAGCTCTAAAGAGGCAAAAAAAAATAATAATAATAAAATTGAATTAATACAATATTAAAATAAAAATGTGTAAAGGTCGCATAAATTATAAAACAACTAAATTATTTAAGATAAATAATTAGCCTAAATTAGCATAAATATAATTCAGTGAAAAAGCACAAAAATAATAAATAATAGAAATGATTTAAGGGATATTATTTTATTCAAAGAAGCCTATGTTTTAAAATAAAAAGAAAAGACTAAAGAGATTCTCTTCATCTATTGAGGTTAATAATTTTTTTGGGGGAGAGATAGAATATATTCATAAGTACTTCTTAAAAATATAACAAAAATAAATTCTTGGTACTATGTAATATAAAAATTTTAAGTTTATACTTAATTAATTTAAACCTAAAAAAAATTGCGCACGATTATAAAATATTATATTTAATCTTAAATCCCATGTTTGATAGAAATATTAGTATTTGTTTACATTACAAAATATTCATACATCATTCAAATTTATTTATAATACATTTAGAATAATTATAATTACTAACCATTATATATCATAGTAAAAAAAGTATATTTTTGTTTTGATATCGTCGAAAATAAATAGGCATGGAAACCCTTTAAGGGGATTGGAAGCGATGATTTCCTGTCTTTATCTAACACACACGCAATATAGGATTATAGACGTATTCTATTTCCAACGTACCGATTGATATAATGAAACGATAAGAATTCTGAATACAGATTTGAATTCATCATAAAGTCTACTTGAGATAGACTTTCCCACATTTTTGATTTACTACTACAAAAATTGAAATATGTTAATTTTTTTATTACTCTTTTTAATATAACATTTTTCGAATTTTGGTCCTAAAGTTTTATTTTTGAAATTAAAAATATACACATAATATGTATAGGCACGCAGTAATTGTTTTTCTTTGAAGCAGGAGAAGAAAATTATAAATCACGACGTGTTGTCGGCTTGTCGCGGTGTTCTCTTATTGTAAAACAACAGTTAATTTAATTTTAAATAAATATATACAAATAACGAGTAAAGAAAACTGCTATATTCACATATAGATTAGGTTTATTCGTATAAAAAAAAAGTTGATGTTAAATTAAGTATATAGGTAATATAATATATAGTATTTATGAAATAAAAAAATCACTATGCTTTTCAATAATAATTTTTTTCTTATTGTACATTTTTTGATTCGCAAATTTACTATCAATATACATTACATAACTATTTATACTTAGTATATTTAGTATATTTATAATAATAGTGCAAAAGTTAACACAAAATAAAAAATTTAATTAATATAACTAAAACTTAATTCCTACTCATATAAAAAATAAACATATTCTACACGTCTGGAAATCATGTAAAAAATACAGACATGGGCACATTGAAAATATTTCTTAAATAAGTAATATACTAAAAAAAAAAATTTTTTTTGTCTAGGTATATAGAATTTATATTATAGATTATTATCTGTTTTGATATTTTGTAGTTAAATTATTCATATGTTATATTGTTAACTCCCTACCACCACCACAAAAGCATAAAGGTAAAATTAGATATAGATATTTCTATGTTTTGATGTAAATATTATATAATAATATCATGTTCAACTATATATATATTTTTTCTATGTATCTACACAATAAAAATTAAAAAATTAAAAAAATAGGATAAAATATTTACGTTATAATACTATAACTGTCTATATAACGTAATATACTATACTATTACTAAACTGTACATTATCTATATACTCATATATTAACCATATTTATATGTATATATATATAGAAATTACAATAATAATAATATATCATCATAAACTAACCTACGACGTCAACTGTGATTTATGAATAAAAGAAAAGAGAAAATATATAATATCTTTTAATTTTTATAGCTTATGTATGAAAATGTTATAAAATATTTCTCATAAGTATTTTATACTAAAATTAAAATATCTGAAAAATATACAAATTCAATTATTTTCTTTAGATATTAATATTAACTTACAATTATTCGCGAGGAAGTTAAACTTTTACGAAGGTATATTATATTATGAATTTTACTGTACCCATTGATATCTTTGATTTATTTTATGATAATATCTATTTAAACTAAGAATCTTTTTTAACTGTTGTACGATTTTTACATAAATATTTTTCTACATCTTTGTTATATAATTTGATAAATTTATAAATTTATAATATTATGATATAAATACATATTATTGTAATAATTAAATATTAATAATATGATATATAAATAAATGCAATATTATCGGATAAAATTATATCAACTCACCGTAGTGATAAATTAAAAATAAATAACTATAATAGATATATTAAGAAAACATATCAAGAAATATACTTAGTGATATAAAAGTTAAAATACTCATAACAGCAATTCAACAAAGCGGTACTCACTTGCTTACATTTTTTTAGAAATTGAGTATCTTACGTTATATAATGTATCTTCCAGTATAGCAGAGGTGGTCAACTTTAATAGACTTGCGATCGACCACCGAGTTTTTCTAGGTCGATCGACCGAAAAAAAAGGTCAATAAACAAAAATTATATTATATGTACATGCGTGTGTTACACTTTTTTTATTCGATATCAGTGTATAATCTCGTTTTTCATAGCTATTTATTGCCTTTTTCTAAATCTAATACATTTTTATATTCGTGGGATACACAAAGATACACACATTTACAAAAAAAAAAAAAATATATTATTTGTTTTCTGAAAACAATTCATAAATTCAAGAAAATGCAAAAGGGTTTTGCGATCGACTAGTTGGCCACCCCTGCAGTATAGGCACATTACCGCTGGGTTTTTAGTCAACTTATTTTGATTTTTCAACCTGCTTGTAGCCACCTGCATATTTCTTTATTGACTTTAATATCTACTTATAAATTTTAAGCTTCAGTCTGTAATTCAATACTATTAGTTACTCTAGAAATTATAGACATAAATATAATTTTATAATTTAATTATTATAAATTAACTTGGGAAATTAACCAAAAACTCATTAACGTCAATTTAAACTTGACATAGTTAGGTTGGGCGTATTTTTCAACACTTCAGAAATAGATAACTGATCGTCATTATAATCATCATTATTTTCAAAAAACTCCTCGCCTTCTTCTTCCAAAACCTTCTCGTTCTCGTCTGAATCATCGAAGTGGAATTCAAACAACTTATACAACTCTCGAACTTCCTTTTCAACTTTACAATACATGATTTTTTCTTCGGGATATGTCCACTGATTATTGTCATTCATCCGGAATCGTGCTACATAATTATTCGGCTTAGGAAACAATTGAATGAATCGTTTCGTTCGACATATGGCCATATTGAATATAGCAATTTCTATATCTAAATTATCAACATTTTTCTCATTTGTCTTGTTTCTACTCATCCATTCAGCCACTCCAAAATGGTGAAAACCTTCTTCAAACTGTTCTTTTTTCTGTGCTACCATCCCAAGCGCCACAATCGCTTTGACAAGCACACGAAGGTTTAGCCTATTTTTTGCTTCCTCTTTCAACTCCAAATAAGACCAATTTGTCGGCGGATTTTGACTGGCCCTCATCACCATGAACTTCGCCATCAGATCCAGTTCATGATGAACATTTTCAGAATATATGAAGCATTTATGAAAAGCATGTACCGAGAGCTTGGTTGAATCGATCGCTTTGTAATTGAGGCCTATCTCGTAATATACTTCCGCAATTAAAACCCTTGGTTTACTATCCAGTTCACTCGACGATTTTAGCAATTTAAGAGCGTAATGTAGTGTTTCCAGCGCCTTCTTTGGCTCTTGACGGATAGCGGTTTTTTTTAGTAGACCACTTAGATGCAGACATGCCAACGTCCACACGCTGTATGGCTCTTTAACAAACTGTTCATATTTTCCAATTTTCATTTCAATATGTAAGTCTGAAGGCACCGATGGAAATATCAGTTTATTAGGGCCGTTGGCAATGGTTCGTGCCTTCTCAAGGTACTCCATAGCAATTTCCGTACATCCATTGCGGCAGTAAAATACGCCGCCCGCGTACCAGAACACAGCAGATTCTGGCCTATTGTCGTTGTCACCGTTACTGCCGTGGGTTTTACTGTCAATTTTACTGTCAAACGCAAGAGCACCAAGCATAATCACTTCGGCCACCCATAACCAATCATCCTCTGGTAAAGTAAACCATTGATTCATCGTGTCTTTTATGCTATGTTTTGTCCTGTATCGGTTGACTATGAATGTGACCTGAAGCATGTCAATCGGCGATTCACTAAACTTCAATAAATCATGTAGATTTGATAGTAGTGTTGGTTCTGATATGATAGAGGGACCACATTTGTACTTTTTGTTTTTTGTCTGTCGTCTATCGTCCAAAATTAAGATTAAATTTATAAAATCTAAATACGTATCGTACTCCAACAGCTCAATGTAACATTTATCAGCCAGTGAAATCCATTGTACGCGATCATTTTTTATCTCCTGGATGTCGAATTCTATATCTTCTAATGGGCCATTCGAAACTGTTTTTTTAATTCCGGTAAGATATTCATGTTTCGGTTTATCTTGTCGTTGTTTCTCAATCTTGTTATTTTCCAGGTACCGGCTCTTAACATGTTTGTATAACGGATTATTGTTTCGCTTAGGGCAGACAAGTTCTACTTGTTTTTGATTCATTATTAACTTTAAATTAATTATACTTTTATGATATGATATTTTAAAAGTAAATTTAATATTAGTCTAGTATTGTTTATTTTTTTATAAATGGTTGCCACACTACATTCAAATTAGGATGAGACTAAATGTAGTGAATATAATATGTTACTTCACAGTAGAAGAAATGTTCTTATCCAAGTTATTGTCAAGCCGCACTTAGACAATCATATTTTTTTATAAGATGATAATTACCTACTATAATTAATATTTTTATTTGATTAATAAGATAACACCCTTGAAAAGTAATGTTAAATAGATCTAAAAAAAAACTAACTAATAAACTAATGTATATAATTAAAATTTATAAATTACGTCTACTCTGATCCTAATTATAAAAAACTTATGGATAACCTTGTATTGGGTTTTTTAATCTTAAATATAAATCACAAAAATTTTACGAATTTTCAACTTCAATATTCCTTGCAAATTTTCGTGATTTTGATATATTTCGTAAACATTTGAACTTTAAATGCTTGTAAACAAAAATTGTGACCAACGACTTTTGATTTTTTTTACTACGATAAGTACAACTCATAATAAACCTTGTATTAAATTTTAATATTAATATTATTTCAATTGTCTATAAATAGCTTAAAAAAAGTCAAAATATTTTGAAAATATAATCGTAAATAGATAAGTTTACTATAAATATTTTGTTAAAAATTTCAAGTATTCACAATAATTGGTTTTTGAGTTATAAAAATAAAAAAATCTATTTTGTCAAAAACTGATTATGCGTAAAAATTCCCGTTTTTCCATTACTTTTTTAGGGTTTTTCCTAACGCTTTTGAAAATTACTGGAAATTTTTTACCTTTAATCCAAAACGTGATGAAAGACACAAAAAAAAAAACACACACCATAGTAAAATCAATACATACCTCACTTCGTTCAGAATCTAAAAATGATTTTTGTATATAGTTATTTAATTTGATAAACCACATTTAGAATTAGTTTTAAATTTTTTTGTGTGTGCGTGAAACTCAATAAATTAAATTTAAACATCACATTTTAATAATTTGTTCAATACTGAATAGTTATAGCTGTGCAAATAAGTAGAGTTTCGTGAACTTGTGGTATCTAAGCTGTAAGCTTATTCCAAAAAGTTTATAATCCATAATCAAGAAATAAACTAGAAAAATAACAAAAAAAAATTAAACAGAACTATTATATTTTCTTATTTTATTTTTAGTCATTATTATTATTATAAGTACTTACTTACTTATAAATATTTTTTATTATGTGATTACAAAATGGATATTATTAGGATAGGTACCTGATTTGTTTTATAAGTCAAATAAATCATAAATCTTTTTTCATTGAAAACAAATATGCTTCGCCAGTTTTTAAGGAAAATTCTCAGTAACAATAACGTTAAATTTTTGCACATACCCACTCGTATTTTTATTTTTTACAGTATAAATTGAAATAGTCAATAGAATAGATAATATAAAATATTACAATTAATGTTTTTACCTATAAATTAAGGCAAACTATAATAAGGTAACCAGTAGTTGAAAAGATAAATAATGAAACAATCAAATTTTATAAGTTTAATAAGTGACGTTTTAAATGTTTTAATACATTGGACTATTTGGACTATGGAGACCATATTTGTTAAAATTCTTGTTGATACATTCAGAACAAAAGACATGTTTAATGTGGTTAGTTTTTGACATTAGAGACTACCGATAGGTATATTATTTATAAAACATTTCTATAGGTGGATAATTCATTCCATACCTAAAATGGAAAGTCGGGAAAACATTTTACGTCTCAAGGAAGAACATTATGTATTTGTGTTTCAAAATACCTATATTGATTAAACATATCAATATTTTATTATGTACAACTATAATATATAATACAAAAATAAATTGTATACAAAATATCGTAATGACAATAATAGTTTCGACAATTTTTTCGATTGTATTAAGTTTTTATAATTTTTTTAGTGTAGGTATATAACTGTTACTTGCTAATCTTGCTTTGTAGTAGGATACACAATTTCTAATTACGAAACATCGAGAACAATAATGGAACAAATATTTTCTCAAGCATTTCAATCGTGTGTAAAAATAAAATTTCTAGGCTCAAAACTATTGCTACCTAATCTAATGCGTGGATTTTTTTCGCATCAGTAATCAGTAAAGAAATTCTAAGAAACCAATTACGAACTACGATGAAATACATATTATTTTAGCTTTTATTTATGACAGTTATAAACTTATAATTTATTAATGTCTTACCAATGATTATTATTATTATATTTATATTTTTTATAGCAAGCCATAGCTATTGTTAAATTTAACATTTTTTTTTAAATTACAAATTGATTTGGTTATAATATAGTTATTATTTTGATAATTTAAATTTATTAAGATTTACATTTTTTCAATTTCGATGTACATTATGAATGTCATAAAAATCATTTTTCAGGAAGTTATCTGAGGATGATGTAAGTTTGATACGATTTTAGGTATGGCCTATGATCCAAACAAATAACTATGTCGAATTTCAAATGAGTTGGTTTGATAGTTCAAGAGAACCCACATTATTGCCACTAAAAAGTAATTACTCAATTTTGTTATATAGATAAGTATATATTTAATGCCAATTTAAAATATTATTATTGTACAATGCTGACATTTCTTGTGTATCTCTAAGCAATACGCATACATCCATTATACATATATGCATAAGTAAACCAAAATTTGATGTTTTTACCTATTATTTTGGAGTGTATGTGGATAGTACTTATTACACTTGCACCAGAAACGATTAAAGATTTTGCTTTAATACAACTATATGTATGCTGTAGAGGTATATTCTAAAATACTGTATAACATGTTTTTATGGATTCTGGAGTTCAACAGAGCAACAGGCTACTGTGCCAATTATTTAAAAAATGATATATTTAAGTTTCAACTTTCAGTTGTAAAACGTTTATTTCTTAAGGACCTCAATATTTGAAATAAATACCTACTTACTCAGTAAAACTACTTTCTTTATTTATACACATATATCATATACTCGTATGTACAATATTCATATTATTATACACCTTTCTTCTAGATTAGTGCACATCCAATTTAAAAAAAAATATTTGTTTTCATAGATCGCTAGATAATAGAAAAATACATTCTCGTGAAATTCTTACTAAGAATATGTAATTATATGGTTTGGCTTATGTGACGAGTTGGATATTTTGGAGACCAAATTATTCAACCAATTTATTTAAGCCAAGAAAGTAGTAATGATCATATGCGTATTGTCGGGTGAAAAAAATATGGCAACTGACCACTAACTCTCTCGATTTTCATTTGACACATAGACAGTAATATAATACAATACGTCTACAAACAATCAATACATTCAAATTGCAAATATATAATAAGTAGGTAATAAGTAGATAGTACAGAGAAAACTAACAAAAAAAAAAAAAAATTAATAACTAGGTAACGTAGTATATGATGGTCACAAGCTGATATATAATCATAATAAAACATTATTTGAATTACAAAACAAAAACCGTACAGCAGGTAGTACATAAAAAAATTTAATATATTATACACCTATTTACTACTATACATATTATATTGTAATTTGAATTATTATAATGAAATTTAAAAACTGCTTTCAACCATCAGTGCAGTAGAATGTTTTATAATGACATCGGTTCGGCTGGCGTGATGTTATTATAATTAAAAAGTAGATCTAAATATTATGTGTCCTAGTAATACTGATATACATTTCACCGCATTTGTGGTGACACTACATAGACACAGTCGAACAGCAGACGAATTACATTAGACGCACCCACAACTGATACCTATCTAATCATAGTAATAATAATGATCCCACTCCCCGAAATACGAGTAGGTATGTAATGTTGCATGAATTAACATTATTTGTGATGATATTTTATCATTTTATTCTTTTTTTACTCCGGAATTCCCGTGTAATACCTATAGATACATTTTTATAAAACTTATTTTTATAATTTTTAAGCAACTTTCGTTGTTATTTTACGAATCAGAATACATTTTAATTAATATGAGGCTATGATTCAAAGACATTTAGTGCAAAGCCACATTGATTTTGGTCAAAAACTATACATTATAAAATAATATATATATATATTATAATATATTTATAATAAATACATTAGTTAGTGCGCGATTGAAATTTGTAAAGACATTTTTTAATTAAATGTAGAGCCTATTTGAAACCTTTATAGTGTATACTAGGTATATGAAATTAATTACTTAAAAGCTTTAAGTTATTATTAAGCTATAGATAGAAGTATAGAACTATAGAAGTATGTATAGTATTATTTATGTTATACATTTATATTTATATTATATTATATTCACGGGCGAGTTCTACACAAAACACAACAATTATTTAAAACATACAACATTGCAATTTAAATAATTAATACAAATAACCCAAACGTTTAAACATGATAATAATTCCAATAATAATATGAGTAATAGGTAAGATATAGTATATAAATATAATAGAAGTCATTATAATTTATAATTTAGTCATTTATAGTATTTAAAAGCATAAGAATGTATTTTTTAATAATTTTAAAATTAATCACTGAATTTTACAAGTTGTATTAATAATTATTTTTTATAGTTTATAGATGTAATTTATACTATCAATATAAGCTAAAAGTTTTCTAAAATTTAGAAGGTAGGTACCAAATATAATTTTAAAAATAAAACGCTGCGGTAAACATTATTAATGTGATCTTATTGGGCAGCAATATTTTAAAAATAATGACGAGGGCACAATTTTTTTTGACAAATTTATTTTTATGGGTCACATTACATTTTTTAAATTAATTTGAAAACTATTAGAAAATTAAATAAATTATTTGTATTGGTAAATCACTTGCTGTATAGTAAGTTTTGAATGTACATTTTTATTGTAATGGATGTATTATATTTACATTTTATTATAAGAAATTGCATACAAAAAATGACGTATTTATTAACTTATATTTTTAATAGGGATATTTTAAAATTTATTTATATTAGATAAATAATAGTAATTTATTATTTTATAAGTATAGTATCTATGGTATTTTTTTTAAAAAAAAGTAGCATATACCTTTTATATTATTATAATATTATACCATTTATTATCATAGATATATTATTGATATTATTCATTAACTTAAAAATGAATAACACGTGCCGTATAGAGTGGTGCGAATAGATTTGTGTTATAACCTTATAAATAGCTTAAAATGAATGTAAATATTTTTTAAATTCATATGTGTAGGAGTGTAGGACCTAGGTATATAGAATAATAGAATACATATTATAGTTTGTTAATAAATATGTTATATGACGAAAAGTTAGAATCCTTATGAATTATAATATTGATATCAAAATATAATAACTACAATCGCTTATGGAAATATTTTTCGTTTAAATAATAAGTATCCAATTTAGTCAGGATTAAAACTTCAAACGTATAAAAATAAAACTGCAGTACTTATTATATGAACTTGATAATTTAAATAATTGCTGTAAGTACAATTCTCATATTAATAAGACATTTTTGACTTAAAATTTTAAATGTTTTGACTAAATATAAACACTTATCAATAAATTAACTAAAAGATAAAAGTGAAATGTATTAAGATTCTGTGATTTATATTTTTTGATTGTTTAAGAATAAATTATTATTATTTATTATACGTTTCAAAATTCAATATCATTAAAAATTTAACTTGAATTACACATACACATTGTATGAGGCTTTACGGTAGGTCGCTATGATTAATCTCAGAAACACGAAAAATTTGACTATTACTTAAGATTTGATTTTTATATTCAATACAATTTCAAAATATTTGGACTTTGGACTAATTGTAAGCTATTTATAGGTATTTGGAAATTTCGAATTTTTGTGTGTTACAAGATTCTCCATAAGTTGTTCTTATAGAAATTATAATATAAGCCATATTATAAAAACATTAGAAATAAATACTCACCATTTTTTTCTTATAAGCATTTAAAGTTTAAATGTTGACAAGATTAGACATTTAAACAAAGAATATAAATTTTAGGTATTTATTGAATTTAAAAAATTGTATTCTTAGGGGACTTGAAACTTCTCCGTATATTATTATATTTTAAACTTGCTGATTCTACATAGATTACTCATTTTTAATCTCCGTTAAATGTGTAAGCTATACACATAGCTTTAATATATTAATTTGGGCTGTTTTGTCAAGTATAAAATATAAATTTAAAATCATTTACAATTATTTTCTGTAACCAATGCCAACCATATACAGACAAATAAATATTTGTTTTTCATGTGCCCACAAAATTATTATAGATTTTTTAAGAGTATTGATTAGATATGACTAGAAATTAGAATATTATGCTTAAGAATCTAAAACATTGCTAACCCTTATTCTATGGCTCCGATAAAACGTGAATATACAGACAAGTATAATACATAAGATATGCATAAATGCATAATACCTTGTAAATACTATTTTATAAAATTATACCTATTTATACTTAAATATTTAAAATTGGGACAGTTTTAACTTGTAAGAAATGTTCAAATTATAATTATTAAACATGAAAAAAAAACACATTTTGTCATTTTGCACTATTAAAATACTAATAAAAACAAGACAACTATAAAATTTTCAATCTGATAACAATGATTAAACTAATTTTTGATATTTTTTTTTCGACAAATAAAGCAGTTATATTCCTAAAAATAATGTCAGTATAATGTTAATTTGTGTTTTGTTATTATCGTTGTTGTGTATATAAACTATATGATTTTCCACTGAAATCAATCGAATTGGTTAAAAATAACGAATAGGTATGCTGAGAGGTAAATTTTTCTTATGGGATAGTTGTAAATTTTGATTAAAACAAAAATAATTAGTCTTGAATTTATGCCTGAAAAACCTCACTCAATGAAGCATAAACGATATATTAAGAACGAACTATGAAATACATACATAGGTACATACATACATACATACATACAACAATATTAAATTTGTTTTTAGCATATTAATTGATTTTCAATTGCCCCACTTCATATTGTATAATATATACCTAATATTACTGTATAGTACAGAATCCGTGACCGAATCCATCTTCGTGGTATCGATCGAGTCATTGACGGAAAATCGACCAGCCAGCGCGGTGTAACAATATTAATACGGATAAGCACTAAGCCGTTTTAAAAACGTGTTACACGACGTGATGCTGCATGGTAACCGAATTCGGCAGATCAATGGTCATCGGTACAGCAAGTATTATGCCGGCGACCGGTTGCGCAGTCGAGTCGTTCCGAGACGTGTTCAAGAGGCGACTGCGTATCACCGCAAGTGTCAAGTCCTGACTAGATGTATAAAAGGATTAAAACCATTAGCTATAGGCACACATTTCACACTAAAAGCCTATTAAGTACATTTTCAATCACTTAAAAAATATAATAACATATTCCTTTAAATGTTATAATGTGACCTATATAATATTATTATAATTGTCGTGCTTTATTGTGCCTATACGCAATAAAATGTATAGCTTATTATAACTTATATAATAAAAATTATTTCATACGATAAATGATATTAACGATAGTGTTAAGAATTGTTTCAAATAATATTTATTGCAATAAAACAAAAGAACTAAAATATATCCAATTTCGTCAAATTTTGAACTTAAAAATTTAGTATAGAAAAAAATTTACTTTTGTAATTTTGATATTTTTAATTAACTGTAAGAACAATTTATAATAAACCTTAAATAACATTTTAACTTTACAAACAATTTTACTAATATAAATAAAAATAACTTTAAAAGTAAAAATTACAAATGTTATTATCAATAGTTCAAAAAAATCCAATGTTTTTCTTAAATATATGTTTATTATATACACTTGATGTTTATATTTACTTGATGAAAAATGCTTACAGTTATTCATTTTAAAATTACAACAAGCAAACAAAATCAATTCTATCAATAACTGCAGGTGTTGGTTAAATTAAAATCTCGACTTTTCGTAATTATTTTTCCAATTATATATTCAAAAAAGTATAGATAGATATTGAAATACTGTAATTAGTGTATTTGATAAGAGTTATTAGGTAGTAGAATAAATAATTAATTTATAAAGTTACTTACTACTTACTATATTTAATTTAATAAAAAAAAATTCCACCCAAATTAGATTAATTTCATATGGGGTCAATTAATCGGTAAGCTTCATTAACTAAAAATTTAGTATTTACTAATACTGTGTGAACAAATCTAATGATGTTTTTGTCCTAGATATATAATATGAGTTAGACAAGTATTTAAAAATAATGAATATCATCATACCATAAAAATTGTGAGATTACAATTTTTAAAAAGTTGGTAAGAAATAGTTACAAATTAAGTAAAAAGTACGTTATATGTTTCACTTTTTTTTTAGGTTTTACTCGTATGTGTGGTGAGGGGGAATCGTTAGCCTGTAATTGACAAAACAATCAGTACTCGGATGTGGTGAACGTCTAACGCAAACATGTTGTTCCAAATTTAAAAAAATAAGGTTAAAAGTATTTTGGAAATGGTTTTTATGGTGGGGATGAAGACCAATTTCATACATGTGTTTAGAACATAACAATTATAACATATTTGAGATATATAATATATATATAGTATATACATATATCTATAGCAGTTGGTAACTTTTTTTAAATAGTCTTTTGGTTAACTTTCGGAGTTAAAATATTCCTATATCGAAAAAATACCAACTATCAACATTTAAAAAACCTAATTAATATATAACTTTCTCAAGTGTTTTCACCATTATTACGGTAACCTAGCTAAAATATGTATGATACAACATACAAATCAAACATTATATTATATTTCAAAAGAAACATAGAAAAAAAGCCAAATTTATAGATCATACAAAATATTTTTTACTCGAGTAATATGAAAATTCTCATTTTTGGCAAAGTTTCTGTATTACTCGATAATTGATACCACTTATTTATGTTATCAAACATTTATATAATTAATTAAACATTTAACGCTTTTTATGTGTTGACCAAAATATTATGACTTATGAGCATATTATAATATGTAAAAATTATAATTAAATTTACTGTAGATACCTACTTAGTCTTATTCAACATTAACACCTATAAATTATAATGTATAGTCGACTGTTATAGTTATAAAAACAAAAATAATATATTTTATGACTTTGCCGATAAACTTTAGTTAACAAACATATTATGTTATATTTTAATTTAAAATTCTTATTTAACACTAGTCACGTATCCCTGTTTTATTTTTTATACGTATTATCGTAAGCTGATTATTTATATAATACAATTTATGTGCACGTATTATTATTTTGTGCAGTGTTATTTTATTCATTACACTATAGGTAATATACTGATCGTCTAGAAGGGTGAATATATTTTGTTACGAGTTAAATATTCGATCTCACTATAATAATTTATAATAATTATAATTTTATTATAATTTCAGTTTAATATATTCGAAACAAACGTAAGTTTCAATGTAAAGTTTTAGATAAACTGTTATTTTGGTGTTAAAATTCCGTTTAGATACCCTTTTCAGACGTGGTAGGATAATATTATGGTGTTTATTTTTAATTTTTATAGTAAAATAATTGAAATAATCTTGAAACATAAGAATCAAGTTCAACTTAGACACCGTAAAATTAGTATGTACTAAATAGTAAATACTAATATTATATTATAATATTCAATATTTATTTATTCAATATTCTTTGAAATATCAATGTGAACTATCCAAATTATATTTTGGTTTTTTGTATTCCACAAATAATGAGGTATTTTTAAATGAAAAACTTTTCTAATGTTAATTAGTTAATTATATTCATTATTATATTAATTATTATAGTTATCTTACATGAGAGATTTTGTGTCGCCCTATTTCCCATCTTGTCACTTTCTGGAAATTATAATATTATACATTATTACTTAATTTAAACATAAGATTTTATGCCAAATATAATAAAAAAATTAACAAATATGAAATTATATGATTAAAGTTATTTTTATGTAAAATATAATGGTTAAAAAAACATACTAATACATATTCTTTGAAAAGACACTTTAATTTTAATAACATCTTATAAAGTATATATTATATTACAAATTATTATTATATTTTCGTATAATGTTATAGCAATTATTGAATAACGTTGATATTAATTAACAATATAAGTATTAAAAAAATATATTTGTTTACGTAAATGTAAAACCAATTATATGATAATAATTTGATTAAGCCCATATATTTGTAGCACTCTAGTTTATATCAATATGACGAGATACATTCGATAACTTTACTGTTGTACAGCGCAGAGCGGTTATTAATTTTCTTCCTTTTTAGTTGTTATATATTATATTTATTTATATAATATAATTTTTTTATTTCTAATTTTTGGAACTAAAGAGGAAGTTTCTAAGACTAAGTTTGTTAAATTTTACTTTTGTAAGTCTATTTCTAGCAAATAGAAAAAAAAACACGTTACCCAGATGATGATAATAATAATTATTAGCCGGAAGTGATTAATGAGATAAAATACCTATAGGTATTATACAAATTAAAGAACTTTTATTGTGGAAGATCAAAGATATAATACGAATTAAATTATTTATTGTGAGGAGAGTGGTAAGTTGATGAATTTCAAGTTTGAATGATATTTACATAATTAAATAATAGACAGAAAATATTGAAATGTTGTATGAGCATTATCATAAATTTCAAGACTAACTCGTAATAATTTTAAGCCTTAATATTAAAAGAATTACAACTTATAAATTTTACAAAAAAAAAAAAAACATTCTGAATTCGTCATCTTACCCCACACATGAGGTAAGTTGACTGGTATAATATATCATACAATATATCTAAACATCAATGAAATTTAAAATAAATATTAAATGTATTTTATCTGTGATAATATTAAACATATTATAACAAATTACTCAAAGTAAATGAATAAATATTATTTTTAAACTAAAATAATTTGAGGAATTAATTAATTTATTGTATTGGATATTATTATAAATGTAATAGTTTATGTTTATACTTATAACTTTAAAGTTAGGTATACATTTAATGATGTAACTAAAATTAGGTACTTAAAATATACATTAATAATAGTATACAAAACTTGGTTTGGACAAGAAACTTTAATAAAACGTTTAATTCTTATCAGAATAACTTTTGTATGGAAAATAAATTACTTTTAACATTATGTATGTAATTGCCAATTGGTAAATAATATCGATTGATATCATAATTTGCTAAAAAATATAATCAATTCGTTATTTTATTTGACTCGTCAACTTATATTTTACACAATGACACTCTTCCTATCTATATTATATTCTTTGTTATTATTAATTGAAAATAAAAATTCTTTTTAAATACCAAATATTAAGTATTATAATAATATTGTATTTAAAAAATATTAATAAATAATTAATAAAATATAATAACTTAAAATAAAAACTTTGCCAGGGGAAAAGCTTTTTAGATTAAATATTGTTATTTCAGATTAAATTTAGATTCTGTACTGAGCAATGAATATACTTATTGGTTTTATGTGCTAAATATACGTATATGTGATAATTTTGTAAAAAATTAGTTAAGTTAAACTTATCATTTACCGTAATATTTTTAATAAAAATAATATTTAGTTACATAAATGTATCTTAAAATATTCTACTCAAAGACAAGGTACACTCAAAACCTATTATACAGCAGAAAAACTTCACTAGGTTTTTCATATTAGTTGTTGTAGAATATTATGTTTTAAATCAAATATTCGATACTCTTTATAATCACTATCGTTGGAAATACTGTTGTTAATAGTTGATTAGGTACATTATTATTAAACATAATGAAATATGCCTATATTAAAAAAACACTACTATAAAATTAATTATAATAATATTTGTAATACATAACATTTCACATGTAAAATATATTCGTAAAAATAAAAAATAATATTTTTCAGGAATAAATCTCAAATGCCTGCAATCTCCTACCTCAATATCCAATTAGTTAATGCTATAGGAGTATAGGATAAGTAATAAGTATTTATTTAGCCGGTTGTGTTCCATCTGTACTATATAATAGATGTCTACCGAATAGTCAACACATTAAAGCAGTCGTTAAATATAGTATACGTATCTGCAATCAAACAGGTAGTTCCCGTTATGGAGTTGGTGTGTGTACTGTGTGTTAATGGGTGTGCAAGTATGCTCGTCCCGCGTGTGCATATACAGGGCGATCGAATTCAGAAATTATAGCCTTAACGAAAAAACCAAGGAACTTGAAATCAAACCAAAAATAATTTGATTTTAGACACGAGCAAAGGCCCAATAATCACGACTCACCGACAAAATTCACGTAAAAATGACAAGATTTTTAGGTAGTTGAAATTTAATTTTAAACCAATTGGATACATTTAGATTTGTATTAATTTTCTCATTCTAATAGGTAATAATATTGACATAATGTATATACATATATGTATATAATATAATAGTTATATTGTTGTGGGGTTCGCATATTATATCTTTGTAGACGAAAGTAAAAATACATCTATTATACATATTATATGAATTTATGTATTTATTTTTTTGATAATATTTTAAAACCACTACAATACCTATATAAATACCTACAGATATAATGCAGCGCGATAAAATTAGTGAACGTCCTAGACACGATGTTGTTTATATCTATATTATACAGTAGAAATTGGTTTTAGAGAAAATAAATACTAAAAAAATGGATATGACATTAGCTACATTTTTTTGATTGAAATACTAAATTATAAGAAACTGAAGCGAGTTATCAAAGCATAGTAGACGACAGTCTCTATTTTTTTTGTAAATTTTACTACTACACAAACGCTACCATTTTTTTTTTTTTTTTATTATATCTAGACAAACATCCTTTAAGGGTTGTAACTAGCAAACATAAGCTTTTTTCGTCTGTTTGTGATTTGTTACTGCACATTGTGTGTGCTATACTGCACACAAAAATAGGGACTGGTAGACGGTATAGTATCGTAACTGTGATAGATAGAATGATAGTCACCTCATTGGGCCCGTTAGCGCTGTTATTTCAATTACATCAGTCTCGCTAACATGTAATACAATCAGTATAGGCATACCCTATTTTATATCGTTATATCTATTGTTTTATCATCAATAGATATTATGGTAATTGGTAATTAATTGTAAGGGGCCAAGTAGAATATTTTTTATAAAAAATAATTCACTAAAGCAAAACCGTGTTTATTTCTATCGTACAAACTTATAAAATACAATTATTAAAACCAGTGGTCAAATGAGTTACAAAGGTTTTATTAGCATATAGTATCTATGTAATATTTACTGTAATTCCAAATAACTAATCACCCCTAATTAAAAATAAGAAACTGGAAAAAACTACCACTTATCTGTATCTATGTTTATTAAAATTTAGATGTATAGAAATAACAATAACTTATATTTTTTTATTGGGTACTTTATAAACAATTTTTGTTAGGCCAGATTTCAATGTAAAGTACATTTTTTTTATGTTCTAGATTTCTAGAACAATGCGGTTCCGCAAGTACATAATACAATTCATATAACAGATAGTCAAAAAGTGAAACTTTTACTTTGACTTTTTAGGTCATTTTTATTAATTTTTGGAGCATATTTATGTATTTATCGAGTTTTTAGTGTATATTTTGTGATTAAAAATATTATATCAAAAAATTTTTATTATACAGGCATAATGTAAATATAGAAATGAAACTTAAAATATGAATAATTGAAACTTAATTTAATAAAATTATGATTTTACATTTTTTTATTTATTAAGAATGAATAATACAGCTTTATGATTACCTATGTGATTTCCGATAAAAACAATCGCCTATCGTTATTTCCAATCTTTTATATTTTACCTTAGAATTATTAAACATCTTTAATATCAAAATATGTATAAAAAAGGTTTTTTTGCAATAAAGTAAAAATTTAAAAAAACGCTTATGTCATTTTTTAATAGCGTTATGATGTTAAAAGTGTATTCTTTAGTGAATTTTGACCATATTACGAGCCCATCTGTTATAAGTATGTAGTTAGTCATATATAAAAATCTACAAGAATACAAGCAGGATTATCAATTTCGAAATCGTATCGTGGGTTATTATTAGAATAAATAACCTAAGTGATTAAATCAATTATTTATATTGCGAAAATACATAGGCGTCCACAGAAAATTTTCTGGAGATGAGGGCAATATTAGAATTTGAGGATAAATATTATAATTTTACTATTTTAAATCAATAACCTTTATTATTATATATTTTATTAAGTTACAAGTTAAAGATTTAAGTACATATAGGCGTATGATCAATGGACTGCAAATAAATCTAATTTAGGTAATGTTTTTATATTAGTGTTCTTTTATCCATATAGGTAACCATATATATAATATATATATATATATATATATCTTAATATATTCAATTTAAAAAAAAAATTCCAAAAAGTCAGGGAAGTGAAAATGCCCTTTCGCGGGCGCCTTTATACCTATATAAAATAAACCAAATATACCAAATATAATATAAGTATATACAAGTATATAATATACATGGCTAAACCCTACAAATGAAAATGACCACAATTCACAATGATCTTGTAACATTCGATGTGTGAACGGAGTTAGACATTATGTATATTACAATATTCCGGTCTCTATACTGTGATACCTATATATACGTATTCGTCCCTGCAGTTGGACATAATATAACACACACTGGTGGAGAAAAAATGAAAAAGTTCAAAACACACTTTCCGAATCGCCCTGTATGCGGGAGCGTTCCGATATCTATATAAGTATCCACGTATATAAGTATAAAATATACTATATAATAATATATAATAAATTATTTTACGCGTGCCCGAGCGGGAGAAAACGCCGCCAACAGCCATCCACCGTCCGACCGATCGAGCGAAAAAAAATTCTTCCGCGCGCCGACCGGTACCCCCACCGCCGGGCCGCGGGTTCCCCTCCCCGCGGCGGTGGTCCGTCGGGCCGCCGCCGTCGCCGCGTCGTGCATTCCGTTCGGATTTCGTCGGACTGAGTCAGTAGGGCAATCGCGCGCGCAGACCGGTTACACTCGGCGGCGCGGTTCAGTTCAAGGTTTCCCATTTCGGAGAGTTCAACGCACATATATTTATATATAATAATAATATAAAAAAAAAATAATAATATTATACGCGTGCCTCGTAAACCGCCCGCCCTACTGCCTCTCTATACCTGATAATATAATATCACGGTGGTCGGCTCCTCCCCCCGGAAAAAAAAAATCGTCATCGCCCGTCCGCGGCTTTTTTATTCTCTCGTCATTAGCCGGCCGGCCGTTGTACGATCCGCGCTCCGCTCTGTTCCGCTCCGGACGCGTAAATATAATATCATATTATATTATTCCGTCTGTACACGGTATTGTAAACCGAGAGCGCGAGTTGTCCACCGACCTTTCGAGTCTTGCGTTTCGGTTGACTCCGGACCCCCGTCGTCGTCGAGTCGATTCGATAGATTTTTTTTTCTTTTTTTTTTGATTTTCGTTTCCTCCCCAAAGTTTTTGACTTCCGGCCTCCGCCAGGCCGCACCACCGCTGACACATCGTCACCGGTCGACCAGCGTTCTCGACATTGATCAACACTACAGTGGTGACAGTCAGAGCGAACCGCCCCGCATCGTCGCTCGGAAACAAAAGAAAATCGTCTGTAAACGACGGGAAAACATGAACAAAATCACGTAAAATCGCCAGCCGCACTGCAATTAGATCGCGGATCCTCGTGCAGTCGATTCCTTCAGATCGCATACAAATTGGAGCACGGTGACTGGTAAGAAACCAAAATTAAAATAAAAAATTCATCATACCTACTTATTATTTTTTATATATATAATTAGAATTTGTATTTTTAAATATTTTTCTTACGTATCAGTGCAGTGGGAATAGCACGCCGTTGTAGCGTCACGCTAAACGATAACAAGACATGTACCTATAGTACAATAATAAACATATATTATATCAATGATTATATATATAATTATATTGTTTGTATATAATATCTCGATCGCACTGCATAACGTCATCTCATTTTTTTTTTTTAATTATTGGTTTAATATTTAACATTTACGAATACGCACGATGTACATATAGCTGTGTTAGTAAATTGATTGATGCTCAATAACATGTTTACACTTGGTGGATTATTAATACGTTGAGTCTTATTCATTAAACGTTAACAAAAAAATCAAACATGCGAATAGATCGTATTATTTGCCAAATTAAAATCTGCAATGGATTGTATATTTTGTGAATAAGCTAAGAAATAATGACCATACTTGATAGTAGGTACTTGTGAGAAAATTTGATAAATTGATCAACAATTTAATAACTATATAATACGAATTCAAATAAAATTAATTACATTTCATATAATAGCATACATAGTAATAATGTTATACGAGTATATTCAATTATTAAGAAAACAAATTATAGGTGCCCAAGTGCATAAGTACATACGTGAATACATTTTCCTACTTCAAATCTTTTTAAAATTCAGAACAACTTGTTTTGTTATGTTATTAATTCACAATATTGTAGTACTTTAGATACCAATATTATCATGTTTACGTGATTGTTTTGTTATTTTTAGCAATACTGAAATTAATTTATATTAATAAACATCTCCTAAATATTTCATTCAGAAATATCAATGCCAGAAATATCTAAACCAGCGATGTTTTCATTTAAATTACTAAATACCACAATTTTTATCATACTTTAATCGTCTACATAAAATTTTTTTTTTAATGTTCAAAGCTTAATTTAAACGCAATAAACGCATAAATATAAAATGTTCTATAAAGGCTCTTATATATAATACAATTGTAATTTCATTGTTAGTAATTGTCCAAAACACGAACTAAATTAGAATACAATCATCTAGTTATTTTATTTTAAATTATAGGTATAATTATAGGGTACACGAATATACAGAACATTAAAATTGCGCTTTAATTTATAATAATTACAGTGTAAAATTTAAACAGAAAATTTAAAACTGCTACAGTGATACTTTTTGTAAAATATTTTTTACTACTTAAGTTAGATATAGCCTCCATCTATATCATTATATAATTAATATTGTCCTACATTATTAATTTTGGTGGTAAGGTTCTTTTTCAACTACAGTTTTAATTTGTAATTTCAAATTATAAGATTACCTATATACCTATTTTAATATACGGTCTTTATTTTCAAAAATAATTTGATTTTTAAATAAGTAAATAGAGTTTTTTGGCTAATTAATATATTTTTCAAATTATGTTTAAATTATATCAAAAAAGTAATTCGCATATGTAGGGGCATCACCCTTTTCGATCAGTACAGTTTTTTTTTTTAATTTACAATTATAATAACTGAAATTGACACATTTTTATGTTTAATTAAATATATTATATTCATAAATGTGATTTTTAATTATTAAAATTATTAAATATATGTAACACTGTTTAAAAAAAATATGTCTGTTATTAATACTAAGTTTGTTTGACAAATATATGTGTGTGAAAATACAATAAAATAAAATAATTTGCAATAAAATGTTTTAATATAATATTATCTTAGTAAAATCAAAAACTTATTTTTGTTTTGAAATTGAATTTAAAAATTGCTAAGTTTGTAAATTTTAAAGAAAATTAAACTGGCTGAAGAGGGACAGTAGCCAAAAAAATTACAGTAAGTTTTAGCCAAAAAAGGAAGGGTCAATTTTACCCTTAGGAGTAAGTACTTAAAAAATCTATAGCCTATAGGTACCTGCTAAATAATATAAAACTAATAAAATTATTATTTTAAGTATAAATTAAGATAGTTTAATATTTGATGTTGCATGAATATAGAAAAAAAATAATTCCTAAATTACGATTAATGAAATATAATTTAAACTTTGAAATACCAGCTGGGTGCTTATATATAGCTATACTTGTATAAGTAAAATACAAAATATTATATAATATAGTCTGATAAATCTAAAGCCATCACTTTTTATTTCGTAATAATTTTAAAGTAGAAAAAATTAAGTATTTTATTTGTGGATATAAACAGTAATATACGATAAATATCTAATAAAATATTAGCATAGAATACTTAACGGCTGACACACGTAATTTTTTAAACATGCATATTTTGATATTTTTAAAGTATAAATTTTGTAGTTGTTTCAAAAATATAATCATTATTTGTTGTCGGGGTAACTGAAAAATAAATTGAAATCTATGTAGTACAATTGTATAATAATAATTTACGTCCGTCCGTCTAAGAATCTTTATGTCTAGCCATTGACACGTCAAAATAATAATAACTGTACATACATTTTTCGTCTATTCATATTTTCAATGAAATCACAGTGGTAGCTATACCGTAAAAATTGGAATACTTATGAAGGCCTTTATCCAATAAAATATTTTTTTTAATACTCAGTAGTTAAATATGTTTGATAATAATAGACTCATTAAAAAGTGACGAATTTCAAATAAGCATTGTTAAAAAAATGTAATAATTCACTATTATAGTATGATTTTTAAATAATATGGAAGTATTTTATATACAAAATGTCATAGTCATAATCATAATATAGCATTATATATTTTCACGTAAATTATTTTATATTTTTCGTAAATATTTATAATTATATTGCTATATAAAACAATAATTTTAATTTTAATATTTCAATATTTTTAATCTCTTGATAGTGACTTTGTTAAATAAATTACCTTATTAGTTAACTCTTCATCTAGTCGTCTATATGTTCTATACAAAAATTTGTACAGTAGATAGTAGTTGAGGAACTTAAATCATAGATAGGAAGATAATTGAAAATAAAGATATTATTTATAAATTATAATAGTTGAAATGTTTCCAGTAAATCGTTTAATATAGTAAATCCGTTTAAATTGTTCTTATTCTTCTATAAACGTTTATGTGTTGTATAATTTCAATATTTTATTGGATGTCATTCGAGACATTTTTATTGACAGACCTTTCATTTTATAACTTTTCCAGTAACTACTGTGATTGTGAAAAAAAATTCAAGAATAACATAACGTTTTAAAAGACAGTAAATATTTATTTGTAAAGGGAAATTGAATGAAACCATTAATAGTCCCACACACGAAATTCGATATGATATATATTTTTATAGGTTATTATACCTATACAACCTATACCTACCTTAAATTAAGAAATATATATACTAATAACCGACCGCGTTACTTATATATGATGAAATGATTGTTAAAAAATTAAATTTTTTGAACTTAGTTATTTATTGTTATTAATAAATTTAATAAATAAAATAAAAGATAGACCCCAAAGTATTCATAAAAAAATGCAATACATACTCTCATATTATTATCATCGTTGCGATTTATTTCGGGCGAATATGAAAAATATATTTTTTTTAACCTATCCGTTATCCAGTAGTATCCTGCAGGTATCCTGCAGTATTTAACAAAAATAATAATACAATAGTAATTCGATCTGTTGTCAAAAATAATCCTATGTCTAATGTGTGGGTGGGTAATTTGATGGGAGTGGAGGAAAGTCGAGCATTGTAAGATGCATACATGACAGAATCGGAAGACTATTGCGCGTGAAAGGATAATATCCAAGACGGATATTCGCGATGCCGTTAGTCATATATAATACATGTTATAGTTATACGCATTTAGTATATGTATGAGTCTGCGCATAAGGTGTGAATAACGCGGTCTCGCCCACTTATTTTATTTTGTATTCACATCAAATCAGATAACATTGGATCCGACGATTGATACTCTTAAACTTATGTATGTAAGAAATCCACTGATATGCATATGTATAGGAGATATGCCTCTTTCTTTACATTAACCGGGCGATTTAGAAACTGAAATATTAACAACTGATGCTTATAATATGGTACATATTATATTAAATATACGATAATTGTACCCGCACGTATAAAAAAATAAAAACATTCAAACGACATGTCATGATTATTATCATTACGATCATTATATTATATATACACTGCAGTGTCCCATATATCAGAAAATGTATTCGTGTGGCTTTACGGTCGACGTCCGCACGTTACCCGTTTATGTGCACGCGTGTGAGCGCGTGTGTTCGTTTGTGCGTGTGTACGCGTCGTTCTCGCGGCATTATTATCGTGTGCGTGTGTGATGGACATAGGACGGACGACGACGACGGCGGCGGCGGCGGCGGTAATGGCAATGACGGTGTCTTGTCGTCCGATTCGTAAACTGTTTGGAAACTTATTAATTGCGCGCGTAGGTATATACAGGCGGTGTAAGTGTACTGTGGCATATTAGGCGCGACTTGGTTCAACACTACGGGGACGGCTGTAGTCCCAACGAAAAATCAACGCAAGCAATGGAATAATAAGACATCGCATATTTTATAAAAATTAAAAAAAAACACAATTCTCTAGCAAGCTTTTAAAACGGCAAAATAAATTCTGTAAGGGGGGGGGGCAAATCTATGTTCCCTAATTGTACCAATATGGTGTACGGTCATCATCCTGTCATTTACCGTCGTCTGCACGTGCGTTCTCATCAAATATAGTCACCCATCCGGTCCTTGATCCGTTCCGACGGCGAGTGACGAGTGACGACAACTGTCGAGTATAGTAGTTGATCCCGTTTCATTTTTTTCTAACGTTAAAAAAACCATATATAATAAATGGATAGGTCGGGTCCCAAACATATTACTTACGCGTATTTTTGTCATTGTATTATATCTATGGTCGCTGGTCGTCGTCTTCGCTGGGAAAATAGAAACGCTAACGGCGGTTTTGTTTGTTATACAATACGACCTGCAAGAACGTCCTAATTACGAGTTTCTCGTATTGAAAAAATGATTCGATTATAACTATAAAACTCACAATATCATTGTATAGGCACTTTACGCTCTCGTCGGATACTCAGACCTTGAACAAGTTTAAATGTAGGTACTCGTTCATTCTTGTTCAAAGTAAGAATTATATGAATGAAAATTGTGTTGTTTATACCGTTGAAGAACTTCAACTTTGTATTGGAAGTTTGAATTGATTCAAAGCTTACGTCAAGTTTGAACAGGAATATAGGACAAGACTAATTAATTGGTTATACAATTAATAATTTAAATAGTTAGTAAATAATAAAAAGTAAGAAATCAAAATGTGTTATCTTAATTGGTAGTTATATTAGTCGGGATAATGTAAAAATTTAAAAATCAAAAAAAATGTGTTAAAACATTAACGTTAATTCCTCATTGTTTTATGGGTAATATTTTCATCCTAATTATAAGTTCGTTCAGATAAACCAAACAAGTTAATGAACTTCATATTTTAAATGAACTTTCCAAGGTCTCCATGTATATAGTACTATCTATACATACTCGAAATCTCGAATAGTATAATAATCATGTAAACGCAACGACAAGTACATTGATGGGTCGAAGAACTACACGGATTGACAAAGCTTAACATAATATTATGAATGTCGGATGTGACATAATAATATTATTATTATTATTTTTTATGTCGTTTACTTCGCGTGGCGCGTGCCGTGCGATGGTGTTATTATGTTTATTAAGGGCACGACGCATCACTTATTATTATTATTGTAACATTATACACATTACCTGCATTGAATTTCCCTAACAAAACCTTACGGGCACCACTACAATATAATTAAATTCTTCGTGATAAATTATAATATATACTGCGCAGTAATCCGATAGGTAAATGTATAAACGCGTGATTTAAATCGGGTACACGATATTGTATAGGCGGTATAAGGTATATATATATATAATGTGCATTGTACATAACGCATAAGTATACAAACGTATAATATAATATTTATCTATATATATATATATATAGTTGTCACATCAATTATTGAACTATTTAAAATTAGGTAAACTGTTTTATATACATTATAATTGTGTATACATAATATACGAGTATGTATACCGTGTAATCTTAACGAATAAAAAATACCGATTCGTAATAATCATGTTTGTGTATAGAACGATTTGGATTTTTTTTCGTAAAGTTTACTCGTTTATGTTTATATATATATATATATAGTGCTATCATATATAGATAAACGTGCGACAGTCGAGTTGACTGAACTTGCGATAAATCGTCGACAAAAAAAAAAGCACTCAAACTGCAATTATGATTATACATGTGCATGTGTGTTTCTATGTGGATATTTTGATATTATAACGGAGTTTAACTAGTATTACCTATTATTATGATTAATTACCGCGAGCTCGAGATACATATACGACGGGCAAACCGGTATTAAAATGTTCGACTGTATTATTTTACTATTATTACTGTAGCTGTGCACAGAGCGTGTATGCCGTCGTATATTGTGTATCCATAATATAATACTGCTCGAGTGCTGTGGTATAAAGAGAGATGATGGATGCGGTGCGATTAGTGATATTACCTATAACATAAGTGAAAATTGGTGTAAACATAATATAATATTATTATACATTGCCGGTTCATCAAATACAAGACATTATTTTTCTTCTTCATTTTTTTTTTTTTTTTTTTGGTAAAATCTGGGGAAAACGAATAGAGCTGTAGGTTGCAATATCAAACGTTCTGGATATAAAAGAGAAATTACAGCAGTAAGCAAATCAACCAAAACGATATTAATAATAGTGATAAACATTATACACGCCATCAAATCGAAGGCAGAGCAAACAAACGAAGATCACTTAAATGATATTCTGTTCGTACGCATTGATTTAAAATGATTACAATTATTTTTTAAATTATATAACATCTTATATGTATAAATTAATATAGGAAACTAAGTGAATTTTTGTTATTTTTTAAGTAAAACATCACGGTCACAAAGTCATTTAAATTTTGTCATTTTTTATTAGTTTAGTAATAGAGGTAGCCTGCACTGTTGTACACAGTTGGAAATGGTAGGTATAGGTTGTGTAATTGAATTAACGAAGATGTTCAGATAGGTACCTATTGTATTTATTATTGTTATAACTCCTTGTTATTGTATGTTTGAATAAATTAATAATTAATCACAGTTTGATTTAATATTTATAAACTATTTATTTAATTAACACAGAACAATTAATCTAAATTGTAATATTATAAGACACGACAGTATTATATACGTGAAGAGCTATAGAGTAACAAAGTGCAATATATTTATATATAAAGTAACATAACCAACAAAATAATAATAATCAAGCACAATGATTACGCTTTCATTGTTATTACAATTATAATTGATTTCCAGCAAAATGTATCAATACTGATTTGTTAGTGTTTGATTTACAAATAATAGGTAGCTATAGTGAACAATTTATATTTTGCCTATTATATTATATGTACAACAATAAAAATAGTGTAAACAGTGTGTACTTTTGTTGCTGATTTGTGATATATCATAGTATACACCATAAACGATGTGTATAATAATAATTAGGTACAACTGTAAAAACTTATTAAGATATAGAACTTGTTGTCGTCCCTTTGCTGAAAGTAGTACACCGTAAGTCAGTAAACGAGTGATTTGTTTCAAAGTTGTATTACGTGCTACATTTTGTACATAGTCATCGGATATTATGATGTCTGCTTTTATTAATACGAAACTATTGTGGTAAATCTTGATCGTATTCATATTATAACTAATATTAAATTGTATTGTAGGAATATACATGAATTCAAGTATCGTCATTTAGTAGTTATTAATTTCTAAATACGTGGTCCACGATTATTCTTTTAATTTAATTTAATCATATCACAAACAACGTGAATAATATAATCATCGATCATTCATTTAAAAGTAATTACTAATTAGCTTAATAATAGTGATTGAATAAGAACTTGTTCAGTATAAATCATGACATCGAGTAAATAGAAATTATAATAATTAATTCCTTTATTGAATAAAAAGAAAACGGATATTATAATACATGTGTGTAAAACAATTAAATTATTACTGTGCGAAAAACGTATATTTTATTGTTTAATTACATAGGCTATATAGCTTTTCAAACATTTTTAAATGTTTTTAGTAAACGTATAAACAATATATGAAAATGTAACATAGATTCCTAACGAAAGCTTTGAACAAATAAAAAGTAAAATATGCGCTAGAATAAATAATGACTTGACTACTTTAGGTATATTATAACAACAACAACAATAATAATAATAATAATAATAATGAAACATAAGTATTTTTGATGAAAAAAGTAGAATAATATTGTTAAAGCTCAACAAGTTTTCTGAAGAAATAGCGGTAAAATAATTTCAAAATTCAGTTCAATTTATATAAACTTCAGTCATTTTTCGTTGATTATAAAACTATATCTTATTGCAAATTATTTTAGTGAAACACCTATAATAGTACGCTACACTAGCATATAATATGTTGTTTCTGTCCGTCACGCCTCACGCGTAACATAGTAAATTTACGTACCGGATTCTTACTATACATAGTTTGTTTATAGTTAACGTTAGAACAAATTGACATAATGTAATCGAATTTCTAGAAAATGATATAAACTGATCTCGAACAGATTTTCCTTCATATTTCGAGTTTAAAAATTATTTAAAATAAGTATCTACTTGAATAATTAATTTATTCAAATTCATGTAATTCGTTCTAAAATGAAAATTGGTCGATTGGATGTCGATACGAGAATGTATGAAAAAAAATATTTATTCTTTATTTCTTTTACACGACATTGTATAAGACGCTAATCTACGTGCGCTCACATACACACACACACACACACACACACACACACACACACACACAAACCTAGTATAACGGAAATCTCTATTAATAATAATATAATGTTGGGATTGATTTTTCTTTTAATTATTGTGAATGTTGGAAATCGTACGAGGGTAAAGTAAAAGCGAGTAACGCACCATGATAAATTGATCGTTATTGTCTTTCCAATTCCATCAAAACCGTTGTGTCTAATTATTATTATTATTATTATTATTATTTTGTCGCCATCGTCGATATAATTTATTCAGTCACATATACTGTATTGCTGTCTAATACAGGTAGCACACGGAAAAAAAGCGAAAAAAAAATATTGAGCTGATTTTATAATGACAATAACGAAAAAATGTGTACCATATTATCATCGGTCAAGTCGGTATAATAATATAATATGTACAATGTGGATAATTGCGTGCCTATTGAAAACAAAACCGCCAAAATGTCAAAACATAGTTGCGAACAATTTAGAAAAATCACTATGTTTTAATATGCGGTTTATTATTAATATAAATGATTGTTATCTCTTTTTCTTTTCTTTTCTTTTTTTTTTTTTTTTACTCTTGATCTGTTTCACTTTCGCTCATTTGAAAACCATATCTATAATACATAATATATATGCACGGATACAGTAATACATTATTTATTATACACATATCCACTATAGTTTAACCGCAAACATGTGCGCATTTGCCGATGTCGACCAATATGATCGTATTTTCGAGATGAAAAAAAAAATAATAAATTATGAATAATATAATATGCATCTGATATTATACCTATATTATGTCTTACTTTCACGGTTTTCATTCCATGTGAACATTATTATAATGTACATCGGCGTATATCTATACATAATATTTTATACACACATTTATATATAATATAAATATATATATATAATACACACATACACATCGTAATGTGTTTACTCGTTGTCAATCGGTTACGGTTTATTCTTGAAAACCCGTTCGATTAATAAAAATAAAATTACTAATTTTCCTATTCTTCGTATTCCTGCGCGTTTTCAAGATTGAAAACATAATGGAATATTGAATTTTTTATTTTATTTTTATTTTTTATTTATGTATAATATATCATTGTACGTTTTGAAGTAGGTTACGCGTTCTTCGATGGCCGGAAACATTTATGATTTTATGATTGTGATGTTACCTTTCTATTTTCTCTTCAGTTAATATGGCGTTAACTTGATAATAATAATACACAATATGGGAAATATGTGTGTTTGGGTACTCACCTGAAAGGTTATATTATATAGTCACGAAAATAATAATAATAATGATAATAAAACCACTTTAATTCGGCTAACATTATTGCAACTCACAAAGATTTAATAATATAAAATTAATATCATAACTTATAAGGCATCAAATTATCATTAGATTGTTATTTACAGCAAAAATTATTACAGTTAGTTTCAGAAGGTTCCTAAAATTTATAATATGTAATTTAATGTATGTATACAGTCAGTGTAATAACAATCTTATTTTATTATGTACATCATTTATTTTTTTTTAAATATTGAACCAGTTCTTCTAAAATTTACAAAATAATAACATCTTAGAATTTGATAAACATATAGAATGAAAAACTCTATGTGAATTCCGAATTGTCTTTATTATTATAAAACAATATTGTTATGACTTGGAATCCTCTTTGACTGGAAAAAAAAAGTAATTGTTACAATAAACATACATTTAAAATGTTACAATAACATGCAGTGAAAATAACAGAAAAATATTTTTTTCATATCATTTGGGTTAGTCACATGCAGTGTTGTTGCATTCTTCGGTCTGCTTTTAACGATATATCCTATAGAGATTACTCGCCTTTTAGGGTTATCACAGTAGATTATATACAGTAAAAACTTCATTATATTATATATATATATATATTTATGTATATTTAAATTGTAATACCGTATTTTACGTACAACTTATCATATAAAGTCATCAAGGTCATAAGTTAGCATTTTATAGGGGAGATGGGGGTTGGAAATTGTTGTATATATTAATTTTGTATGCATTTTTTTAGGTCTTATATAATATTAGTTAAAAAAATAGCGTTAAAGATTAGTATTTAAACAGTATAATATGTGGTTTTTTTTAAATTTGGAAAATTCATATAAATGGCGATATATCGTTTTTACTTTTTAGTATAGTTAAAGCTCAGGTAGGACTGCAGCAGAATCAAATTCTGGTATCAGTACTGAAATACTTCTATAAAATATGGCACTTGTCTTACAATTTTTCCAATTAATTTCTATTGAATTTAGCTCTGTGAATAATATACAATATTATTTATTCAAGTCTTGGAATATCCGACTATATATTAAACGTATGAAGTTCATCGTTCATAATATCATTTATCGTAGTTTATATAGTAGACGTGGCTCACGTTTTTTGTACACAGCAAAACAAATAATGTGTTGGTATTAAACAATAATACATACATATTTATTTAAGGGACACTGGTGAAAAAAGAATGACACAATAATATGTATATGGTGACAAGTTCTCAATGACAAGTTATTGATTTAAAAAAAAATGCCTAAGACATTATACATATCTGTATAATTAATATTTTTATAGAATTATTTTTGGTTATTTTTTTTCACAATGTATTTGATTAAATGTGTTAAAACTTTTTTTATACACAAGTATTAATTGAAGAATATAATACAATATATAACGTACATTTTTTCCCAATAAGTAATTTCATCAATTTTTTAAGTAAAAAAAAAAGATTTGTTCTTATAATCAAATTTTTAGACTGGTTAATAATACTCGGTAGAAATAATAACGGGTCATTCGTTAGGATTAATAAATATTAATAAGCCACGAGTAAAACCGGTGCTACAATAATGTGTAATGTAAATTAAACATTAAAAAAAAAAAAAAAATGAACGTATATTAATGTGGTTCTTACTTTTTTATGTGATGTCAACACCAGTCCCCAATTTGAAAGTATCTAATCAAAATTGTCACATATGGGAACGATTTCCCCTTTTCTGTGTACAATGAAATATAATCGTTTGAAATGAAATCTGTACAGTACAAAAAGAAATATATATTTCCATTCTTACATCGGCGTAGGTATGTGTCATCTTTGCCATACCATACAAATTGTAGACTAAAATTTCTCAATGCACCATTAAACTGAATTTCATGTATAATAAAAGTCGTTAAATTATATCAAATTATTTATTTCTTATATTATATTATAATTATTATACATTTATGGATTCATGTAAGACAGTGTGCTGTAATTATGCGTTTACAATAGGTATAGTTAACTATGTGTTTTGATACAAATTATTATAATTTTAAACGAACAAATAGGCTTACTATAGAAACTCAAAGTCATATATTTATATATTATGTTTAAAACACCGATAAAGAAGAGTAGAGTCAATAGTTTTAGTTAATTGCATATTGCATCAATCTTCACCGACACGATACAAAATTTAACGATAAGACACGGTATTTGACTTAAAGATAATATTTTTAGTTTATGAGCGTTTAATCATGCTATGACTTAAATGGTATTTCATATAAATCAACCAAAAATGTAATTGTCATTCATTTACGTGTTGCAGTCAGATTGGGGTGCAATTTTATAAAGCAAAATAAATATGAAATATTGTATATTTAAGCGCATACTACAGCTGGATTCGTATTTTATATTATACAAATAGCAATTGATCGACAATTTTTTACTCTTTTAGATTAAAATTTCAATAAAACTTAATATTATTTTAAGTTATCATTACAACCAATGAACCTGCCAAAAATATTTTAGTGTAATATATTTATAGTTATAAAGATAAATTAATTGATTTTTCTTGATTATTTCTTAAGGTTGTATGTAATCATTTTCAGACCTCTCGTATTACATTATTTCAGATTTTTCTAAAAAAAAAAATGAATGATAATCATGTCTAAAAAGTAAAAATTGTTTAATGAAGTTTATAAGTGTTTTATAATAATACAAAATAAATAAATAGGTAATTAGATTTATATTTACAATATGATAATTTTATATAATACCTAGTTAATATAAATTAATTATAATAACATTTTTCAGATTCTAATTTATTATCATTTATCGTAATACCTATAAGGAATAAGCTATTAAGCTTATGCAACTATAATGACTTAATGATTGTTACGATTTGAGGTCATTGTGTTATATTTTTTCGACAAATTACTAAAACTGGTAGGTAATTATATTATTGAATTTTCTATACACTTTTAATAGATGACGTACATATATATGGCCTATCATTCTTCTATTATGTTGTGATTTACTTACCGGCCAGTTATTTTCTGACACTGATTCGAATTCCACGAAATATACTTTTTTTTTACAATACTCAGGAATCTACTGTCACAGAATAATAGGAAGAAAAGAATAAGAATAATAATTAAAAACCGCAATGCATTTTCAAATTAATAATTTAGTAAAAAGAGGTTTAATTTATTTATAGATGATCATTCCTTTTTTAGAATATTGACAATATTTTTTTGTTCTTTATGTACTTAAATAACAATAAGTCGAGGTAGGTATAATTAGATCTATAATTCGTAATTTTAACAGATTAGTTTGACATTTCTATACAGGACCTATACAGTTAGGCAATAATGTTTATTCGTTTTTAACTAGTATAGTAACTATTATAATAAACAATTATACTCTGTTTAATGTAAAATAAAAAAATTTAACAAGTAAACTGATATATTTTTAACGATACCTACGTACTTGTGTAATACCATGCTTTATTTTAATTGGCTACTGAAAACATTCTTCAACAGTTTGGATCGTATCATACAGCTGATTACATGCTGCTTTATTGTTCATTAATATTTGATATTTAATATAACTAAATAATTTTATACTTTATATACAATATACTATTTTAATATATTATTTGAGTGTGAAACTGTGAAATGAATCATCACATTTAAGAATGTCAGTACTCTGGTGATTAAAAACGTTATTAGGTACATGTAGGTACTATTGTACAAACTGAAATAACGTCTGCTCACAATGCTCACATGGGTACATACCTACGAGTATTCAACTACTTACCTAGTTGTAGAATTTATGATTTTTTTTAGAATTCAGTGAAAATATTAAAATTATTTTTTTCTTAATATACTTTAAACGAACAATAGCAGTAATATAGTATTATTGGTTTTTGAATTCAAAAAATGTTCAAACATCAGTGTATAAAAAAATATAACTATATTATTCCATTAAACTAAATTTAGATGTATAATATTATGAAAAAAAAATATTTCATTCCTACGTAAAACAATGCAATATACCAATATGCTGTGGTGGTAAAAACAAACGAAATAGTGAGAAATATTTGATATATTATTTTTGTGGGAATTTAACATAAATTAATAAAAACTTGTAGTTAGTAGGAAATGCAAGTAGGTAAACGAAAGTTATTTAAGTAATGTAGTACAGATGAAATCCTTTTTACTTTAACCTCTGTCAATATCAATTTCAAGATATTATTTATATATATATATATAAAAAAAAAATACGTACTGGTTAAAAATGTGGAAATAACTTAAAATAGGGGAGTTTAGGAATGCTTAACGTTGAACTCAAATACTACGACTTAACATGTAGATATTGTGGGAATTGAATAATATCGGAAAAAATTATCTTAGTATTTTGAATGACGTTTAAAAATTGCATTTCTAATAAATTAAGTTTCATTGATTTAAAAATTCAAATATCTCCATTACAGTAGACATTATAGGTATCGTTTTAAAGTCAATTATTACTTTATTTCGTAATCGTAAGACTGTGAATTGGTTTGTACACAGTTTATATTGCCTACTTTTGTTAAAAAAATGGTCAATTATTTTTCCCAAAGAATAGACCATCTGCAATTGAGAAACTAAATATCCAATATAAATTCCGATTGTGATAATTAAAGTTTTCTGGTCTTTACCTGTAATAATAATTTGATTCAAACCACTGACCTTCAAAAAAATTATTCAGCGTAAATTTTCGAAGTATAAAATATTTCATAAACATGTCATTACAGCATTCGATACATCTATATACTATTATTATAGATCATTATTTAATCGCGTGTCAGTAATAGCAGTGCCGTCGATGGCGGAAATGTTGAAAATCTTGGAAATGATAGTAATGTACCTACTTACAATAATATGATAAGAATCGTCGTAAAATAGTACATGTATATTATAAAATAAGAACATCGATGGTGAGTAAATATTGTTCCAATTTTAAGGGGACAAATACTATGGAATGTTTACGATAATATTTTGTTAATAAATATATAAATAATAAATATAGGTATATACATTTTATTTTTTGTGTCCGAAGGTAAGGAATTGAATACGTAGATATACCATATAAAGTATATAGTTGCTATATACTATAATATATATTATATACGTACATTGTACATTATGCATATATCTGTGATATATCTATTATTATTATTAATATTATAACTTTATAGACGGCGAGCGTGTTAAAGGTGAAATCGAATTAATAATAATTGTTATAGTGTTATTAAAAAATAATAATACGTGTTTATACATATAGTATCTACGGCGGCAGACCGTACACTGCCGCGGAACAGACCGTAGGCCGAAACACGATGTCTAGGTCGTTGGTCCCAAAGCCCTTGAACCAGAATTTAGAGACTTCCTGTTTCACGATATATATGCACATCGATATTACGGTAGAAAAATTTTAAATAAAAAACTCGTTTATAGATAAACACAATAATATATAGTGTAGTACCTAGAATAATTCATTATTATTTGTCTGTATAATGTGACACACTACGTCACTACGCTACTCTGATGCGCTCGTATTATTTATTACTGTCGTTACGCTCGTTGTTACGACATTCATATCTTAAAGTGAAAACGATTTTTTACAAATCCAGTGGACAGCAAATGTCTACACGTTATACTAAAGTTATAATATCATACAAAAAAGTCTAACGCGCGTCTATATTATTATACGCGATATTTCGATGTAGGTATATTGTTATAATATAATAATAAACAATAATGATCGACGTAGGTATGATTTAAATTCTCTCGAAACACGGCGATGCAGAACGATCCGCGGAGGAGGAAGAAGATGACGAGTAGTTAGTATGAGCGGTGGTGGTGGTGGTGGCGGAGGAGGACGAATAATAGAGTAGTAGGAGCTTGGGTGGAGGTGGAGAAGAATCGTAGTCATCGTCGCCGTCGTTGTCGTTGTCGTCGTCGCCGTCGACCGCCTAAAACACATTCACTGCCGGAACTGTACTGACCTGGATGAACGTTCATTTGCATTGTACATGTAGGCTAAACGGTCCAATGAATAATAATTACCAACAAAGTGAAACTCCACAATAATATCGCGTGTTGAGGTCAACAAGGGAAACCACCGCGCGGATTCTAAATTCTAATCGAATAGAAAGTAAGTAGGTAGGTACTGCTGTCGTCAGAAGTCACGAAATTAATTTACAGTATGGTATACTCGCGGATTAGACACATGCGCATAATGTATATCGTATGCATATTTATTTAAAGCGAGGAAAAAAATAATAACTATTACAATTAAACAAATTTACCGAGACAAGGGAATACGACGAGGCTGTGTACGTATACACATTTTTACTATTATTGTTATTATATCATAATATTATTATACCTACTCCTATACGCAGACGACCCCGCAACCTGTAGAGTGCTACTACTCACAGCGTGCTAGATAATAAAATACATTATAAACACTGCACGTGTCACTCGGCTGCACACCGACTTCCGAATAACGATGAGGCAGCGAGTAGTGACACTCATTAAGTTAGATCTGGGAAAATAGACGAGTGACTCGTGACGAGTCTATATTAAATTTCCGATTATACGCGTTCCGTCGTAGCCCACTGCTTCCGCTTCCGCGTAATAATACGATATATTATATAATATAATATTATTATTGTTTTCACGGCAAGATCGCAGCGCGACGAACCTAGTTGCGATCGCGGCCGATCGTCGTTAGGATCGCATCGTTATTATTATACGATGGCGTGTATCTAAAACCGATCTAAGTATTTATCGTCGTCTTCACACCGATAGCGTCGCAGAGTGTTACGTTTTTTTTTCCGTCAGCTCAGTTGTCCGTTGAACACCATGCTTAAATTGTCAAATTGTTACTTTTATGATAATACGTGCACAAGGGCTCAACGGGGATGTGCCAACTTTAACTTTTGAAAGTATTTCAATGAACTTCAAATATCAATTTTTAAAATCTCCAGCAGGGTGAGGATGGACACGATAACAATATTTATTATATTCAAAATATTATTATAATTTAGTTTCCTGTTAATAAACACTATAAGTATGTATCACAAAATATACCACAATATATCCGTGCTTGAAGCTCAGAGGAGTGAATGTTTTCAAATGTCGTGGAATGATTCTGAGCATTGAATTTTTAATGATCTCGAATGATTTACTATAATATTTTAAAATTAAAATACATAATTATTTCATGTTTTTAATTCCTGGAGTATTTTTTTCATAATTATTTTAATCATTTAAATTACTTATAACGGGCGCGTAGAAATTCAAAGGGTATAGGGATTAGTAATATTAGAATAATAATCTTGACTGACAAAATTAAATATACTTTATTAAACTTGTCAATACTAATATTTATATTTTAAAAACTAATTTATATTAAATAACTAATAGTTAAATATTTTTAATACAATACATTGTTCACCCTTTTATTATATATTATATAATAAAATATTTGGTAACTGTAATAAATAAACACGGTCATAGGTGGCAAAAGGACAAAGGGTGTTACTACCCTTTGGCTACATTCTGATATAAACAATTTATTGACACTAAAGCTCTAAAATATTCTATTTCAAATAATTCGAGGAACTTATTTTGCTAATTTCTTATAGTAATTACTTACGATTGAATAAGACTGTACCGCATATTTTGTCTTACACGCTCATCCGTGCAGGACTAGGTAAATTTCTCTAGCCATCTCCAACCTAAGCGTAGAACAATCCATACGTATTTGAATACTCATTGGAAATAAATTGTTGAGCTTCTGAAATATTTACCTAAATTAAATGTATAAACTGGTAAAACTGGTTGTCACTATAGGTATTGTATTAAAAACTAAGAAAACGTCAATTTTTACTGCATATTAGTTAGTAAACCACAAAAGAAAAAGTTATAAACATTTTAATAATACCTGTATTAACTATTAAGTATTCCCAATAAATTTATAATTTTTCTAAATCGCACATCAAAAGTAATAAATAGAAAGAAATTGTCAGAGTTGTCTATAATACGAACACTGTATTATACATATTAGGTATATGTTATGATTCATAGAAACAGTCGCAGTATAATTCTGCAATAATAATAATAATATTATCATCAAATAAATCTTTTCGTATCATTTGTAAGTAACTACGTGCCGGCCCGTACGATTTTCATTAGAATACATTATATTATAATGTCGTTTTTTAATATGTCAGTGTGCCAAACACCGCGATCGCCATCGGAATAATAATAACATAACGTCTGCGTCTGTGTAGTACCTAAATTATGCGTCGGTATATTATTATAAATACATCAACATCGTAAAATATAATGGCACTAATGTATACCTATATAGGTAATATAATATACTATTGTACCGATTTGTAAGCCGTCGCCGATCGTCATTCGTCGGTCTCGCCACGGCTATTTCCGACGTAACGACCATAGCGTACATCAACAACGACGTTGTTGAGTATTAATAAATATTGATAAGGGCTATAAGTAATAAAACGATTGAAAAGTATTAAGCGACCATACACTTAGATTAGTATACAATAAGCTGTCTAATTAAGTTCTTGAATATAAGTGTTCAAATTTAAAATACGTATTTAAAATAAAGAAAATATTAGGCCCTTCGACGTAGAATATCGACTGATTTTCTAAAGTTGATACTAATTTTTAATTATTATAAATATATAATCATAATATGTTACTCGAAAAAAGTATTGTTTACGTATTTTATATACTAAAATATTTGGTAATGTTTTAGATTTTAATGTTATTCTAAATTAGATCAAAGATAGACTTGCATTTACATTTACAAAACATTGTCCATTGACAAACGTAGTCTACGTATTGGCTTATAAATATTCATAAAGCAAATGTATTTTCTATTGGAATTTCGTTAAAATATTTTCCATATAATGAATTGAGATTTAAAATTTAGAGACTTAAAATAATGTTTCTTAGTCCCTAAACGATTATACCCTTCAACAATTAATATTACTTGAACAAATAATAATATGGTTTAATAATTATATTATGTATTATTTTATATTCACCTGTATAATAGTACCAGTTAAAATCATTTCGGCGTCTTGTTTTGTTTTTTCGACATTATACCTTAGTTTTAAGTGTTTTAACTATAGCTTGGCTTACTGTGAACAATTTTAAGTTCAAGTTCAAGTATGTTAAATTTGAAACAATTTTATTTGAATATTCGTACTGGTATCAGTCTGTAAGATCAATGGAGCTCCTTTAAGCATACAAATATCTATATTCTATAGGGTTGTATGCTACTGCATATATTAAAAAATCACATATAAAAATTGAATTTTTCGACTTTTATACTTAATTTAGTATAAACACGTTCTGATATCTATATTAATACTATTAACACTACGATAAACACTCTAAGAGTGTAAACAAAATAAAGACGTAAGCATATTGAATTTTTCTATACAGAAACGAAAAATAAAATTTCGTAACCTAATAATGAAGCAATACATTGGACGACGTTTGTCTACTGTCTACGTGATAGGATAGGTAATCGTCAAGTAAGTTTTTTCAAAACTACATTAATTTACTAATTTAGTGATATATAATTGTACCTATATAAATTCTGTACATTTTCTGTTTAAAGCTTGGTCATCTATATAGTTCTTAGTAATGGATTATTTTCCTACTAATTTTTGGTATTTTTAGAATGCTAGGATATTATCTATACTTTGTTAGGTTCAATACTTTGTCGGTAATATATAAATCTTCCATTTTCAATTCAACAATGTTAAAAACATGCGATTAAAAATGTTAAGTATTTATAAATATGTATGTACCGACCAATAATTGTCCACCGAGTGCGTTATTAATAAATTATGATAAATAGATAAATACTATAACCGTACAATTTACGAAGATTCGATAATTTTGCTGTGTCTTCCAACTGTTGCGTAAATTATAATATGAGGTATATCGTTACGAAGCTGTTTTCATTTTTTCCATATAGGTACCAGGTACCTGTTATCGTTGATGACTGGTGAGTTACATATTAAATACAGTGCATATTATATACGCGTAATAGGTACAACCATCTACATATATAATGTAATGTGTAATGTGTATAATACATAGGTATTTAGTATTTACCAGGTTGTTTTATGGTATAGGCATGTATATTTAGGTAAATATATATAATAGCACAATGACGTTTGTATAGTTAATCACCTGGGCAAACGATCAAACCGGATATCGATTTGTATCAGAAACTTATTACTAGGGCTCGGAACTTAATGCACTAAAAAAGTACTAAATATGCATGCACTTATGCACTTAAAAAAGTACAAATATGCTCTAAAAATATGCACTTATATTTAATTATTTTACACATTTTAATTTTCACAAATATTTTTTTTAAATTTATAAATAAAAAAAAAGCAAAGTTATATAAATAATATTTATTTTAATTTTTTTAATCATAATTGACCTTCACTTCACATAACTTACAGAATAAAATACTTCCGTCGGTTTTGAATATATCCGTACCATATTCCAAAACAAAACTATTCAAACGATTTGTCGCAAATTGTTTGGTTTTCGGCATAATGAATTAAAAATAATATAAGTAGGTAATTAAAACAAGAACGACGCGTACAACTACAACAGATAAGACGGACGTATAAGCCGGAACTGACAAAAACATCTAAGCGGTTTAGCAGTAGATCTATTAATGCCATTAACAGTAATCAATGAGTTATTTTCCTAGAAAAGTATTTATAGAAAATCGTCGTATTTCGATAGCTGTTGTTTCTATTTTTAAATTTGTATAACATTCTATTTTAGATGAAGATAGCTGTAGTTGTAATTTATAAATATATATACATTATATTTTTATAGGGGAAAAACATTGTTTTTAATATCAAATAGAAATTTGAAAAATACGATACAAGAATATCTAGTAAGGTCTCTCAATATGAATGTATTTATTTTTTTTATTTACAAATTTACAAATTTTCATATGGAATCTCCATAAATTATAAAATATGCTCTAAAAAATTGTAAAATTAAGAAATATGCTCTAAAATCTAAAAATCACCAAATATGCAAAAATATGCACTAAAAAATTTTGATATGTTTTTCGTGGTGTCTTGGAATGAATTTCTAGCTCACTTAGCAATAAATCTAACGGTTCAAAAAAATCATGCAAATGCAACAACTTCCGAGCCCTACTTATTACATATAATCGCATCACCACGAGTCGTCGTAATCTGGATTTACTCTAGCCTTCCAGGTTTTCATATACATATTTTTTAAGAGTTACTCAAATTGATTACGATATATATATTCGTCTTTGTATAAAAAAATGCATTTAATAGAAATCGACTTCTCAAAAGTCTACATTTATTTGCAACATCTGCATAAATGGAATATCAGTCAAAAATACTTTAATAAATCAAATCATATAATACAACTATGAATTTTATCTTACTCATAAGTAAATTAATAAAAAAGTTGTATTCTAGTTTCATAGTTTTCATTTGTACGATCGTACGTATTGTGAAAGTCAACAGCTGGATAATAGATAAAATATGTTAAAATGTATCAAATTATTAATTTATAATATGAGTATGATATCATGGAAGGAAATAAGAGTAAAAAAATTTACCTACTTAGATTTGGGAGGCTATTCGTGTACATCACGTCTAGACGGAGTTAAATCCGTACGACCGCGTTACGATAGAATTCCAATTTTTTACGTAGCAAACGTATAGTATAATAATGGAGAATTAATTTTTTCAAACCGTCATGGTACATGTTATATTATATAGGTGAATGTGAAATAATGTAAAATCACAAAATGGAATATTATGTAAATCCACTCGCTATGACTTTATAGTTATTTTATTTATAATAACTACACGTGTTTTGGCGATCATGCGGTGGCAAACATGGATTGGAATTTTATGGTTTTAATTTTATATTATCTACCTTCTATAATTGAAACCGTATACCAATGCTATTCAAAACGTAGTTACGAAAATAATAAAATGCCCATTTAATTTAATTTTTATAATGAGCAAGTCGTCTTGACTTAACAACAATAATAATAATATTTGAAAAAACGAACTTTCGAAGGTGTACATTAGAGTGTACAATGTATTATAGATCAGTATTAATAATGGAAGAATGATGCATGGGCGGTGCTGGTGCTGTAAAAGAACTGTAGAAGATACAGTATGATGAATCGTGGAACCTGGAAAAAAATACTTCAATAATAACAGTATAATATTATATATTATAAATTATAATAATTTCTTTTTATACAAAAGATTATTGATAACGATCAGCTGGGTTTATTGCCAATATGTTTCTTATAAATGATTTGCGTATTTATTTAAACACGAACACCGTGACAATATTGATTATCCATACGATATTTTTATTTTTTTTATAATTGTTTTTAATGTTCTAATGGTCTTACCGATTTTCCGTTTGTTAAGGTTAAAACCAAAATTCGATTTATATTATGTACGATTGGTAGATGCATCTTTTAAGCGTATTCTCATAGAAAATATAAATCGCCGAGGCTAATGTTTTTAATATTGTCACGGTAAGCAAATCGGCGCGTCTTTAAAAACTATTATATTTGTTGTCATAATTCGATTATATCGTTCGCACACATTAGGACACTATTATTAACTGTATTACGTATAACGTATTGTGCGATTAGGAATTTAACGGATTTTCGATGTGACGTATTCTCTGTTTGGAAAATTGAAATATTCAAACGATTCGTAAGAAATTGAAAAGCCGAAACGGTCTTAATATAAAAGATATAAATAATTATATATTACATAATGTCACTGTTAAGATTGGCCCTTGTTCGATGACAATACTCACAATAATATAATAAAATAGATAAGTGAGTACGCTGAGAAATTTTTAACAATAGCGTTTAACAAAACTAAAATGTTTCACGAACCAGATTACAACGGTTGTACTGATAAATTGGAATTTTAATAGGTTAATTTAAAGGTTTTTCACTAGCCTGTAATATTATATATTCATCATAATTTATATTATAATTGTAGATCTCAACCATCGAAAAAAATTTGCAACGCATTGAAACTCGAAATTCTTATTAAAAGAAAATTGCATCGATATATTTTGCACATCAATATTCTTAGATAAGTATTCTACATCAGACTATTCAATTTAAAATATAGGTAATGATTTAAAAATCAAAAATTAGTATCGATATAGTTGAATAGTTCACCGATATACACAAGAACGAAAAGAAATAATAGAAATATTCAAATATCAAAGTAGTTACTATTATATTAAAATTGCATCCAACTAACATTTCGAAAAATGTCTTATAAATTAGGTCCTATAGATTTAGAATTTGGGGTGGTATACAGTCCTTAGCAATAGGTAGTAGATACTGCTCCGGTTTACGATTTTTTTTTAAACATAGTTTATCACAATATTACACGAGTGCGAATTTTTACGAATATTCTAATATTATTTTATACCTATAAATTGAGTATTTTATATATTATAATGTACAATGTCATATTATGTACATATAGTGCGAATATTTACAAAAGCGTATATGATATTGTTATATATATATATATATTAATGTTTAATACGTATACCTATATTGTGTTACACAACTTCATCTGCAGGAATGTTACACAAAGAAATCACACCGATCTGCACGTGAGTCAGCAATCGAGAATTATTACAGTTATATTGTCGTTGGCGATTCATCGGCTACGCCGATTTTAACGAAATTCCGTGCCCACCAAACGGATGGTTATAATAACGTGTAGGTACACTTATTTGAAAACATATCACCGGTGGGATGCAGTGCGTATACGGTCCACATATTAGTCCACACACGCATACAGTATACATTGAGCGTAAAATATATCAGGGCCATAATAACTTAAATTCATTTAGTCTTGTCCAACCTTGCAGTAATTGATTCATATTATAACAAAATTATATTATATTATTAAATTAAGAACAAAAAATTAATTTTCCAACATAATTAATTTGTCAACATACCTAAATCATGTGTATGGTCAAGATGTGCGGCCTCCGACAAAGTTCGGACGTTAGTAGTTATATCTAATTTTATTGATTCGGGACTTACTTCATAGAGTTTATAAAAATGAAACGGACTTGCAAAGTTTGAATTTATACGTCAAAGACCCGATACTAATATGATACAAGTTATTATTTTGACTTTAAGTTTTAGAGAAGAGGTATGATTCATTTTAAAAATGGTCGTTATTATATTTAAATTTTTTAAATTATTTTTTTTATTTTAAAATAAACTTTAGCTAAGTGGGTTTATTATTTATGTACAATTTTTCTGAAACTAGTTTTTTTTTTATTATATTATATAATTTGTTGTTTCTTAGAAATATCTATCATATCATATCATAGTTTATTTTATTTTATTATATTGTTTTCATAGTTTTAATTTTGTTGGTTATTATTAAATTAAAAATATGATATTGATTAGTTACCTACATATTTTTCTGTTTTTGTTTCATTATTCTTGTTAACAAAATATTTTCCTAATAATGATTGTTATAGTAAAGCATCTTTTTATTAGTACGTTATTAGTATGACACTAGAAATCCGGTCCATTTAAGTACCTACTTCCAAAAACAAGTTAGTTTCGAAATTGAAAATTAATGCATGGCAAGGGTGTCATAACTCATAAGCAAAAATAAATATGACACTGCCTTGTTATTTATACAGTGTCAAGAGAACATTAACATTCTTTTTATTATTTGTATTTATACATTTTATGATGAAAGAAACGTATATTAAGACGTTTGAACTTAAATACTATAATATTTTAACTAAGCAAGGAAGAGTAATTTATTGTATAAAGCGTCATTCTAAATAAATAAGTAATTTTTTATTTGAATTTCATATGTATTAAAGTAAAATACGATTTCATTTTACTTCAGTTAAGGATTTAATAATATAGTTCAATTTTTTTAAAATTAATTATTATACATTTGAACATTTCTACATATTGCTTTATTATATATAATATATACAATTGAATTGGTGACTTTTGTCAATGTGACTTTTAAAGTTTTAAATTGTAAAGAGAAAAATATCTTTAAAGTAACATTTCTTTAATTTTTTAAAACTGCAAGATTTAAAAAGTGATAGATTAAATGTTACTTTGATGTGAATTTTTTTTAAATAAAAATAATTCTTATTAAATACTTTCAAACATAAGTTTGATAAAACTATGATAATATGATAATTTAATTTTAATAAGTCAATGCCGTGTATATACGTTATATATTGTTTTAAATATGTTCGTTGTATAAACTATAAATACCTTAAAATGAGTAAACTTAAGATACAATATACCGAAATTTTGTTATTGATACAACATGCAATTTTTTATCAATATAAATAGAAAGAAAAAATGTTTATATAAAGCTCAAAAGAATTGAAAAATTTGAAAAATAATATAACGCTTGAAACGGCAATATAAATATTTGGTGAAATTTCAAGTCTCTATGGTTATAATATTTGAAATGACAACATAAAAAAAAAAGCCATTTTATCAAAAACTGGTTATGCGTACAATTTTATGATTTTAGCAGGTTTTTTTCGATGGTTTTAAAAAGTAATGGGAATGTTAAGAACACTTAAATTAGGACTTAAATGTATTTAATTATGTTACAATTCCTATGCTTTTTAAAAATAATAGGTATACTTGTATCGTATCCATAATAAACGATTTAGGTCAGTGGAAATTCGCGGAGTTTTTAAAACAATTCACGCAATAATAATTGTTGTATGAATTGATTGTAATGTCTCAAGTCTAGACTCTAGACTCTAAACACCATTAAAATATGTATTTGCTTTACAATTGTGTTTCTTTTTCATAATTATTATCATCTTTTACTGTGAACACTTTTCAGTGTAAAAATAATGTTAAGAAATATCATTTAGCATTTTTATGTATTAGAAAACAAGATTGAACATTACTTTGAAATGGTTATTTTTCAATTTTCTCAATAATAATTGCTTTAAAAATGAATTAAAAAACTACTAATAATCATTGGGAATTTTCTGAAAATTTTATAGAATGGTTTTTGCATTGTAATGATTTTTCTAATCGATGTTTGATCAATTTCACCAATAATTAAGTAAAAATTAAGACTTACCTACAATAGAAATTGCAGTACACGATGCAGTTAGAGTTATATAATGCAATAATAAGACATTGATTAAGTCAATAGGTCATATAATTCTTAATGACTTGAATTAATGAAGTATAAAAAGTATGGAACTTTAACTATAATTAAAAACATCTATTTCGATTTCTGACCGTGTTATATAGATTGATAATGTTTCTCAGAAGAGTTGGTATAAGAAAAAAATTGTATCTTAGCAAAGTATATTTTACACATAATTATCTATTCAATAATAATTGCACATCGTGTTATCGATAGTGTCCTAGTTTGAAAATTAAATTAATAGGTAGCTCATGTTCAACATCGTGTATTTTTTTAGTTGTGAATTAATTTATCGTATAGAGAAGTACAGTTTCGAATCAGCGGAGGTCAAGCGAATTAAATTAATTTTCAAAATGGCATTATTCGCGGATCTCACGTAACACCACTTCTTCTATAATAATGAAAAACATAAATTCCGGTATGTGAAATTAAAACAACAGTAATAGATACGGTCTGAGTTATTTGTTTTTGTTAATATGTATCTACCTATATACTAATGATCGACTAATTTGCGGGAGGTCGGTGTTAATAATCATACATGAATCGTATCCGATTAAATAGAATTAATAATGATTGGTTCCCGATTTACTATTACAAAGTGGTTGAAGACTAGCAATTTAGTTTAAACGCTATAGCATAATAGTATTCAATGTTAATTAGTACTATTTACTGTTTTTTTTTGCATATTATACGCCTATGTTGTTATCACAGTTGTTAAGTGTTTAATTTTTAAACGCTTACTTCATGATTTTATACTTAAATAGAAAATGTTGAAAATAAAAACCAGGGTGACAATTACTAATCCTGATTTATATTAAATTTCTTAACTTTATCTTCGTTTAATGTGAAAAAATCATCAAATAAGTAATATTATATACTTTGAAAAACATTATATTGATAAATGTCGGTTCTCAAGAACTTTCACATAAGTTAGTAATTAACAATATTTAAATGTTTTTAAATACTTATTATAAAATATATTTAAATATATATTGCCATTCAATTATTTAAATATCTGATTGAAATACATTTTAAAAGTATTCTTAATAAATAAGGTTATTTAAATGTATTTATATTATAATGATTGTAATCAACATACGTAGTATGAATATTTTGTGTACTTATCACCTATCTTTTAGCTATTCTTTGAGTGGTTGGCGTAAAATACAATTATTCTAAAATGTATTCAATTTTTTTTCAAATACAATTTTGGAGCTTAATTATAACTTTATTGTGAAAAACATTTAACTATAAAATGATTAAAATTATTGTTATGAGAATAAAAATGAATATCTAATTATCGATATACGATTCTTTTTCTATCGTTATCTAAACGCTATAATTACCTACATAATATTTAGCTTCCCGGTCTAATTCAAAAATTACTCCCGGAATATTCATCAATCCATGGCACACATCATGGTCGGTTTTCATCTATATAGTATCTGCGTACTTTATTGCAAGTACATAAAAATATTAAAATAAAACTGTGAAACGAGACGGTCTCGTCTCACGTACCTTTCTGTCACATACGCGTAGGCGAAGATCTCCTTTTCTTACATCGCGATTGTTATTAGCACATTTTCTACGACGTTTTATAAGTATACATTCCGAATTCCAATTGACGTGTTAATCCATCGGATCCCGGATAATGGGAATAATTGTAAACGATCGACGTGTACGCAACACAATGTCGTTTGAGACGAGCGTTTTTGAGCTTATTATTGCGATTAGTCACACGGTTTGATTGTGTCTCTTCGATTTTACGCTACACGACCGTGACAATAGTTAGGGTTGTTAAAATATTACGCGTCTGCAATAAAATCGGTAGTTATAATAAATACCCCGGAATTAATGACGAGCGACGATAACTCGCTACTATATAATATGCAAGTGCCTACATTTCTACTGGTAATAATTTACACACGGTGCAAACCAGCGCGTCGACAATAGACGAAAACTGCCGCAAACACAAATCCATTATACTATTATAATTTATAGTATACTTCTTATCGAAAAAATAAATTCAATGTTCCAAACAATTTAGTAAGGAGAGAAATTTAGGTTCCTCGATCTGATTAAGAAATTAAAAATATATTTAATTTAAATCTTATATTTTGCTTATTGTATTGCTCTGTAGTACTACATTTACGTCAACATAATAAATTATGGTTGTATCTTTTTCAAAATTGAATTAGGAAATACCTGTCACCGATAACCAATGGTTATATTTTATTTAGTAACCATCATTGGCACAGTTAAGTCTTAAAATTTGAAGTGTAGGGAGGGCGTGTAGCCTAAACTTTACATTTATGAAAATCTGATTACCTATACGAAAATAATATGGTCTTTATGAATAAATATAAAAATTACGAAAATCAAAATTTGAATAAATTCAAATAATATTTTATATTACGAATATTATGTATAATATTTTTTTATTGCTGTTAGCCTATCTTTTTTTCAAACGTGCCATACAAAAATAGATATTTCTATGGAAATTCTTTCGATTCTAATTGTTTTCATAGATGTAATTATACATAGTAAAAGATAATAAAAATTAGATAGCTTATATTACCCGTGAAAACAATTAAGTTATGCATAAAATATAAAAAGTCGAAAGAAGACAAATAAGTAAAAAAAAAAAAAAAGAAGAAAACCACTTAATACTTACATACGAGTTCAAGTCTTCACCATTGAAATAATTTTTGAAGTTTCAGTAAAAGTGATAGGAACATCTTTTAGGCATAATACTATGGTATTGAAATATTATATAGGGTTTTTCTAATCAAATATTGCTTTATTTGCTATTTATTTTAATAATTTAACGTATCGTGCAAGCGAACGCAATCGCAATTGTATTTTATAATTATTAGTTTATTGCCGTTATAATTTATCAATTATTGGCGTACGGCGTAAAATTGCGATAATAACAGCGATTAATAATTGCGGTTAGTACGCTATACCCATTTGCTTATTAACCCATGTAAATTATAACCACGGTACTAGCATAGAGCAATAGCTGTAGATAGCACTATTTACAGCCATGAACCGTGGTAGTAAATTTGTAATAATGATAACAATAATATTACGTCGATATTTTTAACTGTAATATAATATGTCTGTGTTTAATAAATAAATGGAATGTTTAATACAATTTCGAATGTTTTTCTTGTTTGTTCGACATTTTTTTATCTATTTCGGTCATAAAATCTGTTAGATCCGGCTACGCGATGTCCCCGCCCTGTTAAGGTGTATTATATGGTCTTCATCGAGGTTAGGCTACCTAAGGTTATATGGTGGTCGTCAATCCATCATTCCCATATGGCCGTATAGGTATTTACCATTATCGAAATTTTAACAGGTCGTGCGTGTTTGAACTATGATAAATTCTCGATCTTTGGAAATCACGCGTACGGTTCTGTTTGTGTTTCACGAAAGGCAGCCGCAATTTCTTTTGGACGTTGTTAAAACAATATAACTACCAACGTTGGTACACGCCTCTGTGTACAGTGTTCGCGTGTTATTATATAGACAGTATACCTACGCGTAATGCAACGTGTTTGCGTACACCGAACACACCCGCGACGTAAGTACGATACAGACTTTCAACGATTGAAAAGTACACATTATATACTGCGGTCTGCGATGGATCTATGTACGATCGCGAGACGTTAAAAATAAATTAAGACGTCTATATATATTATATACGTCTTGAAATACTGTAACGAATATAATATATCATAGGTATAATACTGTACATATTGCGCACAGTCCAGAATGCTTAGAATTCATATCACGGTATTATTATCTTTAATGATATATATTTTACGATATCTGCAGGTTTTTCTGCACACCTCGATTTCAAATTTCGGGATCGCGAACGTTTTACGCACATAATTTGTGCACATACTATATTATTATTATTATTATTATTATTATTATAACTGGGCGTGTGCCGTAGCTAATTTATTAATATTATTATTATTATTGATGAACATTATTATAATAATATTATAATATTATATAGACAATAAAATATTATACTCTGTAACGATACAGTTGGGCAAGTTCTTTTAAAAGTTACCTTTGAAAATAGAAGACAATTTTTTTTTTTTTAATTAGGAAGTCACAGTCTTATTGGTAATTCTAGAAATTAAAAACGATATCCTAACGGGATAGAATCGATGTATGAGAATATTTTAAGTTTGGCGAAGTGTACCCGACCGAGTGATTGGTGCAGGTCTAATGATTTAAAACAGCTTCAGATGTAAAATAATTGAGCGTACCTATACCGAATTACTGATGTATTATAAATATCACATACCTATAATTACCGTAATAATGTTATATGATATTTGACAGTTGTATATTATTTTAACGTTTGGAAAATGTGTTACAGAATGATACCTCAGCATGTCCCAGGATCGCTTGACCGCTCTTCGGCTACTGTCGTACTGTTGGCTGACCGTCATGTTGCTGTCCAACACTTTGGCATTTAACGTCGTCTACAACAAGGAACCGTTGTCGTCTTCATCGTTTCAGTCATCCTCTTTCTATCAGAGTACGTGTACAGTAAATAATAATATCCGTTACCTAGTTTATGGTGTGCGCAATGTCAAATAAAAACGGAAACAACTTTTTAACGACTTTCATTGATTTAAAATCAATGATTTTACAACGCTTCTTATGATCTATACACAATCTTTTTATTTTTCTCTTATCTTAAACTCGATTATTGATACTTGATAGTATCGATTATAAGTTATAGGACGAGTTAAATCCGATAGTTATTCATACTTTACGTGTTTTTTCCTGCGCCCGCCACTGACTAGCAGTATTTAACTACATAATTTAGTAACACACGCTAGTAATTATCTTCCTATTATAAGCTAAATACATATACCACTTAGGGTGGATCACAAATATTGTATTCGTGTGTTATATAATGTTATAAATAAGTCATTTTGTTAATATTTTTAAATAAATATATTTTATGTATCGCGAACCACAGCAAATATGGTATCAGCATATGTTGTCAATATTTTTATTTTTAATAAAAGTTGCTCGTATCATTTAAAAATTAAAATATATAAATATAAAGCCAACAAAAGAACACAGATAATGTTTTTACATTTCAGTTTTATCGTGGATAAATAGGATTAACAATAGAAAATTGGTTTTACTAAATTTTAATTTGCTATGTTATACCTATGTTTGTAAGCCTAGAACAACACCTACAGATATTGTGTTTTCTAAATGTAAAACAAAACTATGCTCAAAAGCTAGTAATGATAAAGTGCGATAGGACAATACTGTAAATATATATATATATATTACCTTTATTATTATTCTGTTATTATGTCATGTACTCGTGTATATTCAATATGTATACGTTATTACGTTTATGATTTATTTTAAAGTGTATAAGTCATTGTTATGTAAACTTAAGTCTTAACAAACTAAAGGTATTTTTTATAAAAACTATTTTGTATAAACATAATACCATAATATTATACCATAATACAATATATAAATATATAATATACCATAATACTACATAGGCATAACCGTATTCAGATTTGAAGCTATCGAGTCTCATAACCTTAAACGCTAATGATTTTTTCGGTATATATAATTACAACTTTTAAACACTTACTTTTTGTACCTATAATAATAAAAATCCAATAACCAAGTTTCATAAACTTCGAAATAAAAGGCAGTTTGTTTGAAATAATTTTAGCAAACCTGTATATGACATAAGAATTGGTATATAAAATATAAATCGAATCTTTTTGAGTAAATTACGCATATACGCACGTGATCCACCCCACGCTAGTATTTTATTATATTTATATTATTTATATATTATTACATAACACATTTATCGGTAGTTTCGTAACGTCTATCACGTTTATTTTTCTGTTTTCAGCCGGTAGCAGGAAGTTTGGTGGCTACCGAATCGTACCCCGCGCGTGCAAAGACGAATCTCACCCGTTCAAGAACGATGTGTCCATCACCACCCCCACGGGAACCGGATCCGGAACCGGCGTGTGCATGTTCAACTACGAGTGCACACAACTGGGTGGTTCGGTGGTCGGATCGTGTGTGGACGTGTTCCTGTTCGGTGCTTGTTGTCGACTTCCGGCTGGCGTAAAAGTGCCCGCCGCAGTCGAGCAAAGCGCATCCACGGCCGCAGCCGCCACCGCGACCGTCACCACCTCGACGCCGGGCTATCACTACAACGACCTACCACCGCTATCGTTTCAACAGCCAGTGGCCGACACCATACTGATGCACCGAAACGGGTCGGCCGTGCAAAACACTTACAGGCCGGACGACTTGTTCGGTAACTTCACGGCATTGATGCAGGCCCACCGCGACCGACTGCCGCCGGCGGCCGACATGACGGACGTCGTGCAACAGTACACCACGGATGGCGGTTACCACCAGTACCATCACCATCAGCACCGACCGCCGGCGTTCGCCGACCACAAGATTACGTCCAAAGTGGATTACGGCGACGCGGCCACTGTCAAGCTGCAGACGTTGCAGTCGTATTCGTCGTCGTCGTCGTCGCCGGTGTCGAAGTCGACGGACTCGGTGCCCAACATCCGGAAGACGACTCCGTCCGCGGCTACCGTCCAGGCGACCACGTCAAAACAGGGTTACGGCGTCGCGCATCACCACAACAACCACAAACACCAACACCCGTCGTCGGCCGCCGACGACTATTACGACAATATGGTGTTGATACCCACGCTGACGGTCAACGACCCCAACGTCAAGGAAAACAACTCCATCAACCACATACTGTCCATACTGAATTACACGCCGCCCACGCCGGACAGGCACCACGCCGACCCGATGGACGCGTCGCCGTCGTACGTCGTTCACCAGGTGCAGTCGAGCAGCTCGCCGCCGACGTCACCGCAAGCGCTGTACACTTGGGGCTCCATCGACGGCGGCGACTCAAAGTCACCGGGTTACGGGTCGTCCACGTTCCCGGTTACCAGGCCCTCGTCGACGTCCGCGCAGCAGCACTACGACCGGCCGGCTACCAGTTATTACGGCTCGACGCCGTCCACCACTTCCACCACGTCCAGCCACCACCTGCCGGGACCGCACTTCCATGTGCTGTCCACGACCACGGCCAAGCCGTTCGAACCGGCCGCGCCCACCGTCATAGTGCTTAGCCCGGCCAATGATTCGAAAAATCCCAACAAGTACACTACGCCCGCGTCCACGGTGTACGCGACCGCCTCGTCGTCGTACCGCCCACCGCCCTCGTCGCACGTCAAACCTTCGCAGAGCATCATCGTGACCGGGAAACCATCAGTGAGCGCCGCATACACGACCACGGCCACTTACCACCACCCTCAGCAACACCATCAGCATCAGCAAGACGTGTCTTTCGTGCCGGTCAGCTCGACCACCATGGCCGACAAATATTACAACGCCAACTATCAGCCGACCGTCGGTGCTGTGCACACGTCGGCCAAGCCGCTGGTGTCCACTAACTACGGACACAGGCCCTCTACCACAACGACCACGGTCGGGCCACCGTCGACGGTCAGCTCCAACAATAACGTGTTCACCACCGTCATCACGTCGGTGAACCATCAGTACCACAACAAGTTCCAGCCAACGGCCACGGGCAGCGGTAGCTCGAGCGCGTACACAACGGCCAAACCAGTGGTGAACGACGGGGGCACGGTGGCCGTGCTCCAGTCGTCCAGCGGTGGTTACAGACCCTCGTCCGCCGTCGACGAAGATTATCCGACGCCCGTCGTGACGCCGGCCACGCAGGTGTTCATCACCGCCTCTGACGTACATCATCTGCAGCAGCACCACATCCAGCAGCAGATACACCAACATCTGCAGCATCACACGTCGTCGTCTTCGTACCCGGCAACCGCGGTGCACGGGTCCACCGCTGACGATGACCCGAACGCCGTCCCGTTCAACTCTACCGACACGTTCGCTTTCCCACCGGTTCGCGACCCGAACGTCAACCTGACGGCAGCCACGCAACAGGAAAAACCGGACGTAACCGTCGTTGACGCGTCCGGCGATTACGACGCCGACGCCGATCCCAACCCACACTTGACGGCCGACGACAACCTGGACGACAAGGTACACCTGTTCGTGGAGAAGGTCGTCCAATCGCTGCAGGGAAATTTCGAAGACCTGGAAAAGGTCCTGATGTCCGGTGACCCGTCATCGTCCAACGTGACCGTCGCCAACGATGACCCGGCAGGCTGGCCGAACAAGAAGCCGGCGACCGCTACGCCGACGGGCGCTACGCCTACGAAAAAACCGTCTAAACCCGCTACCGCTAAGCCCACAAAACCGTCGCCGCAGCCCGTCAAGTGGACCAGCACCTCCACGTACCGGCCGACGCCCATCGTTCCGCTCCAGGACTCTGCCCCGTTCCTGGAAGTGACCACCGTGTCCCGTCCGGTTAAACACCCGACCTTGCTCACCCCCGTCCAGCTTTTCCAGCCAACCACGTACGCCACAGACAATAAACGGCCAACTAAGCTACCAGTTAAGCTGACGCCTTCTACGACGGTCGTGCTGGACACGCTGAACGTCGAACATGAACATCACACCACTGCTGAACCGGACTACAGAAAAAGTATGCACAATTGTTATAACATTATAGTTTATGGGTGGGTGGTGAGAGAGGGATGATTGTGTAGGCTAGTTAAACAATTTAAGCGATCGATATAACTGAACCACCCGTAATTACAATTATTAGTACTGTAGAAAAGAGAACAAGACACTTCAATCACATTTTTTTATTAAAATGGCTTTGTCCCTATTTATATGTATAACTATTAATTACTAACTCGTGTTAATTTGCCATTTCCACTTTTAACCATACATTTATAATTATTTGTTTATTAAGCATAATATTAAAATGTTTTTACATCGCTTTCGAATCATAAATTAATTTATTGCGTTAAACATAATATTACGTATACCATGCGAAGTTGAGAATTAAAATTAATTATTTGTTTTGAATTTAAGGCAAGTATACACCAAATATACATTCTTAGAGAGGTTGAGTTTGTAAATTTTAGAAAAAATGGTATAAACGAATAAAAACAATAATGATTGTCTTATCACAATATTGCTCTCCGGTTTCCGATGATATTATATAATGATATTTATAGAGTTTAATAAGCGTACCTACCGGTTTTGGTTCAAAAATTTGTCTGTCTGATACATGGATCGCAACATTCCTATCGTAGCATGTATGTAGTTTGTTACAAGACCGTATATACAGATATAATATAGGTGTGTTTAGTCAAACTGTGCTTAGTCCTGTATATACTGCGTCGCAAAACAAAGTCATCGGACGTGTACACAAATCGATAAGGAGAGTGCTTTTCTTAATATTCCTCCAACCCCTACGATAACAGGAGGTATATATATTACGTAATCACACAATATTATATTATATCCGTTATGACGCGAATGCATGTTTACTGTCGAGACATGTTTTTCGGTCAGCCCTCGAGCCCTTTTGACTTAAAAGTAATCACGACGATAATATTTTAATAATACTCTCATACCTACCGCATATACTGTACACACACATATACACACAGTTGAATAGTTGTTACGAATACTCGTCCAGGTAACTTAACGGTAATATTTATTACAATATTCTAAAGCGCGTAATAAAGACGTTGACGGCATTACTATATTACGTTTATATCATACGACGATGACACGTTGTAAGCGTGGTACGACGTTCGTATCGATTTTTTAGTTTAGGTATAATATTCTTCGTAGTCGGTTGTGATTTATTATCATACTAATTTCCAAAATCTTTACTGTATAGATCAAATCTATCACAATATTATAGTCAACCTATAATATGCCACTATACGAACATGACAGATGCATTTAAAAGCGCACATTACTCGAACCGAATATAATAACTACGTTTGTCGTAACGTCGCATTCTAATTGAAACTTCATTTGAAAATTACTATCTTAAACGTTAGCCTTTAGGCTTCTGTAATATTTATGCCATACATAAACATAATATAATATGTACATATTTGAGGTGATTCATAATTATTATAATTATTGAATGCTGGACGCATTAATTCTCCAAGTTAATTTTTACGTCATATTTATACTAATTTGGTTTTAATATTTGCGTGATGATTTTTGAAGAAAGCCTGGTACAAAATTTGGTATGCTTGATATTGTCAGCTTCAATAATATTTCTCGTGGCAGAAATTAAAAATAATATCACGCGTGTAGGGCGTATAAAGAGATTTCTATGGTATCGATTCTGTGCGACGATGTATAACGGTCCGGAGAGTACAACACAATAATAATATGCCAAACCGGATAGATAATATAATATTATAATCGTTTTGGCGGCACGCAACAACAGGTTTTCTCTCGCATAACGTGTAATAGTACTTAATACGATGTTACCAAATGTATGAAATAATATGGTAATTTATCGTAGGTACTACACTCGATTTTTGCATTAATCTGTGACACGTTATGTTTGCACACTTTTAGCTTGCGGAGTGCGGCCTTTGGTGAGGAAAGGCGGTCGGATCGTCGGCGGAACAGGTTCGACATTTGGCGAATGGCCGTGGCAAGTGTTAGTTAGGGAAGCCACCTGGCTGGGACTGTTCACCAAAAACAAATGTGGCGGCGTGTTGATCACTCAGCGACACGTCATAACTGCCGCCCACTGTCAACCCGGGTAAATATTAAATCATATATTATCATGTTTTATATTATAATATATTATACTATAATATAGTCACAAAAAGTTTTACTAGTAACCGTACGTATAATAATCAAGTTATAGGATTGGAACTAGGATACAAGATACTTCTGAACACAATTTTTTTTCAAGTATTTTATTGTTTTCATAATGTTATTTAAAAATTAATAATTTTTAATAATATTTAAAAAATATTGGTTTTGCAATAGCGACTATAGTTTTTATTTATTTAGTTATTTTACAAGAAAAATAAAACAGGACGACTAACTGAACTAGCAAGGTTTTTAAAATATGAAAATCACATTAAAAAAAATATGTATTAAAAAAATATATATCCAAATGAATATTTTACTTAATATGCTGCTAGTACCTATGTTTGTTAATCTGAGATGTTTTCGTACTTTGGCGACAGTGCTTGGAAGTTTCAACTTTCGATACATAACAAATTATCTTATAATAATCGTAAATATTTTTATTCCAATTAATTATACTTTAATATGATTTTGGACAATTATTAAGTAATTTGTATACTATAATAAACGGTCACGCAATAAATTATTTAATTCCGTTTTATTTTTGAGTTAATACAAATTATAAAATAAATAAAAATAACAAAAATAATTTTATTTTTGGAATAGACCAATTGGTCTTAACATAATAGTATATATAGTATAGAAATACCTTTAATATATAGGTAGATACTAGGTAGTAGGTAGTCACTAAACAGGATGGCATCTAGTCGTCATTCGTGGTTCATTTCTTAAACTTAAGAAATCTATAAAATATATATAATATTCACTTTAAGGATTAAGTAGGTATTACAGCCAAATAATTGCATACAACTGTAAAGACGGTCAGGGAGATACTTTGTTTGATTGATTCCAAACCTGGTTCCAAAAACTTTCAAAATATAATTTATATATTATTTATATATTATGTTAGTCAACTTTCAGTCTGGATTTAGAATTCGACGATTTTACACTTACTATTTCCTATTGTATACACCACTGTTGCTATACAACATTACGGATACAATTGATTAAACTACTCGTATTATAATTATAATAATTATTATTATCATAATCATCATTACCATTGTCCATTATCATCATCGTCATCGCCATCATCATCATTATTATTATTATTATTATAATTGTTTAAAGTGTAACGTCGTGCAATTTACGTTCTAACATACTTTTACTAGGTAAGGTAATTATTTTTTCCCGTCGCGTGTTGAGATACGCTCGTTCGCTTTGAAAGTTAACGCGAACTAGGTCAGCGCCGAGAGGCTCTTCGCGGAAAGAGGTCGTGCACGACGCGCGCGATTGTCTTATCGTCAAAATGGGTATTGTACCTAAATCGAAATCGATCGACGTAAGATAATAATGGCCGTTGGGTGGACACTATATATTATATGCTTTACTGATAATAATATTTATGTATTCACTGCGTTTTCAACAGGTTCCTATTGCTCGACATTCATAGTTAATAAATAATACATTTAAATCCCAAAAGTCTAAAAGTCGATATGGGGGGAGGGATTGAAGCTACAGCCTTTATATTTGATTGATTTCCTTTTTTAATTACGCACCACCCACTCGTGGTCCTTGTCGGTGTTACACGTAGTGATCGTACATCTTTCGACTTTTTTTTATTTGTAGCCAACTGTTCAGTACTCATATTATTAAATTGAATGTAAACAGTCTTTAGGAAATTATACATGTTTCAATGTTTGCATCTATAGAATTCATAAATTCATAAATTTATATTTTATTGGTTTAATTTAATTTACATCACTGTTGGTATACGTTAACCAAAAATATTCAATGTTAAAATATTAATTAGTCTTATACATATATACAAGAACATGGTTTTAACTTTACGTATTGTTTTTAAACTATTAAAAAAAGTCAAATTTTAACTTGTATTAGTTACCTATTTCATTGTTCGCTTAAACTAGTCATTCAGTTAATTATTAAATCAACTAACTGGTTAAGGTAAAAAATGATTATATACACATATATTATATATATATATATATTTAAAAAAATTGATTTTGAATAACTAGAGCTGAAAAAACACGGGTCATAAATATTCTAGAGAGGACAATATTTTGTAGAACACATATATAATTTATTAAATAATCAGATTTTGTTGAAATATTATATGATTTCAACAAAATGTTACAATCATTTATAATATGGCAAATTTACAAATTCAGAACTTTAAACATCTCGGAATATGTGTCTTGACGTAGCAAAAAACCGATATGATGAGATACCATCTATATAAAAAGCCGTTATAGTGGATGCGTGTCAACGTGTTTATGTACTTACCAAAAACCGTCCATATAATATTCTATATTAGTTATGCGGTGGCTAGTCAGAATAAACCAACTTAAAAGGTCAGTTGTGTGTGTATTTATCAAGGACATCGCAGACATTATATTATTTTATTTTATATGTAAAACGGTACAATAGTTACTAGAAATCGTTTAATAATGTCACGATTCACAATGGATAGGTCAGACTTCCATACCGCACTAGACAAGGAACTGGTGTCATCAAATTAATAATAGTTAACACCATTTAATCGGTTTGCTAATCGATACGTATAATATTATGTAAATAATACGTACATATTATAATAAATCTTGCTGGGTATTTCGGTATATTATAACTACCTAAATTGTTTGTAACTCACAGACGTGTTCCCAACCCACGGCGAATGAGCTTAAATTATCTCGTATCCATTTTATATTTGAAATTTCTAATATTTGAATATAATATATATAAATAAACCTGCCGTGGTCGTGGCCGAAATTCCAAAACGGAATCGTACGCATCGCATCACAGTGTAAGAATAATTATTATTTATAAATTGTTGCAACGGGTATGCACGACGAATGCGGATTTGCCGTCACCGTAATAATGAGTTATCGTCGTTTCCGGTTGTTCGCAGATTTTTGGCGAACCTAGTAGCCGTGTTCGGCGAGTACGACATCAGCGGCGAGGTCGAGTCCAAGCGGAGCATCAGCAAGAACGTAAAACGCGTCATCGTCCATCGGCAGTACGACGCGGCGACTTTCGAAAACGACATAGCCCTTCTGGAACTCGAATCGCCGGTCAACTACGACCAGCACATCGTGCCCATTTGCATGCCGGACGACGAGGACGACTTCACGGGACGTATGGCTGTGGTCACGGGATGGGGACGATTGAAATACGGTGAGCGAAAATTTCGTCGGTGGCGGTGCACTTATTGCTCACCTGTAACTGAAATAAATACACGTCTTTTACCATTCGTCGAATTTCCAAAGGTCTTAAAAAGCGCTCGATATACTTAACTTTTTTATTTTTACAAATTAATATATATTTTAGTACTCCAATCACTTAATAAAACTATATTTACCGCGATCGCTTTGAAAACACCACAAAAAAATTTACTATAATATATTAATTACATGCATATATTAATTATTTTTATATTTGTTCTTAACACATCAATTTATATGGATTAATTTTAATCCCGTTTTTTAAATTGGCAATTTTGTCCTGTGGTGGTCCCAACATTACTTCGACAGTACCTATACACCACATACCCATTTTGTCCGTTGTACAATTACATCAGATTATTTTTAATTTTAATATAAATGTAAAAACCACGGGAACTATAGAAATATAATAGTACAAAGAGATTTAAATTTAAAACCATTCGTTTTTTTTTTTTTAGCAGTTGAGCTCATCTTATAGAGAAAAAGTGTTTTTAAATTAACTAAAAAATTATCTGTACACTACCGAGAAAACCCTTGATACATGATGTAGATGACGGATGCTCTAATATAATATATTATATCATACAATGCTTAACAATTACAAAATAAAATAATGTACCTATCTCTAACTGTTTTGATAAGCAACCCGTGGAAGGCACAATCAAAAGGAGCGTATTGAGATCTCTCTCACGTAACAGTTTTATTTAAACGTGTATGGTGTACTTCGACTTTCGGCAAATAAAATACCGACCTTTCTGTCAAAATTCAATCGATTTTGACGTCTGAGAACGAATCGAATATTATTGTTTATTATCAGATAGATAATATAATATAGATATATATATTGTACTCGACGTGAAATGCCTAATTCGATTGTGAAACTAATTTTCAAATTATTTCGATGATATACGCTCTAGTCAATCGATATACCGTGCTACGCAGATTGTCAGGATTCACCACGACCAACATTCTTACATTTGCATAATAATATAATAAAACGTGTTCTACAATCCTTCGTAAATCGCTCATTCGTACAATGTAAAAGAACCTACAGAGTTTGTTTTTCATCGAATTCAAATAATAGATGGACATCATAGTATAATATTTCCATAGTCCCTACCTTATATAGCCCTAGACATATGTGTAAATATGAAAGACGAAGAGGGAGTAACAAATAGATCTTTAGAATGTTTAGAATCTAGTCAGTATCTAAATATATGATTAAGTAGATTTTTGTAGATTTGACGATCATACGCACTTGTTTAAATGGCTGGGCTTTTTTTTAGTTTTAATATTATGTAAATTATGTTACTCATGGTTTTATACTATTGTTGTATTATACTTGTTTATAAATAAGTATAATTGTTTTTTTTTTTTTTTTTTTTTTTTTTTTTTAATCGTTATGTTTTTATATAAATAACTAGAGAAAGTTAAATACCTACCTACTGGACTAATCGATTTGGGCGCATGTAGTGCCGTTACTATTTTTAATACGTAAATACCGTCGTACCCATACTAGTTATATACATAGTTTATACCAGTAATATATGATAACAGACCAAAAAACATAATATCAATATGACAAAATTACCGTTTTAAACTATTGACAGTGCAAAATTATATAAGACATTGATCTAACAAATTTGCTGATAAATTATTAGATCTAATCAGACATCTTTCGAAATTTATTTTATTTTATTTTTGCTAAGTAGCTAATTTAAACTTTTATGGTGCTAGAGCAGTTGTATATTTGTAAATTTGTTTGATATTATGTTGAATATTTTTGAACAACTTTCAAATATGGTTGTCCAAATCAATAATTGTGGAACCCGCGTGAACTTGGCACCACACAAGTTTAAATTACAAGTTGCAATATTGATTAAAAAAATAGAATTATATACGAAATAAAAAAAAAATATACTAAAGAATATTTTTTAAAGTTTCAGTGAATGATAATTTGTAAAACCGATTGTCAGCAGAGTTGATCTATGATTATGAGCATATAATGTAGTATATAATTTTAGTTATGAGTGTTATGACTTATGATATATTGACAAGTTATCTCTGTTTGAGACGTTTGAGTTGGTGAATATATTAATGACCCTATTATTGTCAGTTGTCAATTGTCATCGTGTAATATTAAATATTAATAATATTATAATGTTTATTTTCAAACAGGAGGTGGAGTTCCGAGCATCCTGCAAGAAGTACAAGTTCCTATAATTGAAAACCAAGTATGCCAGGACATGTTTGAGACAGCAGGACACACAAAGACCATACTTAGCAGCTTTTTATGTGCCGGTTACGCCAACGGACAGAGAGATTCCTGCGAGGTATGTTCCGTCGTTATAATTATTTCGTAGTAGACTTAGAATATAAAATTTGGATGAAATTACCTACTTAAAATACCTACTTAGAATGTTCCAATTTTTATTTTGAAACGAGTTAAAATATATTAGGTAATGTTGTCATGTGGAAAATGTAAAATTCATGATTTCGCTTAAATTATTTAGAAAAGGCAGTCGTATGATTGAAAATAAGTAAAATGTGTTTTGATTTGACCCACAAAAAAGAGACTAAAAACAATTATAGGTTGTGCAGTGTATTTTGAAGACTTATTTTTCAATATTAAACAAATAATTTTCAATTATAAAAATATTTAAATTTCAAATTGTATATTATTATAATCTTATACCATATTATTTTTAAATGAGCCATTGTTCCACTTTAATGAAATATTTATTTGAAATGTTCATTCGTCATCTGTATACACTCAACAAATTACTGTAATTTAATTAATGATTCTACCAAATAACATTTTTCATTTTGACGTTTTAACGAAAATGCGTAAACACGATTATTTTATTATGTTAAAATGAAGTTTGAAATCACGAATTTGTTGTACGAAATCATATAATACCACTCGATAGTAGAAGTACACTAAGCATCCATATTATAATAATTGAATAATTTTATAATAGCTTTACTTCAATATTTTACTACCGTTGACTAATGTGTACCGCGACCTATACAAGTAATATCCCTCATATATGGACGAAATTACTAAAACATAGAACGATTTCAACCCCAATCAGACGCATACCATAATAGAACCCCCTTATAGAGTATGATCAACAATTATTAATTATTTAGGTTAATTTTTTTTTTAATTTTTGCATCTGTTCTCGTGACAGGGTGACAGTGGTGGGCCTCTGATGATCGAAAAGGATAACGGCCGCTGGACGTTGATCGGCACAGTGTCACATGGCATTAAGTGCGCCGCACCGTATCTTCCGGGCGTCTACATGAGGACCACGTACTACAAACCGTGGCTGCAGACCATCACAGGCGTACAGTAGACGACACGTCATCGCTGAATCGTCAATACTATTATTGTTATTGTTTGTTTTTGTTGTTGTTGTTGTTGTTGTTATGATTTTATGGTCACACCGTTATAAGGTACGATATAATAGTAATTATTATATGTCAAATAAAATATAGGATCCCGGACCCCTCTTCATATGACAGCAGACCACATATCATCGCGCATCTATATCTTAAAATAATAATAATAATATTATTAATCGATTAACATGACGATGCCCACAGCGTGTGCACGCATTATGCATTCAGTGTTGGGCAAGTTACTTAACAAAAGTAGTGGGATCAGGTTATTCTGTACACCGAGTAAAAAGTCACTATAAAATAATTTATCAATTTATCATCGATATATAATATTGAAAACAACGAAATTACGGTAGATACTTTATCAATTGTTACAAAACAAACTACACCATTAATTTTACCTAAAATTTGTTTCTTAATTTTAAATAAAAAATTTTAATTTAAAAACGAAATTATTTTGAATATACCTAATAATTTTTTTTAAAATTTTTTTTTTTATTTATTCAGAATAAAATGATGTTTTGCTAATTGAAATATAATTAGAGTAATAGATTGTAACTGTGAATAATAATTGAAAATCAAATATAGACAGCGCGATAAATAAACTGTAATAACGTGTTTACAGGTGGCATTTGGATACGATAATGTTTTAAAAATATTATCATTTTCTAAATCCTGTCTCAAATATAACGCTAATGGTATTAAAAACGTGTTTAATATATATTTATTTTGTGTTTATTGAAACAAAATATTTACAGAGTACTATCAATGTAATGCGTTACTTAGACTTACTTTTTTAATTGATTCCATTACAATAATAAAATGTATAGCTCGTTTTAAATATTTCGTTACAGCTAGTAATGAGTAATTTATGTTAAATGTCATACGGCACGGCGCTGAATCAACAATCTATATGTGTGTGTGTGTGTGGATTGGTATGTAGAAATTCCTTCAAAAGGCATATCTAAATGTGCAGCGAGTATGTTATTATGAAGGTTAGAGGGACTTTGGTGAAAAACGTAGTCACCCGTCGACCTAAGGATACAGAGAAAACAAATCGTGGGGAGAGTGATGGGAAACAGATCGAAAATTTAAAATACCGACATACAGCTAATAATAATATATTAAACAATATATATCATAATTAATGTGCTAGATTGTAATATCATAACACAGCTGACAAACGTATATATTAAATACTTACCTCGCCGACGATTTGTGCTATTATTCTCATCGATTCGATTGTTTTAGACGATTTTCCATTATTGCGTGCGATAATCATATTGACGACGTGTATATGTTGTATACCCGTTCAATTAAAACATCATAGTGATCAGAATACAATTTCGCCATAATTTATCACTGTAAATTATTATTTATTTATTTGTTTTTTTATATATATATATATATTATAATTGTACATTTTATTTTCATTTTTGTAACTCAATACGATATGTAGGTATATATAGATATTGTTTCTTTCTTTTCTCTCTACTATATTTTTATATTTATAAGATTTTTGTACATTATTGTTTTTTTATTCTTATTATTCTAAATATTTATCTTATTATTATAATTATTATTATTACTATTATTTTTGTATTATTTTATCATAATATAATATACATTACTATTAATATGTGTCGCTTAAACGCCAACACAATATACTATATTATTATATATACTAGAGATAATGTTATTATATAAACGCATAATAGCGCACGTACATTATATACTATAATAATTTATTATATCGTCTGACGAATTTTTTTTAATACATATAATATGAACATTTTTAATTAAACATTAAAAAACCGAAATACTACAGTGTCTTTTTAATATTATAGTAATTAAACTGATATTATATACGTAATTCGGAACATAATTTAGATAAAACGGATATAGTACTATAGTAGTTATCTGACAACATCTAAAAATTGTATGTGAAATTCCTGCTATGTTGTAAATTGTGATAAATCTCCATGTTTTACAGCTATTTGCTTTTTCGTATAATTTAAGTTACGAAAAACATTATCAAAAGCAGTTATTAACTGATACTAAAATTAAGAATAGAAACATAATGATGAGACGTGGGCACTCAACATTAATAGATATATAGAGTATAGATATTATGAATAGTATATAACTACAGTATTCGCACGTTAAACCGATTTATACCTTTTTTCAGAACGAGATAAACAAATCCACGTTAATAGTATACATATATACTGCTGTCCCGTTATACATTTTTTCAGCGTCTTCTGAAATTGTCAACATGCGATGTATGTTATTGAAATAATTGTATTCTATTTCAATAATATAATTTTGATCACACGGCGTTATAGATAGGCTATTTATCCTACACAAATGTTATGTCCATTTTATATGGTATTTAAAAAAAATTATAATATGCATTAAATATTAAAATATTATAATAATATACATAAAACTTTTAAGTCCCCTCTACTAATAACGTTTTTAATTATTAAAAACAAATGAATATTGATATTCATAGTCTGAGTATAAAATATCTACTAAATTTGAACTTAAAATATCTATAACATAACATTATTTTTTTAATTTAGCTATTACATTTTCAAGTTTAAGCTATAAAAATTGCACATTTTATACATTTTAACGGTAAAAAAATTTTAAAATTGTGATTTTTACAAATTTTGTCATTATTTGAACTTTAAATGCTTATAAAAAATAAATTCTGCCTATGTATTTTATATAGTTTTATTTAGCTATAAGAAAAACATATATGTAATTTGTTGTTATCTTTTTAACGAAACTTTTTTAGTAACATTTACAGAAATAAAATCAAAATAAAAACAATTTTAAATTTTAAATGTCTATAAATAATTCAGAAAGGGTCAAAATAGTTTGAAAATATTATTATGTATAAAAAATAATCATGTAAACATTTGATGAAGATCTCAACTATTTACGGTAAGAATTTTCATTTTTACTTAATTTTCTTTTTGTTTTTTCTGGTTATTTTGAACAGTATTAAATATTCTTAAGTTTTAGCTGTTTAAAGTACAAAATGATTCAATTTATCACATAATAATTATAAAATCAATACAATCATCGCTCCATTCAGAATCTAATTAACTATTATTTATATTTTATAAGAAAATATTTACCAACTTGCGGTTTATTATTATTATTGCTTAATTATTTTTATAGAATAATCTTAATAAAATTTATAATATACTGATTTTTAAATCGACAGTATATTATATTCAATACTATAGAATTTTTTTTTCTGATGAGATTAAAGATAATACCTATCAAATTTGGTGCAGATAATAACGAATATTTGTGGAGAAGGGAGAGTTAAATTTTTGGCGGAATCGACGGAGTACCACCTGTATAACATAATTTAATACTATACTATAATAATATTATACATTTGGCCTGAACAAAAACATAAACACAGGCCACGGCGAGCGACGACACATCGCCTTGGTGACCTGCCCAGATTTAATATTGCGAATATTGCTACAAACAATATTAACTCGACAATTGTATTTTCGCTACGCGCTCATTCACGGGTTTTTTTTTTGTTGATATATTTTCACTTGTGTAATTTTTGCCGTTTTTTTTTCTCTGACATGGACGGCGAAAACACCATTGACATCCACGCAGGAACGGACGATTCCGGGGATATCGTGACGATCCCGTTATTGCTGACGTTCGACGAACCGGAAACGGTGGAGCCATTGATCGTGGATAACGACATATCGGAAAACGAAATGGATCCCGAACCACAGCAGGAGCTGGACGAGGTGTCGGCAATGCCGTCGGCGGATATGGCTGTCAGCACTGCAGTGACTGCCGTTCGGCTGGGTTCAGGGGCGGACGACAATCCGTCTACGGCGGCGGCGGACGACGCCGAAGCCGAGAACATGGACATGCGCGGCCGCCGCACCCGAAGCGGTAGCAGACGCCGCCGAGGCCGACGCAGCCGAAGTCGTCGCAGCCGTAGCCGTAGCCGTAGCCGGAGCCGCCGCGGCCGGAGTCGTCGCGTTCGAAGCCCAGCAAGCGACGATAGCGATCTGTCCTTCGTCGTAGAGATTGGCGAAGACGAGGTCTCCACCGAAATGGAGGCCGGTGGCAGCGGTGGTGGCAGTAGTGTTAGCCGGAAGGTGGCCCGCGGCGGCGGTCGCAAGACCACGAAGACGGCGCTCAATGGTCGCCGCGTCAGGAAGACGGCGGTGGCCCGTGGTGGTCGCGTCGAAAAGAACCAGGCGGCTCGCGGTGGCCGGAAGTCGGCCAAGCGTAGTCGCAGAGGCCAGAAAACCGCCGAAAGTGTGCCAAGGCGGACGTTGTGGACGGGCCGCCTGCGTTCCCGCAACACACATCGGCAAAAGAAATCGCAGCCAAAGTAAAATCCACCCAACCAGAGGAGGGAGGCCCCGTACGACGTGATATACATAATATAATATAATAAATTACGCTCGGGGCAATATTTTTGTAATACATAATTGTTTTCTAAAAATAAAAAAAAATAAAAAAATATCGTATCTGGATGTTCTTTTTTCTAAGTACTCCGAGTGCGAGCACCGATATTTATGCAACCGAGCAAGTTATGAATAGTTAAGGCCATCATGAAGCATTTATTACCCTAATATTCGAGGTCGAACCTAAAACCAACCCAAGTTTATTTAATATTTTAATATATTATACAGTTTGAATTTGAAAGATAGTTAACGTTTAGGTTTACAGTTTCGTTTGAATCGCTGGCAATCAGTTATGGCTATTTTATCATGATAAACCAGTAAGTTTTAGTAAAGTAAATTTAAAAATAAAATCAAATTGATAATATGACCTTCTTTATAATTTATAATATTGTGTAGCAATATTTTATAGTGGCAGCCCTATAGCCTATAGGGTTTGATTTTGGGCGGAACCATAAACACCACACAATTATTTTATTTTTTATTTGATATTTTATGATAAGTATTATATACCTGTCATGTTGAAATATACTCGAATGCTTCAAAGTCAGTGTTATAGATAACCACATTCACAATTAGTTTTATTATTTATTAATTACTTCATTGGAACAATTCTGAAAATATAAAATGTACATATATTATTATAGTATCTATAACAAACTAAAAAAAATGATTGGAAGTTAAAAAAAACATCATGATTATTTAGTTATATTTTTTTTCATAATTTATAAGTATTTAATTATTTTAATTTATTGTACTAAAATGTACTATTGTTTAAATTTGAAATTTCTTAGGCAGGTCATGAATAGAAAATAAATCAATTTTAAACTCTATATGAAGGTTTGATTTTAATCAGATACTGACGTACTACACGAAAATATAAAACATCTAACGAGTAATGAGTAACGACAAATTACAATTAAACAATATCGAGTATACTAATATAATATAATATTATATATAGTGTAATAACGCAAAAATAAAATAAATTAAAAATATAAATAAAAGTTAGGAGTGAATATAAAAGTTGATGCAAAACGGAAAACGTGTGTGTATAATAAATGTAAAGTGAGGTAAATATTAAGGAGCCTTAAATATATGTCTGAATCCGTGGAACTTTTTCCCTACACTTATAAGTGCTGGAGAATAATATATTCACCTATCAGATGCAAATATTAAATTATTTAAATTTACGCTATTACCTTCCTTGTGATCGTCGCAGGGCTCTCGAGGTCGTGATTCGAGAATATAATCAAATACACCGTAGTAATAAAATGTAGATAAGCAAATTATATAAATTAATGCAGATAATATGATACTCATGCATCTTACCTTATTCGCAGCTGTATTTGTTTTGTGAAGTTGTCTTAATTAAGTTAAAAGGTATTAAACACTCGAATCCAATTAACAAAAAAAATTGATGTATTTTCGTTGAAATTAAAAAAGGCCGAGTTGTCGCTCGCAGGATCTGGTGTCACTAAGTATGGTGCTCATGCACTCTTGAGAGAGATGTTGTTAAAAAGACTGGTGCTCATGCACTGATGAGAGGAGACGACCTATAATAAAGTTCCTATTGTTCCTAGGGTCCTACCGTAGGACTCCTACGTGAGCAAAATCGTTTCCTTCATCAGTAATTAAATGATGGTTATTGGATTTTATTAACGGTTATCTACGTGCAGCGTGCGACAACTTAACCGTTATTTTAATTGAATAATATATAATCATGATAGCTCACATATCATTACAATAGTAATAATAAAAGCGTATATTATATTAAATTAATTTGTATAGTACTATAGTAGGTATTCTATAGGTACCTATTATTTTTTTTGAATTTGGTGGGGAGGATGGCCACCACTGAAATTTTAATTATTGTTTTCTTACCTATGTCCTATGCTTACAGTTTGTGGTCAAATGTGTTCCAAATAAAATAATTTCGTTTCATCTTACCATTATTATCATCAGTAATTTATGTTTTATCGTTTTGTAAGACACTTTTAAAAGTATTTGTAAGATAATAATAATAATAATAATACTGTTAATAAATTTATTATAGGAATACTTAATCATTTTCAACAAAAAACATGTATAATATGTATATATATATTAAACTCTATGTATATTTATAGTATTTATATATTTAACTTAATTATTTTGAGCTTAATATTTTAACACATACTTATGAGTACTATGATCGATTATTGTATTAAATACTCTAAGTATGATGTATGGTTCGGATTGGAGTATTCGAATACATGAAATATGAATCTTAATCGTGTATATTATTTTTAGTAAAATATGAGTACAATATTTTAAAGCATTTAATTTTATGTATTGTGGTATCTATGTGATAAATAATAACCGTATTCGAATACTTTACAAGACTGATATCCATAGGCACAATCATACAAAAATAAGTATACCTAACTATAAGTGGATAATATTTTCATAACGATCATCATAAAACTTTTATAGCCTTTATAATACTATATGTTAAGAATTGTGACCAGTATATAGTAAGTTTTGGACCTCCATAGAAATGAATGGTGACCCCCTGATCTATAGTTAAGTAAATTTACAATTTTAATATTATTTTAACATTTTACATTTACATAATAATACGTATTATTCATTTAAAATATGACTAAATGTACTATGATTTACTATGTTTCTCTTGTCAGTTAATCGATTATTTATACATAAAAAAAACTTAAGATCGATGATCATATTTATTTATTTTTTTGTTAAATAGTTCATAGTTTAATTTAATATAAAAATTTCAAAATTGTATACCACTCTTTTGGAACATACAGAAATACGTAATTCACCAGTCTCGGATAGACCAACAGTCAGACAACATTAAAAATTAAATACATTTTTAAAATTAATTAGTTTATTCTTTGCGTGAAACATTTTCTTGAGTTAATTTTTTTTCTATTCAAGTATTCAACAAAATTTCTTAATCAAATAAATTATCTGTTTAATATAAAATGATATATACATTTTATAGTAATAAAAACAAAATTCAAATACTGAAAAACATATTTATCATATATCTTGTTGTAAGTAGATAAATGTGAATTACAAACATAGAATAGCTATGTATACGATAGAAATAAGACGATAGTATTTATAAAAGAGATTACTGGGGACAAGCAACTTTAAAATATCTAACTTTATTTATTTTTTTTTTGTAAATGTACACAAATGTTTATTTTAAAATTATATGATAATGATATACTAACTGCCTTCTCTATTGTAATTAGATTATATTAAACTTTGTTTTAAAAAAACAAATTGTATCAAATCAATTAATATATTATTATTAGGCAAGAAAAAGCTATTGTTTTGTGTCTGTAAAACAAATTCGCTGTGTTCTTCTTTACGAATGAATGTAATATGATTTATTGTTGATTATTGGGATTTATATTGTTGAAGCATATTTTTAAAATAATATTGTTAAATAGTTATATTTGTTCATTGGATTTTACACCTGATGATTTGTGTATGAAATTGTGAATATGTATCTATATCAGGCATTTTGTTAAGATCCTATGTAGAAAACATTAGCTGTAGTAGGTACATATAAAGAGAACCATAATCAAATAAGTATACACATCGTGACATCTTCAAAATGTATCTAATGTTAGGAACAATATCATAAATAGAAACAGTTGGTTTTAATTCAAATTTTTAGTTACTATTTTGTTTTCATTTTTGTTTTAAAAAATTTTAAGTCAAGTCCTCTGATATTAAAAATACAAACATAAAAAACCTCTAGACCATAAAAATTACAAAATAAATAAGTTGAAAACAGAGATAGACAATTTTTAAACTAAATACATGACTTTTTAATAAAAACGTACTATAATTAAAAATATGAAAAAGTTATAGTTGTATTGAACAGCATTTTTCAGATTTTTCTCAACTATAGTATTTTGATTATTTACACTCATATAAGTTTTACAAAGGTTAGATTAAATTATTAACAAGTACTTTCTGTACAATTTTCTTGACAAATTCCATTAAATATTTCGAATTATTCATTTTGGCCTCAAAATAACTGATACTAGGATAACATTTTTTAAATACCTACATACATTGTGCTTAATAGTGAGAATTAAAATTAACCTACATTTATATTAGCGTTAGGGTATGAAATTATGTTATTTCAAGAAATATCCAGATATTGAGATACCCACTTTATATGCTAAATAAATTAAGGCAATAAAAACCATAACATAACATTTTCGTTATCGATAAAAATAACGACGATTAAATTGATCATTGTATTTAATAGTTAATAAATATTTTTTATATTGTTTATACTATATTAAATATACTGAAATCGCCGAATCGTCAAATTTTTATTTTGTCCCTTAATGCATGTGAAAATATTACAAATATAAAAGATATTATTATTCCTGAATTTAATTAATATATTTAAATATAAAAACAATAATTTAATCTATGTTATAACAATTCTTAATTGGAGGATGTAAAAAATAATTAGTTTTATTGACGTTATTTTACATATTAACATTTTTTAGGGTATTTTTTGTAGAAAAGTATTTTGCGTTACACGAGGATAAAAAATATAAGTTAAGATTTGAAATTTAATGTTGATTCACATTAACCCTTAACAGACATAAGAATCAACAAAATCATTTTAATTATAAACAATAACATTGCGTGTAATTAATTTTTTTTAAATATCCATTTATGTTTATAAAAAAAAATCAACCCACCATGATTGTTATTTTGGGATTCATATTCCACCTAGAATTCATTAAACGTACCTGGTACCTGGAGTTCATTACACTTATGGGCTGCAAGCCAAAAAGGTTGTTATTAAATAAAGATAGATTTACGAAAACAAGGAATTGTTGTGTACAGAATGAAGTAGTACGCCTCGATAATCTTCGCATTACATAATGCAGCAGATCGCATGCGTGTGGAGGCTACCTATATGGCTTATCCGTTTATCAGCAAGTATTATATTTGACAGTTTAATACTAAATATAAATTATTTACAATTCGATGTGATTTTATGACCGTTGCGTAAGACTCTGGTAGTCAGACGTTCACAGCGGGTCACTATAGATATAATCATTGCAATTTTCAGGCGGGCGTTAAACGTATACGGACGGTCTTTTCATTAAGAATCTGTTCCGGAGACGATTGCTGTTGTAATTGTTTTCGTGGTATGAGTACAGTCCACTAGTTGACTGGGGCTTGTCAGTGACGTCCACCACCCTAAAACCAGGCAACAGATCAAGGTCGTTTTTGGCAACTTTCGATGTGGCGGTGGCGGCCTCGGCGACAGGTTCGGGTGACGAGACTACATTACTGCTGACATCCGTCGACGAGGACGTGAATATCGACAAAAATTTATCTACCAGCGACTGTTCGTGTTTTACTTCAGTTTGCGTGCTGTTGTTTTGTCCGTTGTGATTATTGCTGTTGTTATTGACACCGTGGTGTGGCGGAGGACTGGAAGGAGTCTGACCGATTGGTGGACCCGTGTGATGGATGTACGTCATCGGCCAAGTTTGCGGGGGCCCGTCTGTAGAAGGGAAATATTTATCGCTACACGGTCGCCACTGATCCGTGGATTTTCCCACGTGACACCTATGATATACGCGGAAGAAAAAGTACGTTAAAATCCGCCACACCGCCAAAATAAATATTAGTATTTTTTTGATTATTTTTATAATATTTCTTTAACATAAAATATTATGTTCTTTAATCTTAAGTCTGTTAACTTACCATGGATAACTGACCCCTTCGGAATAGCCACATTTATGATCAGGCCGACAACAGTAATCCCAATCTCCTTGATCAACCGGGCAAGACCATATTCCCATGTTGACATTTTCGGTGCAGTACGAACCAGGTCTACACGGTTGTCCATTTACGGTGAATCTCATCCATGTCCACTCTAATCCACCCGGAACTATTTATAGAAATAAAAATACATTTTATTTAAAAGCTCAAAGATTTTGAAGTATGTTTTTAATCTCACAGTCATTGGCCGTAGGGTATTTGGCTGCGGGAGAGCTAAAGCAATGGACTTCACTGAAATCCCATGTGTACAACACGAATTGTTGGTCTAGACTAAAATGTTGATTTGGTTTCAAATCTCTCATCTCGATGTCACTCAACTCGCAATAACCTCCACTATATAAAAGTGGAATAACGTGAAATACTAAATGTTATATGAAAAATGCACTTATATATAGTCTAGTCACCAGTGCTATATGGTGTTAAGACTAAGAAAATCTGTACCTACAAGTAGCTGAGTGTAGAACACCGAAAATATTGGTTTTCCCTGGCTTTGTTGCACTCCATTTTACATTGGTATTCTGACTCGACGGTCATAGACTTTTTGATGGCCGATGGCAACAGTCTGGCAGTACCTCCAAAATTAATGTAACACACTGAAAACAAGAATATGAAAATGTGAGTGAAAAAATAAATCTTGAATTTAATAATTATATTATGTCCAATTTTTTTTTTTGCGTTGTATGTTAACTGTGAACGAATAATTTTCTATTTATACAAGTATAATAATTGTGTCCGTTTAATAAAACGCGTGACTTACGCTTTTTGGCCACCCCGTAGACAGTTGGCACTTGGGTAGGGTTCTGTCCATACAGATTGAACAAGTTGTGCACACCTCCCGGAACTCCAGACTCGCCGTTGGTGGGCCTGGTAGACACAGGAGTGTATTCTCCCGGCATCTGGAAGAATGTGGTTGGTGGCATAGATGGCACATAAGTACCCGTGGGTCTTGTAGTTGTATGGAAGACAGTCGGCGTGACGGGATAATACCCGGATGGCGGTGATAGAGTTGTTGGTGGAGGAAAGTACTGAGGTGGTGGTGATGGTGACGATTGAGGACCAACAGGATAATACTGTGGTGGTGGTGATGGTGATGGCGATGGCGACGGTGATGGTGACGGCGACTCCGATGGTACCATGGGGAAGAATTGTAGTGGGGGTGATGGTGGTGGACCATACTTTGGACCGTATGATGACGGATTCAGCGGAGGAGGCACACCATACTGTGGCCGGTACGTGGTGAGCACGGTGGGCGTCAGATCTTGTCCAGGGACCAAAGGCCACCCGGATTGAGGCAGGACCTTGTCCAGTTCACACCCACGACCGTAACTACCACGGTTGTAGACATCACAATTGGAATCTTCGACAAAATGTTTAACCGGGTCCATGTCGAGTACTGGGTAATCGGTCAGGTAACAGTTGTCTGACCATTTACCAGTAACGGGTGGTCCACGGCTGCAAAACACATGAATAACATGATATACCACAAAGTTAGTTATATGGTTACAATATTGGTATGATATATTAATATGTATATGATGAACGGAACACGTTATTTATAGTAAAGTTTTTTCACATAATGTCGTATATATACCGAAAGCTGAATACTCGGCAAGTGAAGTGTTTTACGTGGAGGCAAATGAGTTCACACTCGTGCAAGTTCTCCGTCTGCACTGAGAATTTCACTATGGAAACTTCCAACGTTATACCGCTCCGAATTCGTTCAAAACAATCTAAAATCCGTACATAAATAATGAATATATAAATTACATTTATAGATACATGAATCTGTATCGACTATGACATAAAATTAGAATCATGTAGAAAGTTCCTCAATAACTGTCACATCGACCAATTACTTCGATTTAACTATTCATCAAATATTTGTTTTAGTACTCACATCGATAGAATGGTAAAAAACAAAAAGTGCATTTCAAATTCTGGGATTTATAATTCATAGCACTAAATTATTTAAGCATTATGTCTAAGAACCTTCCATGTTTGTTCACTTCTAGAATATGGATCTTGAAATCTATATTTATCCGAAGACTATATAGGTCTTTATTAGGTCAGTAATGTGTAATTTTTAAATTATATATTGTTTTCAAAATTAACAATCACCTAAAGATTCAAAATTCCTAGACTTGTCTCTTGCCACAGTAAATTAGACTACATTTCTTATTCTCAGAACTAAATGATTCACTGGACGTTCCTTATTATTCTAGAAATAAGTCCCAATTCTGCCTACCAATAACATAAGACTTCTTATAGGCATATTCATACTTGGCATGGTATGCTCAAAGCTGCAAATAATAATAATTTATCCTTTAGCCACACTACCACTTTTATTTTATTTAAGTATCATTTTAAATGTATATTTAGTACTCTGTTTTTTCTGTGTACTAATTATTTATCTATATTAGTTCTCTTGTATTCTTACCACTCATATGTATACTTTTCTACCCAATTTCTAATAATAAAACAATAATAATTATTTTATTATATTTTATTATTATTATTTATTATTGTTATGCAATATGTAAACATTTATAATGACTAACGAAAAGATGAATTATTGACGTCAACCTAGTACATAGTCACATCCATTTTTGTGTTTAATTATTTTGATAATGGATGGTTTTAAATTTTAATGTCATTCAATTTTATTTTAAATATGAATAAAATAAATATCGACTTAAATAAAAATTAGAACTTTTTATAATATTATTTATTATTATCAAATACAATTAATGTATTTCGCATTAATTTTTTTTTCAATGTAAAAAATGTAACTCTTCACGCTAAAGCCATACAGATAAACAAAAATCTGTGACAGTCTCACCAGTATCCCAGTTTTTTGCAGGTTGACATCCAGGCTGGCTAAGTTCATTTCGTGCAAATACGTCACAATCTCTATCTGGGACTAAATCTTGGAAAATATCCAATTGCCTAAGCATTTTATCGCCCAAATGACAATTGTCCATAGAAGACGTATAACTATATCTGTTGAAAAAAAAACACGATCAAACTTATTGTTTAAAAACATTCGTTAATTCGTTTTATAATTTACCTGTAACTGAATACATTGCATGTGAATGTCTGTTCATTAGCGCACATGGTCTCACAGCCGTAAAGAGACGGGGCATTAGTTGATTTTATAATATTGTCTTGCTGTAAATGGTGTCCCGTTCTGGCTTTTATGAAACATTCTGTAAAAAATGATTTACATCTCATCAACACATAATTATAATACTCCAAAATAACAAAATAATACAATACACGTGACTTTATATAGACATAACAAACGAAAATAACATAGCACATAAACTAAAAAATAAATAATTGTTAAGAAACTTTTTAATTTTTTTCCACGTGTAGTAAAGGGTATCCATACAGTCAATTTGTCATATAAATTTAAACATTGGACATTAAAATTTAAAACATTTATAGATATACATACAAGAAGTAAAATGGTATAGTAACATTATATAATAAAATAACAATCATCATAAGTACTTTAAAATTTTACTATAACTACTAAACTACCTAATATAAGACGTATTATACGTCTACTATGTAATAAGTATGTATCAACTATTATCAAAAATTCAATACCCTGCTTTTATTATCCTAGGTATTCAATAATAAACATTGTAATTTAATAAAACAATTAGGTGAATAATTAAATTATTGTAAACGTAAAGTGTATTCAAATATACTATCTTGTATCTAGTATTTATATTATAAATTATAATACAAAATGAAGTATAAAATTAATACGATATACACGGTGTATCATAGAGAAATGACAATTTTATATTAAAATTACATTTGAATGTGTCAGATTATTGCGATACACTCTGTATATTACAAATAAATACCACTTACATACGTTTCCTGTCCCTTTCATTTTAAAATACTGTTTTTTTTATACGAATAATTAACATGCAATTAACATAAATTTGCACTATTTTCGAAATTTACACGTTTTTAGATTTTGCAGAAAAACAAAATATTATAGCGAGTATGGCTAGACAAATGTTTCTCCGGCCCTGCCAAAAATAAATATTATCTGAACCAGAACTTATTTCTGTGCCAATATTAAGAAGACGTTATACCCGTATGTGTTGTTTTTGACTTACTAATGTAGATCATACTAAATTTTCGTTCAGCAGAACGCATTTTGTGATGTTATCTTTAATATTACAGTAAATTTAACTATTATCAAATTTAAAGGTAAGAATATTATCTAGAGCTTTATTTCATAGGCTTTTATTGATATCATAATTTTTAAGTGAGTTATGGTTATGTAAAATATTAAAACTTTAAAATGCTCGTAACTCGCTTAAAAATTAAAATACCAATAAAAGCCTATAAAATGCCCTAGATAATATTCTTACCTTTAAATTTAATAATAGGTAAATTTACTCTAATATTAAAGCTAACATCACAAAATGTGTTCTGCTGTACAAAAATTTGGTATGATCTACATTAGTAAGACAGAGACAACACATGCGGGTATAACGTCCTCTTAAGTATGAATTCGCATTATCAAACCAAAAATATCGTACGTCACTCCCCCATCCTTCGGTTTTCCGATTTTGCGCATTTCCCCAGCCACCCGCCAAAGTATAATAATGCAATTGCAAGAATAGGTGAGTGAATTATATTATTTTTTCATGACATTCTAACCATTAATCGATGCTGGAAGTCGATTAACTTCCGTTGGTGCCAACGTTGGTTGTATATTATTCAACAAAAACCGGACATCATTGTTATACAGGTCGGTTGGTCTAATTAAAGACACGCCGCCGCCACCACCACCTCCTCCACCACTGAAAAGTTCTTGCACGCCTGGTTTCAACTGGTCATAGAACACTTTGTCGGCACCACCATATCCCACTTCATTGCCTTGTTGCCACTGTGGATTGAGATCTTGCCATAGGTCCTGTTCGGACCCACTCCATTTACGCCTTTGCCCATACGGACTGGCCAGCTCCGTGTATCGACAGCTAGGCGACGCATTTACGTTTTTTTCGAAAAAGTCATACTCCACGTCCGATTGGAAGTCCGAGGATAGGTCTAGTTTGTCGGAAGGTACGGATGATAGTTGGCAACTACTATAGGAATCTAACTTCATGTCGTATCTATGGTGAAAATAAAGAAAAACGCGATAAAAACGATGCAGATAATTTCTATATTATATAATATGTAATATAATACAATTATAATTTAATTATTTTAGCTATGCACATACACTAAGCTTATAATAACATTTCTTTTTTGAAAAATTCAATTTTTATGGCTATTTTAAACAGCACAAGAATGAATAATGAATTTATATTAAATAAGCGAGTTCAAGTTAAAGCCCGTTATTAATTTTTCAATAGCCATGTACTTTTATGGTGATTTTCTATTTGAAAAATTGTTAGTGATGTTACTAAATTGTTTGATTACTATACATCGTTTGAACTTACTAAAAATTGTATTGATTTTTTTGTGTGTGTGTGACTGTATTTTATTTGATATAGATATTAAAAATTAATTCAATTAAGATATAGGTAATTTAATGACTGGATTCAATTAAATTTAAATTTTTTATACATGTACATAGTTTACAGCATAATATACAGCTTATACCAAGTTTATATTATCTTATTAATTTTCCTATCATATATCTTTCTGTATGTTCAAAAATAATTACATATTAGGTTTTAAAGAAATATATAATTATGATTAAAATATAGTTATTTTTAAAAAATAATAATAATATAAAAATACAAACCTGAAGTTAAATCCTTCACAACGAAATTCTTTTTCGTATTCACAATATAGTTCACAATCGCCTTTTGAATCAGCTGGCAGGGTTCTTTGAATGTATTTATCGGTCAGTCGACGGCCTCCCACAAGCTTAATGAAACACGCTATTCAAAAACAATCTAATATAGGTATTTTGTTGATGTTTTCATAATATAATAATAATAATTTTAGATTCTGATGTAAATATACAATGAAGGTTTAGTTAAATGGTGTAGGTATATTGTGAAGTATGAATAACAGTATTTTCAAAAGTGCGCTAACAATTAATTTAGATGTTGAAAAAAATATATATTTTTTTATAGGTTTTATTATTTTATGATTAAAAATATATTACAATTTATTCTTCCATTTTGACGCCCTGGGCTTTGTTATTTAAATAATCAATATATTCATAATTTAATAAATTATGAATATTTCACAATTATAATTTCAGCGGTTCTGCACAACTGGTTCAAAAGAAGTAAAAGCTCGTGCACAAAGCTTTTATACATATTTAAAAATAAATTTAATTTCTACTCGTATTTATTAGTTTTATTTATCATTTTCCCTTAAAAAAAATCTCGAGTTCTCCTTTGCTTTTCCTGATTTTGAGATAGGAGTTTCAAATTGTAGAGCTAATTCCTAGTCAAACAATGTATTATTGTTGTATTTTAAATATTTCTATAAATTAAAGAACAATGATAATTTTTATTAAACAATATCAATAGTAGGTATTTTATAATACTTATAATACTTATAATAATTATTTTCTATCTTACTGACACATAATATTTAGTTATATTCATGATAATAACATATTATTCTATTCATTTTAATTAAAATAATAATTTATTTTTATACCTACGCATTGGTAGATTCTAAAATATCGATTTGTTTTGCTTTCTTTATAACTCTTTTACGATGTAGTATAACACACTTATTGAGTATATTGATATTTTTTTTGTTCTATCTATACTATGTTGAATAATTTCAAATGGTATTGTAAGACATACTTTTAAATTTGCAAGAGTGCATTATGAATGGTCTAAAGTCTAAACTAATAAAAACATATACATATTACAAAGACTCACTAAGGAATACAATTTTAATACGTAATATTAATCCTATCAGAGCAATTTTTCTGCAATTAATAGTGATAATCTCAGAAAAAAAATTTAATTGTAATATTATTAAACAAATATAACTGTAAAACAGGCTAATGCTCGGTCTAAACAAAAATCAACGGTGATTAGGGTAGTACGTAATTACTAATTATAATTTATAGCAATTATAGCAGATTATTATTTCTTACATAAACAAGACAATATTATACTTTTATCAACTTTCTAGTGAAATTAATTAGTTATCAAAAAGGATAAAGATGTTGACTATATTATGTCCACAGTAAACGTACATTACCTAATATTAGACTTAGACATATAATAACAATGTGAAATAATAATATAACAAAACGATTTTCGCTGAATAATTTCAAATGGCTATTGGTATCTCTAACAAATATTAATTATATTATAATATAGCCACTGTCCACTGTATCGATCACCTAACGATGCGGTGCTCACATTTCCCATATGACAGCTGTAGACTGCGGGCGATAAAATGTCTACGCTTGTCACTTACGTAAAACGTTAAATTCGTTATTTCGCACGAGGCATAAAATATATAACACATATTACAGTAGCTGGTAATCGGCAGAACCATATTATTGTTCTAGTGTCGAAAAATATTCATACAATAATATTGTTTGCAATATATTATAGCCTGCAGTGAATTGTAAATACGCACGCTAGTTAAATGGAGAATATTACCTAGATACTTGTTTTTATATTAAGCATGCGTATAGCAATACACAACAAGACGTGTTTTATATTACAATATTATTATTTTCGAATTCTCATTTTGTCTCATTTAGTAATCAAAAAATTATTACCGTACATAATATTGGATACTGCAGTATAATCAGTAATCGCTAGATATTACATTGTTATTACTAGAGATGTATTGGTACACGGTACCAAACATTTCGATGTTAATATACTTCAACTTCATTATATAGTCAATATAATTAAATATATATATATTTATTTGTGAATTATCAATAGAATAAATAATTAGTTCTATAATATTTTACTTTAGACGTTTCTAATGTAGAACGAATTCATGTTTTCTTCGCCGTTCCATATATTATGTTGTACTATTAACTATTTACTCGTTGTACACACTAGTATACATAGTAAATAAACGATTTAAAAAAATAAATAAATACAAAATTATTTAATTTTACTGCTATTTGATGTGTAATTAAAATTTAACGCTATACTTCTGCTTAATATGAAATAAATAAATATATTTAAATTTATTTCATATGTTTATTTCAATACTTGAGTAAAAATGTATTTAAATATATTGTCCATTAACTATTTAAATACAAATATATTTACAATAAAAACATTATTGATACACTAACTTTAAACACTTATTAGTTATTTGTCTATGAAAATTGCTTTGTGTTCAGAATCAAAATTTATCTGGATAAGTATTTATTTGTTACAAAAAAAAAATATTTTTATTGAAGGGTTTAATATTTTTTAAATAATAAGTGATGAAAAAATAAGCTGTAGACTAGTCCTCGTAAGATTTAGTAAAAACACTAAAAACTATTGGCGATTTTGAGGTATGAGCAACGAGGAACCGTTCGCGAACGGTTACCTCGTTGCTCATAACGCGAAATCGCCATTAAAAGTATAATTAATTTTTTTATTTTTAAATATATTTAAAAATTAATAAATTTAAATATAATTTAATATACATTTAAAATTTTTATTATAATCATTTGATTTGTGTAACCTGTTAATTAGGTGATTCCAAGATAATGCGATTAAAATAACTAGGGCAGAGAAGTTATAGGATTTACATGTTTTATTCTGGGCCTCTATTTTATAGCAAACCAAGATATAAATATAAGTCATAGGCCCTACAGTTGAAATTTAAAATTTTTTTTTGCATATTTTTACATATTTTAAAGATTTTAAAAAAAATTGCATATTTTGTTATTTTGTGCATATTTCATGCATATTCTACATAAAACTGTATGGTATTATTTTATACTATATATATAATTGGACGAAGTTGCGGGTGACGTTGGAATGAAAGTAAAAACAAAATTTAACCAAGTTTTAGAAAAAAATGATGGGTTTGCAATAATATTAAAAATTTTAAAAATTTTGAATGGAGAAAGTTCATCGATGGATGGTTTACCAGAAGACCTAACGGGAAATGATTTAACATTTTATAAATATGCACCAATAACATCAACAGACGTCGAAAGAAGTTTTTCAAGGTACAAAACCATACAGGCTGATAATCGGCGATCATTCGACGTAAAAAATATTAAAAAAACATTAGTTGTGCAATGCAATAATTTATCAGGTAAGAAAAAAGTTATTTTAAAACTATTTTTGTATTAATATATTTTATATTTATTTTAAGGATAAATCCAAAATTCGAGATTGAAGAAAACCATACTAACAATCGGCGATCATTCGACGTAGAAAATATTTAAAATAAAATTAATTGTGCATTTGTGCAATGCAATGATTTTTATATTTCTTTTATATCTATTTTTTTTATTTTACTAAATTATAATTTAATTTTTTTGTGCATATTATCTTGCATATTTAATGAATTTGAATGCATATTTTCAATTTTTTATGTGCATATGTGCATGCATATTTTTCCAATTTTACCTCCTATAACCTCTCTGCCCTAGTTATAAGATAGTAACTACTTATTATTATGAATGTTAGGGTCACTAATTCGATTTGGAATCGTTTATATATTATCATATTCAATAACCACGTCATGTTTGATTGTGAAAACTAAATTAAATATTACAATAAATTAATATTGTTTAATAGTTTTAGAGATCGATAGTAGATAGATACATAGTACATTGTACATACTATTATACTACTCACTTGTTCTATCTCTACATTGCAATATTTTCATGAAAAGATCGTACTCCGGATCATCGTACGGTCCTGATTTTGGTAGATCTAAACCAAGTAGACAAGTGCCATTTCCATTTCCGTTTAATCTGTAGGATACATTAGATATGTATAGGTAACTTTTTTTGTTTTTGAATTACTGTTATTAAACTTTTCAGGTCAAAAAAGATTGACACGATATTATTTTAAACTGACTACCCAAACTCACCCATAACTGTATGCGTTGCACAACATTCGTTCGCATTCGTTACTGCATTGTTTTATGTTTGTGGTGGATATTGTTTTAGTCACATCTGAACTATTTAAACGTTTTCCAATGGCCACCCTCTCGAAACAATCTATTATACAAAAATAAAACTTATTTTATTATTACTTTAATATTACTTTTAATATGAAATTAAATACTATCGTAAATAGTATGACAATATATTATTTGGGTATCATACATTTATACAAACTAGTTTTAAAGTTTTCTTGGGTATTTTATTAACTATAATATTCTACATTGTTTTACTGCACGTTTATTCAACTAGACAACCATACTATATTATATTATACTCTTTAAAAATAGAACATAATATATTGCTATAGTAAAGTAGACGATTTAAAAATTAAACATAACATATTTTATATCTAAATATAAATAATTATTAGTTCGTCACAGATATTGAAATATTGTGTATATCAATTAAACATGTTTTCAACACACTATAAATGTATACATAAACAACAAGGTTTAGATACTATGAATCTTGGCAAAATACAATTTTATGATTTATAATTTAATATTTTTATTTTTTATTTAAGGTGACACTATTTAATGTTTATTGTTTTATTTGGAATTTAAATTATTATAATTTAATTTAATAACGTTTTAATTGTGACTATGAGCTAGTGTATCTATAACAAATTAACAGAATATTTATGTCCTGGTGTTATAATATGTAAATACTAAATAATATTCATTATTTATAATTTATTTTCAAACCTATTCCATTTTTGCAATGTATTGAAGTAAATATCAAAAAAATTAAGAAAATATTTAAATACGTTCATAGTTTACTATTATATTATATTATTATATTTAAATATTTTATGTTTTTAATTTATTTAAGTGCACATATTTTTGTGTTGTTAAATATTAATATTTGAATTGAGTTCTTGAATTTTATTACTTATACTTTATACTAAACATGATGGTTTCAAATTTAAATTGAATATAAAATGATCATATTAATTATGTGTTGTTTTCAAAATGTCGTAACAACAAAATGTAATAGAAGTTTTTTGTAAAATATTTTGAACATTATATAATATGTAACATTTATTTATTAAAAAAAAATGTAAATATAAGTAAAGTATTAATAATATAGTATAATATATTATTATATTGGAATCACAAGTATATATTAAAAACAAATGGAAATTAAAATATATTTTATTATGTTTGAAAAGTGTCGTGACATTTTAAAAATGTTTAACAATTAATATAGTGTTTTTATAGTGTTACTTATAAAGTTATAACATTATATATTAATATATTAATTATATAATAATTAATATTATATTATAAATCATAATTTATATTATATATTATGTATTCATCTTCTGTTTAGACTGAAAAATATATTACGTGGAATAAGTGAACAACATTATATCCTTTATTTTGTTTGCAGTCGTTTATTTCGATTTTCTATGATTTGATAACTTAAAATATTAAGCCATAGATGATAAAATTGTGCATACTTGTAAATAACAAACCATAAGTATAATATAAGGTTATTTTAATATTATAAAATAGCTATATCGCCACGTACGATTTGGGTGGAATGATAGGCTTAATATAATATATACCTTTGTTAATACAACATGTTACATTTTTATATATATTTATATTAATTTACCTAGGCATAAATACAAATGAGTCGCACAAGCAACTATATAATATAAAATACAACCGCGTTTCACAATCGCCACTGCTCGGATTACGCGGTACGTTAAAATCTTCACACATCACACGTGGTTCACGTATTCGTTTATCTACATAGGTATTATATCAGCGTGTCAATGCCTCATGGCTCATAGACTCCATCTACTGGAATGCATCCGGGATGGCGATTTTCACTTGCAATTAAACGATTTAATTTGTCATACCGACAAGGCTGCTGTGCTTATTTTTTTTTCTTAGAGTTTTTTGTCTACGATATGGTTGCGTACACATATTATACGTATTATAGGGATAGGTAGAGGTAGATAAGAACACGCATGAACTTCCGTCTATACGAGGAAATTTTTCGAAACTGCTATAGCGTTTTCTTGTATTCACAATATGTCGTAAAATAATAAAATATTATACGTAATTTTATACGAAATGTAAATAACGTTACAAATATTGTTTCGCCATCACGTCGAGATTATTGACGACAAACAACAGTTATGTACAGCACAGATTTTTTTAAAAAGCATCGCAATACAAAATAATGTTATAATATTATATTAAGTTATGATATACATAATACAATATTATTAAATAGCAATCGTGGTTTACTAATATATTATATTAATATGTAGATACATAATATAAAATTTTATAACTTTTAAATTTTCGAAATAATATTTCAAAGATATATTATGTATATACTTATTATCCCGATGTGTGATTTCCTGCGTTAGTTAATTGAAAAAATGGGTAAATATAATAGGTATCTGGTATAGTCAATAGGTCCTGTTGTGTTAAACCATTATTATGCATGTCTATATACACTATATACAATTAATATATACCTATATTTCTAGAAATACATATCTAAATAAGAGAGTATATAGTATTTTAACTAGCAAGGTTATATACCTCCTTATATACATAAAATGTTAACCATACATTCACGCTTCGCTATAGCATGTAAAATAAACTTGAAGCATATTGGTACAAATGATACATATATTTATACTTATAAATACAAATAAAACTGAACATTTTATTAAGTGATGTTTTGCGAAAAAAATACCTAAACGTAATATTATAAACGGCAATGAATTAAACCGTTTGAACCGTAAAATCGAATGTATCGCGAATAACTACTACTATATTGTTTGTAATTCTGATTTTATATTCATTTTTATATCAAGATACATCGTTTATTAAATATATATTTTGGTTTATTTAAATTTAAAAAAAAAAAATGTTATTCTATGGTTTAGTTAATTAGTGTTTTTACAAATTATAAATGTTTGTTTAATCATTAACTTAATTATTGAAGTTATATTTTTGATTTTGGAATCAGTTATAAACGTATATTCAAATATATCTTGAGCGAGTTTCAAAGATATTTAAGAGCCTATTAGATGATACGTAAATCTATTATAAAATGTATTATACATTTTAGTTTATAGATGTAGGATACATATAAAAATTAATAGATGACATACGATATCGCTAGTTTAAGACACACACAGTGCATAATATAGTATATCTATATTATAAAATACAAATATTGTTACATCACTTATTCTTATTTATTTATCGTTCATACTGTAACGTTAACTATTAAAGCTCATATTTGTACTTCTGACTTTCTGAGTTCACAATAGTCAATAAAGAAATAAACTACCTATACAACTATACAACTTTTATCACAATTGAAAAACATACTCAATTAAATTTTAAATACCTAATGTATATAATTTACATTACTTTATAAATATACAATATACATATTAATAAACGTCTATAAGTATGCAAAAAAATATAATTATTTTTTTCTACGAGTATGTGATGCTATACTGTTATAATGAAAAATAGGGACTAAAGAAATTTTAACTAAAGACTTTCAAGTATAACAATTGTCCGTATAACCGGTGAAATAAATGAAGGCCATCATTTTGTGAAAGTGTACAATATATTTTTATCTCATGGGCGCCGATCATGGATATCGATCCTCAAAATCGTTGTTTCATCGTTTCTAGAAATAATAATTTAACTAAAAATCAAAGAAGGTAATTTTACTCTTCTATATGAACTGATTGTGAAACTTTCAGGACACATTAATTATCCATGGATTTAAATAATATACTAGTTTCATGATATTTTTAATAATTATTTAATGTATAATGTAGTTAGTTGTATAGTTAATTTGATTTTGGTACAATAATAATTTCCATTTTTGGAATATTATTAAAATAAAATGCGAAAAGTTGGTTATATATCTAATATTTGAATAATCAGAAATAAGTATACCTATGAATTTAATGTTTTAAAATCCTCGAAATATTTTCAAACATCAACGCACCCATATACGTGAATAAATATTGAATATACCTATATATATTATAAGTAGGGAACGGATTTGAATGCAAATTGCATTTTTGTTTTTGAATGTCCAAAAATATTACTTTCCAAGCACAAAGTTCATTTCAAGAAATTAAAAAATATAACTTTTACTTTGCATTTTTTTGCATTTTTATGTTTTTAAGTAATTTTTATATAAAAAACGATAAATTCAATAAAAATTTAGTTAACATTCATTCTAAAAAAATAAAATTAATTATTATTTATCGTATATGTCGCAATTCTATTTTTATTATTTATTATGTTTTTACCGATCAGATAAATGTGACGCCAGACGAAATTATTGTTGACACATGTAGACACTTAGGTTATACATATATACATCATACACGCAACATGCGAGATGCGAATAATATAAAATATTATATATTATGATATGATATATATTATATAAGTAATTAATACCTAAAAATAAGAATTTATATAATTAAATAAATTTGTTCAATATTAAAAATAATTAAGAGCAGTTTTTTAGTGCTTTTTTTAAAAAAAATGTCTATTATGAGTGCATTAAATCGTATTTTTTTGTTTTTTAAAGCATTTAAATCCGTTCTCTAATATTGTAAGTTTAAAATTACTTTATTTAATTATTAAAATATGAGATACCTACATGAGCGGTTGAGAAATTATTTTTTTTACAATTATTCATGGAAACCTATATAGGCACACAGTTGGTGTTTCGGAGCTATGGATTCATGAATTTCTCATAGCACGTAAAGGACGCGAATCAATCGATTGCCAAAATTCGACCTTCAGGCTATAAATTAGGTACGTACCTATCACATCCATTGGTACGCAACGATTATAAACACATTTTATCAAAACGTTATGTTATGGCTCAATTATTCCATTTTTTTCTGATTTCAGATGTACACATATTTTTGGATTTGAATGAAAAAAAAAAAAAATTTAAAACGTAATAAAAATAATTTGACGACCTATTCATAAACACGATATTATTAATTATTGGCTTATAGTGCTTATACGTTTGCAAGTTTCACATTGGCCGTATATAGATATATACACACTAAAGATGCAGTCTAAGAACACTTAATATAACAGGTTTGAGTATAAAATTTCAAATTGAGTACTTGCCAGAAAATCGTATTTTTAATAATACGATAGGTACTAATAATATTATTGTTTTCATAGATAAAAAACAAAATTGTCCACTTAAATAATTCAACTTATTGTGTACATTGTGTACAATGTACATTTATATATTATATATTCGTATAGATCCAACAAACGTACTTTAATGTATACAATTATACGCTGTTTTAGAAAACAAAAATAAAATTAATTCATATTAGGTATTAGGTACTTAATATGTTATGATCGTCAACATTGATATGATGATTTAATGTATGGACAATCCAATATGACAATCATTGTGTTTTATTTGAGTAAAAACCAATGAATTTGAATAATATATAAAAACAATTTAAATAATTAATTGGTATTAAGTTGATAGTGTGGTATGCAATAATAGGTAGGTACCTAATATATTTTTATTCTATGCTCTTGATATTTTTAGCATAAAAAACTTTATGTTGCAATTTAATATTAGTTTTAATAATTTTACTAGGTGTGATAAAATAGAATCTTGTTACAATTAGTACATACCAAGGAATTTAAATTCAACAATATATAAAAACAGTAAGAAATGATGTTAGGTGATAAATTTAACAAAACCATTAAAATTTAAACTTGATATAGGTAAGTAGGTATACTTCATAAATAAACAGTAATTAATAATAATTAAACTTATTTCATCAATAACCTCTATTTCTATTTAAAATAAAAGTTTATTATTATATCAGGTATAATTTGTTTCAGAAAGTGATTATTAATGAATATGACATATTCAGCATTAAAAACGTTCTATAGGTATCTACCCTACTTCTTTAAAAAAGTAAAATACTAATAAATTGTACAACTAAAATAAATTATATTTATTTATTTTTTAAATTTCTTCATCGGCTTACAATAAATTACATGTAAGCTGTAACAAAAGTTCAGAATAATAAATTATTGTCAAACAGTAATTTTTTTTTTTTATGTTCTATAAATAATAATTCTTTTAATTGATTTATTATTTTAGAACTTTTATACATCGAACACTTTTGTTAGATAAGTAGAACAAATAATTGTCTTTATAATATTTTATTTCAGCTGAAACAATCTAAATATGTATGTACCTACGATTCAATTTTCACTCGTATGACGATTACTGCGATGTCATTAAAAGTTACAACATTATGGTATAATTTTCGCGTAATTAGTAAAAAAACAAAATTATAATAATAGTAATAATACTAATAAGTAATAAATAATAATACAGACCGTTGATGCCCTGTAGGTTCAGAAAAGAGCCGGTGTTGGTGACGGTGAACACGTGGAACAACGACACGACATAGGCGCCAAACGTACGCATCTCGAGGCTCAGAAAAAAACGTAGCTAAGCACCGTAAATTGACGTGAAGTAGGTATTAAAGATGCCACAGTATAATAATATTACGACGTAATATAGTTTTAAAGGCGATCGTGACGATAACGACGGTTAAATTATCAATATTTATAATGTAATTTATATTATACACATTTATTTTTACGCAACATTTTGACGCGTTCGACGCGCTCGGACCGCGATCACTGTAATCGCACACACATCGTACGCTCGCGTGGGTGTAAATTAAAAGTAAAATGTATCGCCCACGTCTTGTCGCGTGGTCGTGTCGCGCGCAGACTTACCATCGGCCAGAAGCGGTCTACACTATACGACAGTATAATGTAGTTCAGAGCGGTCAGGACATAAAATGCCGTGATTTGCCAAATACCCATAATAATTAACGTCCGTATGACGATATCCATAATAATAATAATATTATCTACCACTACCGCTGTACTCTGCCACTATACCGTATTACAATATGTACCACTACCACGCCGCTGTACAATCATATTATACTTACCTACCTATACCGCCACCGAGAAACCACCCGACCATTTATAATTCGGCATATCACAAATCGATGTCGTTCCGGGCGTGAAATCGAACTCGCACACACTGTCTTAAGATAAAAAATTATTCGACGAAAAAAATCGTTCGAACGCGTGCCGCCGCCGTCGACGAGGACAGACAGATCGGCGACAAAACCTCGTGCGTTTTTAGTCGAAACGTGTTGTACATACGACATACCTATAAAGACTACACGGCGGGTTATCGAAGAAAGTCTAACCGGTACCTATAGGTTTCAACGTATTTAAATAACCTAGGATAGGATGACGATGTCCAGTTATATTAGTTACACGCGTGTGTTAAGTACGTAGCTCGTAGGTTTATATCATTGCGTACTCGTCTGCATATTTTCATTGTCACTTTCGTCGAAAGTACATGTTAAGTAACGTTTAAATAATTCCATGATTCTCCGTGTTTCCATGAATATTTTACTGGTTTGATTCGATTATAATTGGAACCCATATAGTATCTAATTGTCAATTATAATTTTTTTTTTTTATTTAGAAAATGTTTAGAAACATTTACGCAGACCTGCTGTTACTGCTGCTAATACCGACCTATAGTGTTTATTATACGTATAAAATCGAGAGAGTACACTATTTTTAAAAAAATTTCATATTCATTTTTTTTAAATGTATTTATTTTTTATAATTTTAGTAAAAATAAATAACAATTTTTATAAACTATATTTCTATAATCATAGAAATATTATAGCTATAATATAGCTTGTAACGTACATTAATTGTGGTCGAAATATTTCGTAAGATTTTCAGCTAAAATAAAATTATTATTATTAAAAAACAAATAGGTATTGATAAAATGAGTTACTTACATTAGGTACTTTTTAAAATATATTTCTGTAGTTTGTTATGTTTTTGTGATCAAAACTTTATTTTTATGTTACTTAATTTATTATCGTATATTTTTTTAAGAATTTATAATAATTGATAAGCGATACACCTAATGGCAAATCTGATAAAAATCGGATAAATCACTAATGTAAAAAAAAATTTCCTGGTAGGTATAATTAAAAATTAATTAGTTTTATAATTTTATTAGAACAACTGCATCATATTATCTTAATATTATTGTCAAACTTGCGTGACAGTATTAAGATTATTTATTATTATAATATTATCTACGTATGTGCAATATTTATTATTTTATAGAATCCAATGTTTCATCATTAAAGACTATCTTGGGAAAAATAAATGTTTTTATTATGTAATTATATACACCTATAGAATGTACTTTCAAGAAATAAATCATTTACTAGATGACGGTACGTACAATAATATTTATAATATATATATAGCTTATAAATGCTTACATAGCTACCTACAAACAACTATAAAAGCAACCACTTAAAATAGCTTTTTAACTTTAATTTATTTAATGTATTGATAATGTTTACCTATGTACTATCATGTGTATAGGTACTATTATGTATTTATGTGTACAATTACTGTATTGTTTTCATCGTTTACATATAAATAATATTTAATAACAACTATTATAAAAAACAAAATCTTTTGAACTTTTATAAATCCAAGCCATTTATTAAGTAAAAAAAAAAATATATATATAATGATATAGATACAAATCTAAGTAGATATTATAATATACCTATAGTACAAATGTATATTTAAAATGTACCTAATTTGTTCTGTATTTTAATTTATGATTGAGTAGGTCCTTACTTTATTTTAAATTATATATGGATTTATATATAAAAGGAAATACATTGAATTCTCAAAATGTAATAGAATAATATAATACGAATTTATAAGTATTTTATGTTACATATAAGTAAATGCTAATTATTACAATATTATTGATTAACATATTGATTTTTTTTTAACTTTATTACAACAAATTACGGGTCTCGTAGTTTTTACATCTCAGTATTTACTATTTAATATTTAATACCTATAGATTCAAAAAAAAAAAAAAAATGATTGTAAGCACTATCAGGTAAATATTTATATATCTAATCAATATGTATTATATTTATTTTTCTAACCAAAAAAGCTGTAGAATAGTAGAATACCTAAAAATCTATTTGTGCTTGTATCATGTTGACATGGTAATTAAAGTTATGATATATTATGATAATATAAAAATTTACATGGGAAAACACCTAATCGTTTATAAAATAAACCTATATTTAAAACTATAGCTGCTATATATATTGTTGCTATATACGAAATTATAACATACGTGGTGTCAGCTATAGATATAATAAGTTAGATATTGCAATATTTAAATCGGATATCAATGTACAGCGAACCTATGTTAATGCGCACGACGTTTAGCTATTTAATGAATATTTAATGGTAGATTGAACGTTTTGCAACGTTTTAGTTCTGGTGAAAAAAAAAATAAGTGTATATAGAAGGACGAAATATCGCGTATATTGGTACGAGGACTCGGTAGAAGGTGAAGGTCTCCGGAAAAGTGAAATCTTTATAGTAAAAATATTTAAATTATATTATTTATAATAGATATTATGTAGATATAGATTCAATCTACGAGTAGTTATGTTGCGCTGTAATATACCGACATCATTATTAATTTGTATTTTATAAGCACATTAACTGTAAGCAATTACAAAACAATATGATCATTTTAAACAATAGTTATTTATTATTACTAAATATTATTACCAATAATATAACATTAATTTAATTACTGTTTAGAATGTTAAGATTTATGTTGATATATGTATTGGTTTACCGATAAACTATTCAGGCACATTGCACATTAAATTTAAAAACTCAGAATAGGTACTATCAGTAATTAATAATATGAAATTTTTTAAATTATTATATATTAGTAATTAATTGGTTAAATATTAGTCTAGTAAGTATATCTTCAATGAAATACAATTTACACATTTCTTAATGATTATAAACCTTAAAAATAAGACACAAATAAGATTTAATTTTATTAAATGCATGCAAATTAAGGTCATCCATATTAACATTATTAATTACACTTGTTATGAATTTGACCTTTACCTCCTTCATTATATTCATGGCAGCTAAACCACATTTGTTGAAATGTACCAGTTGATGCTATTATTGAACCACCAATCCAGGCACCAAATCGCCTCTCAGCAGATCCATTAGGTGAAATCATTTTCAATCTCATATTGGCATGTACACGTGTTGTGAGATCTCGATTTAATCTTTCTGGAAAACCCTATTAATATATAGATATATGTATATTGTATATTAATAAAAACTTGTACTTAAAAATATAGTTAAAATATTTTACTTGTATCAATGAATTTCCACCAGTGATAACAATATTGTTATATAAGGTAGGTCTTATGTCCACATCACACATCCCTGCGCTAGTTACAACAATATGGCTCATGCTCAACATAGAACCACCCATATTAGGGCTAGGATCAAATAACATTTCAGGTATTTTGAATCTTTCATTGCCAAATTCCTTAAAATTATAACATTATTTGTATTTATATTTAATTTATTTTTATTTAAAGTTATATTAGTATTAGTATATTTGTTTTTTTGGTTGGAGAATTTGTATTTATATTTTAAGAAATTTCATTTGAAAAGTGTTTTTCTAACTTGCATTTAAAATTATTAATGAATGTTGACTCTAAAGAAATAATTTTAAGATAAGTAAAAGGTACTGTCAATTATCATAATAGTATAATATATTGAATTCACCAAATCATTTTATATTAATACATTTTAAAAAGCAATTTGGTAAGATCCTATAGTTTTATACTATAAATTACGAATGATAAACATATAAACATAATTAGTCAATTTTAAATCATCAACTTGTTTGTTTTTACTTAAATATATATTCTGAGTGGAGCGATAAATATATTGATTTTACAATGATGTGTGTTTTGTTTTTATTTTTTTGTCAATCGTTATAGACAATGTAATATTTAAAACAAGATTTCTTGTAAGTTTTTCAATATTTAATAAAAACAAAAGTTTATTGGTAAGTCACATTCATTTTTTATAACCTTAAACAACTATTTATCTTCAAACGATTTTTGATGTTTGATTCAAAAAATAATGACTGTAAATACTTGAAATTTTTATCAAATGTTTATATATAATAATTTTCTATACGTGATGATTGAATTTTAAAATGAATTTGATTTATTTAATTTATTTATAGAAATGAGAAATAAAGTTTTTTTTAAGTTTTTGTCAATAAAAACAGGTACTTATTAGATAAATTATGACATCTGGGTTTTACTTGTTGCACAATTACGAGATTAAATGCATAAAAAAATTTGTTTCATGTTAAAAAAAAAGTCACTCGGGCTATAGTGCTATACTCATAATAAAATAATGTAAGATCATACTTTTCTTGACGTAGCAAGTTAATTTGTTTGTATTAATAAATTATTAGAAATAACATGGCCCAGTAAATATTATTATTTTCAAGCCCCAGTATTTTTTTTTTAGCTAAAACAAATCTTACAAAAAATATATAGCTGTATAGTATCCTCGCAACTCAATATGTTAACTATGAATGATTATTATTATTTGTAAAATAAAAGTTGAAATTTATTTTTTATTATTGAATTTTATTACTTTGTTATGAGCTTAAAGTTATTATTACTTGATTGTAGCCATTTGGAAACTCGTAATGAGAAGTTGGTAGAGTTGATACAATTTTATCATCATATGGAGTTTCAGAGACTTGCAACACAGAATGCTTAAAATCTTGAATGACTGATTGACACATATAATTATGCCAAGAGTCTGTCACTTCTGGTAGTACGCTTTTTTTTGTCCATATTGGTTTTTCTTTTTCTTTCACCGGTGTCTTTTTTGCAACCATGTAATGTGGTGTCACTTCAATATTATTCTCCTATCATAGATAAAATTTAAAAATTAAATATACATATTATTAATATGATATAACTATGTTATTTGACTTACACCCAAGAACTGTTTGCATTGTGTGCTAATGAAATTTCCACCCAAAGGACATTTGACGACGGCAGATGGTATTACATAGCCGTCGTGCACGGGAATAGCAGACGTATGTATTGCGCCACTATCAACAACAATACTAGTAGGGCGGCCACAAGAATATGCAGCTAATACAGCATTCCTACATAGATAAATAGCCGGCACATGGTACTTTTCAAACATTATTTCTACCAGTTTCTCTCTTTTGGATTTGGTATTTAATGGCGATTCACTGAATAATATTGGATGATACTGCGACTCTGTGTACAAGCACTTAGAGTAAGAGTAATCAACAATCTTTTCGAATAGATCCCAATCTTCGACCATGCCATCTTTCATACAGTTCAATACTTCTTTATCTAGAAATAAAAAAATATTTTACTTAAAATATAACCAAGTAAAACTTTTCTCCCGTGTGAGGGAAAATAATATAAGTGATAGTAATAAACAATTATATAAAAATAATAAAAAATAATAGTACAGACAAAGGAAAATAATACAATTTCTTGTTAACTTTTGGATAGTTAATTATTAAATTGTTCAAGAACCAATAGTATTATTGATAAGATACAATTAAATTAGGTAGGTGAATTTACGCGAACACTATAATGTATTTCATCTTAACAGCCAACCAGCGACTAAGCGAGTTTATTGAAATCACGAACTATTGTTAAATATTGTTTAATAAAAAATTATTTTCGAACAAAGAAGCGAAAGAAATATGTTGTTCTTCCAGGAGAAAAATTCCATTCTAAAAATTCTACCATATAGTAATACACTAATACATTAAGTTATTACTGTTGTTAGATACTTAAAAGCTCATTTCCAAGTAAAACCAAATATTTGGAGTAGGGTAGAAAATTTTTTATAACCTTCGATAATAAAACATTTCTTTACATTTATCAGCTCTTTCATTACGTATTATAATAATATAAATTTTAAATTCAAAAGCCTGCCATGGAGTGAAAAACTTCTAAAGGGAAAAAGAGTAAATTTAAGGTAGATCTATATTTACTTTTACGAGGAACGCGCAATGACGTAACATCAGTGAAATATTTGGTGTTCCCGTTGATCCGATTGCCGGCTTTTGCACCGGGTTCCAGCGCACTCGTATCTGGCGTGCCGTCATTCAATATACCAACTATGGACGGTATTTCTGCTTTTGGACAATCATCTTGGGCGGCACCAATGCGGATCGATTGTGATCCCAAGTCGAAAACGATCGCACCGATTTCATCGCCGCCATACAACATATTGATATTCATGTTTCTGATTTACTATTCACGAAAGTAAATAAAACACAATATTATTGACGAAAAATATAATACCTACAATGATTATACAGTTAATGTTGGAAATTTAGAATGGCGGTGTAAAATTTAGCCATGTAAAATACGTTCACTTATTACGAACAGCTATATAATAACAATAATAATAATCGGGATGTCGATCGATAACTGATGACACGACTATAAACAGGCTTGTTTTTATTGTATTCTTTGGACGTACGTACTTACGGTGTTGCCAAACTTTCAGCACTGTCGCGTGTGAGTCAATTTCGACGATTATCTCTAAGTATCCACTATAAGAAATAAAAATTATTATATAAGAGTAATGGAGTACATAATAACTATGAAACAACTGCGTTAGAAATTATGCAGAATTAAAATTTGATACATGAGAATGGGAGAGGGGAAAAAATCAATAAGCTACCCGGTAGGAGGGAACATCACCATCTGTACATGTATGGGAGGGAGGAGTCGCTAATATTGATTTTAACTACCAACGTGAGGATGAAAACGGACAGCTGTGTATTACCCGTACCCCGGGCGTGAATGTCGAAGAAAACAGATTCGCTTTTCCTTTATTCTCCGATTCCTATTACACCTACCCACCACAAATTCTCATAGTTATTTTACCTTTCTAACTGTTATTAGTAGCGGATCGTGGCTTGAACGACGAGACGATCGCACCCCCTACTAAAATTAAATAAAAGAAGAAAATTAATTTATATTCTTAATTCTATATTTAAAAAAAAGTAATTCTTATTAAAACTGCAGTTTTTAAATTTCTAGTATATTTTGTCGTATGCGAACATTAAATTTGTTTTCCTCAGATACCAGGAGCGTATGGGTACGCATGCACAAACGAGCAGTGTCTGGACGTTTAAGCTGCGATCTTATTGTAGGGTCTGGACGACCGGCAGCCAGGGCCGCATTTAGGGGAGGGGGCACTGGCTACAACTGCCCCGGGCGCCAGTATGTTGGGGGCGCCAAAATTTTTTGGTCAGAAATTTGTTCATTTGTAAAAATTAAAACTTTTACAATTGAAATTATTTTAATAACAGTATTATATAATACATAATATTTATAATGTATTTGTTAGTGTATTATGGTGTTTGAAGTTTAAACAACTAACGTATTTATAGCAATATAGCTATCAGCGATCGAGAGTTATTAATATACCAAATTTGTTGTGAATTTGTGATTATGTCAATAGACATGGGTTATGTATAATAATACAGCATATTTTGTTATCGCGCGCGGCGTGTCTTTTTCTTAGAAAAATACAATTATTATTTATTACTATTTGTCAACGAACTCACTGAACTCAGCGTTTCTAGCCACAGACTACAGTGGTTAGTACTGGTAGTAGGTACTTATGAACGATACTAATGTGACTACTATAAAAATCAATCTTACATTATTCATTTTGCTAATTATTTAAAAACTATTAATTTCAAACTTAAAATAATTTAATGATACAAATAACTGCATTAAAAGCTATTAGGCTTACATTGATTTTTTTTTTTTTATAATATATTGCTTTATTTGTATAATCAAAAATTTGATTTGAATGAATGATAATAGTCATTATTGCTCATTATAAATTGAGGTTCTTAAGTTAAATGTATGAATTATATTTATATAAGTACACAATGACAGTATAATCAAGATTCAAAGTAAGAGTTAAAGAGTGTGTAAGCTGGTTGTGAGACTTCTACAAATAGGCTAAAATGTATAAAGAATGTCGTGCGCCCTATCTTTTAAGACAGTAATAAATTTCAATATTTTTACTATCTTCTGATGTGGTAGAAAAATTTGGACTGCTCAATAATTTGGCAGCCCTATTTTAAAACTGAATTGGCGCCCCTGATAATAAGCAGGGTTTAAGTTACATTCATTCAAATGAATCCAATGTATCTGCAGAAGGAGAGGGGATCTGCAATTATTCAACAATATTTTTAAAAAAAGTACTTATTCTTTTTTTTGCTCAACATCTTAAAGGTTAGTGAAGATCTATTTCTCGTGGGTAGGCCCCCTAAGGGGGCGCCAATTTTTTTTTTGCACCGGGGCACAAAATGTCTAAATGCGGCACTGCCGGCAGCGTCGTTCATACATTAGTACATTATTTTAATGGGTAATCTATTTTTAAAATTAACTGTGTGTACGCTCGTCGTTGTCGGTTGCTAATCGCTGTTGTTATTGTCGATTATTATTTTTAAACATTTTTATTATTTTAAAAATATTAATAATATAATGATACCTATATTATTATAAACAATAATAAACGAACAGCGAAGATTTATAAATGATAATCGTGTCATTGTGCATGCGTGTACAACTGCGGTCTCATCAGGGTCGTTCCTAGGGTTTTCGGGGTCAGGGACAAATTAATGTGGGGGCCCTTTGACCATCATGATGCGATATGATAAAAAAAAAATACTTGTTGATATCAACAGAATTCTTGCAAATGTATTTTTCAAACCTTAACCACAACAAATCTTATTAAAATGTACGTATTGCCGTAGGTATTGGTACTTTTTTTGTGTGTTAGGTATATTTGAAATAACATCTTCTTAACTAAAGATTACCAAATTTATTTAAAATACATTTTAGTCTAAAAATAAGAACTCTTATAAGTACAAATATAATTATCAGTTTTATTAATTTTTAGTTCATTAAATAAAAATTGCAAATGCGCATGAACTCCCGAGCCCTTATTATTATAATTAATTGATAAAATTATTTGAAATATTTAACTAATACTAAGTATTTAACTATAATTATAGTATTATTCTATATCCAATATGCAGGTATCTGGTATAGCCAGTATAGCCGTGTAGGTACTAGTTAAACAGAGTGGCGTGGAGTGGTCATCAGTGGTGTAAGCAATGCTGCTTACATAATAATACACGCCACGTAACTGAGTCTTAAACTACTTTAAAAACTAATAGAAATTTAATAACTAATTATTTTAATAAAAAAATAAAAATAATATGTACCTAATTTAATAAATTATTACTTACTGATATTGGTGTTAATGTACAGTGTATAATGTATATTGTGTCACTGTACACAATTCACTCTTTAGTATACAAATATTCTATTAAAAGTATAATAGTTTATAAAGTCAACTTTATTAGCGAGTAGCGTCATTACGGGTATATGGATTATACACCTATGCAACGCCGTAGCTTGTGTGTGACATAGTGAATCCAGAATCGAACATAAAAATACCGACTTCCTGTATAAACTGTAGGTTTAATAATATTAATATACGAGTAATAATATCATCATGACGGCGTGGCGGCTATAATAGAAACTTATGATGTGCGATGAATTTTTTTGCTCAAATCGGACGGCAACGACGTATTTAATTTTGTATTATTATTTTACATTTTAATTTTTTTTATGATGTATTATAGTTCTTTAATTTGTTCATCGCACTCCTGTGCTAAACTACTACGAGCCGCCACTGCATATATTATATATTATAGGTACCTTTATAGTAAATTCAAAAATGTTGTCTTTATTATTTAATATGTATATACATTTTGATTAGACTTATATAATACTTATAATAGTAATAAGTAACAAGACTACAAAAACCGCTGACGATTTCAGAAAAATTCAGACAACCGACGATCGGTTTCTGAACAGCAGACAATCCGCTGTGATATTGTGTCCGCAACGGCTTGTCGCCACTCAATAACCTATTCGCTGTTAAATCAGCTACGTTCGTTGCATACCGAAACGATTATCATGATCACCCCTTGTCTTACAAAATTGAACGTAATAATACAATCCCAAAGCTAACTACGACTAGTGTCAACTACCTAACACACATCTGATGTATTATGAGTGGCCTACTCAATTTCCAGTCATGCCATATGCAATGTCTAACCAATAGTAAATTAATAACGTTTGTCATAGAAATGATCAAATAAATATTGTTTACGCTACTAGTTGAAATTAATATTTAAATTGAATAACATATCAAAATTTATGTTTCAAAATCTGGGATAGACGCATAAAAATGTCAGTTGGTGAGGTTTGAAAAAAAATATATAATCTTTGTATTATTGTAAATTAATGATGTTACAATATTTATTTTTATTTTATGGTATTATTGATATTTCCTGGTTCAAAATTTTGGTTTCTTTAAAAAAAAAATTGTGATTGTTTGTTAATGATTTATTATTTTATTTTTTTCAAAATTAACTACTTATTTAGAACTTAGTAACAAATGTCTAAGGCTTGGATATAGTAACTGAACATTTTATATATATTTACCATAAAATAATATTCAAATTTTTGTGATTAAATTTTCAATCTTTTTTACCGACCAATATCAAAGAAATAGATATTAAGGATGAAAATCAAAAAAATGTATTAACTTCAGATCGTTTACACGCCATAAATCATTCCGTTCGAAATTTAAAATATTTTATGAAATAAAATAAACTATATTGTTTGATTATTAAGTGAATAATAAATATCTATATGGCTATATAATACTAAATTTAATTTATTGACTTAATTTTAACTTGCAGAACCTAATAATATCTTTTTTACAGTGAAATAGTTAATCGTTTACGTTAATTGATGTAATGTCAAGAAAATTATACTTGTCTTTATGTATTCTGATATTTCAGAATATTTTATTATACGGGTTTGGCTAGCAGTTTTAATTAATCTTATATCCAATATCATATTAATTAATTAATTATTCATTCAACACTGGTAATCTGAACATTATATAGGAAACAATAATATATTTTAACAAGCTCGTTAAGAATACAGGTACTTTTTAAATATTGAATTATATGACTTGAAGTAGTTGCATCTAAAATGGTGAATTATATATTTATATGAAAATCGTGGATATTTAAATATGTACCTAAATACATTTTTCAAGGAATTTATAATAAAAAATAAACATAATATACTTTAACAAACTTTGTGTTAAAGTTTGATATTAATAAGCAAACCAGTTAAATCTAGGTATAAAAAAAAATTTTTAATTGATAATATTCTGATAAACCAATGCAAGATTCAAATAAAATAATTATAATGGATGTGTCAAATTTGAATGCAATGATATGTATCATTGTATACGAAAAACGATTCTGAACGGAGATTATTTGTCAGTCTAGGATATATTATATGATTACCAATATTTAAATTGTAATTTATTTTTCTCAACTACTGGTGAAAGTTTCAAGTTTCTACGACTTAAAACTTTTTGAATAACAACAAATATTTTAAATCGTTTTAGTATATATCGTTATTTTACGCGATTTCGTAAAAAATTAAATTTCATACGCTCATAAAATTTTTTCTGTATTGACGCTGTAGTTTTTTTTTTACAATTTTTTTGAAGAAAATGTTATGGAGAACCTTGTATTGAGTTACTTAACCTTAGATATAAATCACAAAATTGTATGAATTCCTTTCAAATTTTCGCGATTTTAATATATTTCGTAAGCATTTGAACTTTAAATGCTTGTAAACGATTTAAAATATTTTTTTACTAAGATAAGTACAATTTATTATAAACTCTCTATTAAATTTTAAAAATTTTTTTGAATGCCAAATTCAAATTCAAAAAAAAACTTAGAAAAATCGAAAATTTCAATTGTCTATAGATAGCTTAATAAAAGACAAAATATTTTTAAAATTTAATCATAAATAGATAACGCTAATATAAACATTTGGTGAAAATTTCAAGTATTTAAAATAATTCTTTTTTTAGTTACAGCAAAATAAAAAAAAATCGATTTTGTCAAATACATGGTTATGCGTAAAAATTCCCGTTTTTCTGTTTCTTTTTTATAGTTTTTTCTGATACTTTTGAAAACTACTGGACATTTTTTACTTTTTTCAGACATTTACATATTTTACACATAAAAAATTAGACGTTTATAAAAATATTTGTGAAATCACGCTCAAGTATATTTTTTTAATTTCAACAAAAAAAAACTTATGAGGAACTTAATATTAAAATGTTAAAATATTATAAAATATGAAATTTTAAATGCAAGATGATAAGTAAGTTTTAACCAACTTTAAAGAGTTATAATAAAATATTGTAACTATATATTTTTAATATTTTTAATTGGTATATGCTATATGGACAACTTATCAAGAATCTTACATTTTAAATGTTTTTATTAAGTCATAATTCATTAAAATATTTTTTTTTCTTTTTGTAATTTTAAGTCATAACTCAAATAATTAAATTTTTAAAATCAGACCAGTATTTTGTTTCGGGTAGATAGCTTATAGGTAGTAAGTACTAAGTATTAATGATTAAATAACATAATTCCTATGCCCCTATAATTATTATGTTATTCAATCATTAATACTTACGGGGCTAGGTAAATTGGGTCCTCGATAATATTTGTGTGCATTTTGAAAGCAGTAAGTTGAGACCCGAAGATAAAAAGGTAATAGGTAATTGGTCCCATTTATAAATCTACTCACCGAACACACTATTAATACGATAACGCGTTTTGAGTTTGTTTATTCTTTATCGTTTAAGTTTTCACTGAGAACATAATATTTTAGAAAATACATATGTATATTATATATATATATATTGAATTATAATGGAAATGAAATTTATTTTTAATTTATACCATGAGATTTTTTTAATTATTAATACCATAGTATATTTATTTAGAACATGATATTATAAAAAACATATGTATTTTTATTTACTCATACCATTTGTAAATATTTATATTATGATTATAAAATTTGAATTCTAATAAAAAAAATTAGATTAAAAAAAAAAAAAAAATGTGAAAAACGTACTAACATTTTTTTTCAGGACTCAATTTACCGATATGGTTATTTGAGACCTAATTCTTTAGTCTTTACCAATCCCAATAAAATGTACTACAAAAAGTCTGCTCAGCTCAGAATTATTTTTGTACGTAATAAATTATCAATTAAACTGAATTTAATAATTCTATCACAATGGCCTATTCAATGATAGGTAAGCTATAATCGACTCTTACTGTATAGTTGAGTATCTACCTATAGTTAGTTTCCTATTTGCTTACTTTTTTTTTAATTCAAAATTAAAGCTTTTATACGTGTATATGCATAATGCTTGTCGTTTAAATATTTCGATGATTTTAAATTAGACCACATGGTTTATACTACAAGTAAGTACTTATACCTATTATATTATCTACCGGTAAACCGTATCGTCCGGTATACATCTTACGTATGAATAGGTAATGTTTTTATATACATTGTGGTTCTACCCTTGTTTTATATAATTTAACTTTTTTTTATGACGTAACCTTATAAATATGTAATACCTTATTAGTTATTATAGATTAATTGTACCTACAGGTCTTGTAGAATGATGTAGGTATTATATAAATTAATGTAAACATTTATGAAGTAGATACGTTTTAATATCTGAAATCAATTATCTGTCTTACACCAACATTATCATATTGTTTTTAAAAATAATCTTTTGGAAGTGTTAAATAATTAGAACAAAAAAGGCTTTTTTAGTAGACAAATGTATAATATATTATCACTTACAATAAAATTAAAAAGAATCCGTATACAGTTAAATTTAATTGTTTGTTAATTTATCAAAACTTTTTTACAACACAGAGATAAAACCAATTATAAGCTGAAAATGAGCAGTTACAATATTTTATTTAAAATATAAACATTAAACATTAAAATAATTTTTAAATATTAATTTGTTTAGGTTCAGTGGTTAAGAAGATGTTATACCCACATGTGAGGTCTTTGTCTTACATATATACAATATTAAAAATTTTAAGAATATTATCTAAAAATTACATATGCTTTAATAGATATTATCATTTTAAAGTGAATTATGAACATTTTATTCATAATATTTTACACATCCATAACTCACTTTAAAATGATAATATCAATAAAAACGTATGACATTTCTTAGATAATATTTTTACCTTTAAATTTTATAATCGGTAAGTTTACTCTAATATTAAAGCTAACATCACAAAATATGATCTGCTGAACGAAAATTTACTATGATTTATGTTAGTAAGACAGAGACAATACGTGTGGGTACAATTTCTTCTTAATATTAATGTAAATCTTAAATTATAATTCAAATAAAGTATGTTTAGTATAAATAGCCGTAAAATATTAATTGTGTTGTTCTTATAATTTAGGTTTGTAAATGTTAAAATAATGCTATAATTGTAACGTTGTAAATTAAGAAAAATTGATAACATTTGTAAACGTAATTTAAAGTAAAATTAAAGTATTAAAAAAAAAACATAATGTTAAACAAAATATATCATAAGGTATATAACCTAGATATAATTATAAAAAAAATAACGAAAAACGAATTATTTCCAATAGAAGCATTATTTTACATAAATATACCTGATATATGAAATATGTATAAAAAAAAAACAGTTAGGTGTATGAAATTTAATACAAACATATTTTCATAATTTAAATCAATGGATATAATAATAATATTAATATTTATAATATTAAAAATGTAATATAAAAAAAATATACATTGGGTATAAATACCAAGTATTGTACAGTAGCAGATATAGGATTTTTCTTGTGTGTGGGGGGCAGGGGCGGACTGGCAATGTGTGCTAGTGTGCCGTAGCACACCGGGCCGGGGGCTCATGATGATTAATATTGACAATATTATATAGTATATTACTAATAAATGTATTTTTAAATTTTAAATACTAAACAGTTAAAAACTATTGCTATTGGTTGCCGGTCGGTAGGTACGAATGGTACGATAGTGTTATAAGTTAATACTTCGTAGTCGAATAATTATATGGTTAATAACAATATAATGTACATTGTACATTACATAATATTTCATAAACTATTCGAAAAAATAGGTAGCAAGGTAGGTATTTATAGAGGATGGTATAAACGGGTTGGGCCGGCTGTTTATTTTTATAGAATACTGGGCCGTTTACCTCCTAGTCCGCCCTTGGTGGGGGGAGACAAATATTATTATATTATAATATGATATATATATATATACATATATAATATATATATATAATTTTGTAAACACAATATTTAGGATTTTATTTCAGGCCTTACAATTATAATATAAATGTAAAAGGGAACTCCTTAGTTCTCCCTTGAATCCACCACTGATGTTGGAGAATTATTTATTATGTACCAAAACACACACATACAAAAACACACATATACACAAAGTTTAATAAATATTTTGTGAATCAAATCTTGTTCTTAAAATTAAATAATTTGTACTAGCTAATTATTTCATAAAAGATACACTTTACATTACTTTTGAAATCAAGTTTTATCAATATTAATATTGGCTGTGAATTTGTAACAAAATGCATTTTTCTTAGCTTATTTGTACAACATAGCTTTCTTAATACAAAGTTTAAATTACATAATAATGGATTCTGTTTAAACATTTTTTTTTACATATTTTTATTTGTTAAGTCATTTTTTAACACTCGTATTAAATATATTTTATGCAATTTTTAATAGTTTTCATAAGGAATTTAAAATTTATCTGCGCGGAGTTTTTGTTTTTTTTCATTGTATTGCACTGGCTGTAACAGTGTATAATACTATGTATAATGTAATTATTCAAATATTTTTATTTTAAAGATACTTGTTGTTCAATCTAATAATAGAGACGAACCAGAAAGTCACAATTACATCTTTCTGATATTAAAAAAAAAAATGTTTTAGGCAAGTAAAAGTAGGTAAAATATCAATCTTAACAATAGTTTATCTATCATTCATATCATTACCTAGTGCTTTAAATTCACAGCCTCATTTAATATTGTAATGTATTTATATGCTGTTAACGTTGCAAACAATATAATATCTATTTAATAAAAAAATTGTTTGTTAGGTATTCGATATGTTTGATATTTGCAAATGTTCAATGATGAAGCAATGTAATGTAATTCATTAAACAGAATATTATATTGTTCAACAAATAACAAGTAAATATTTCGGATTCTAATATTTTAAATAAGATTAATTTAATTAAATCCACAATATCAATAAATAATACATATTTATTATGTATTAGTTTAAGAAAGTTACAACAACACACAAAAAAAGGTCAGAGGTGAGTACAATAAACTTATATTTCACTAGGGTACATGTAGTTAAGTCATCGAATTCAAACCCAATCTAAAAACATTACTAACAAAATCATATGATCATTTCAATCTAATAATATGAATGAACATAGTTAGACGGCGCATTGCAATAAAGAGGTACATTATAGTATGTAATAAATCCTTGAGTTTGCGGTCGTGGCATGTTATTGAGGTTTATAGGTGGAGTGTGTGTTGGTACATAATTGGGTGTTGAGTTACCATTTATTGAAGAGGTCACTGAACCTAAATCTGAAATAGAATAAATTTCTTTAATTTCAGATATACACTCCAAAATTTTGATTTTCACATCATCAATGGCACGAATACAGAAATCTTCTATGTCTGCTGATACACTCTTGAAAAATAAATCCATTGTCTTAGTGACCCCCATTTTACTATTAAGCATTTCAATTTGTTTTTGTAAGTTGAATAAAATTGTATTTCCTTCGTCAAAGCGGGCACATTTTTCACTAGTAGAACAAGACAAATTATCTGGTGTTACGTTTGAGTTATGATACATTTGTCTGACTTCGGAGACACATTTCAAAATTCTGGGTTTGATATCATCAATTGCACGAGGGCAGAAATCTTGAACATCTAGTAATACGCTCTTAAAAAACAAATCCAATGATTTAGTAGTTTCTGATTTATTATTAAGCATTTCAATTTGTTTTTGCAAATTATGTAAAATCGTATTTCTCTCCTTCGATTGAGCAAGTTTCTCAGCTAAATAACAAGATACTGAATCTGGTAGTTGCGGCAATGTAAATTCTGCACTATGCACAGTATTATCAGGGACGTTTTCTTCGTGTTCATTTTTCAATTCTTCGCTTTGAACATTTGAAGTGGCACTGTAAATTAAATTAATATTAATAATAACATATTTAATTACTCGTACATATATGTCAATGTATAAAGATATCAGAAGTGGTAATTTAAATTTTAAATCGAAATTTAGTTACTTATATTATATATAAAATAAATTTGGATTAAATATATTTAGTTTCAATTAAAAAATCAACTGTGATATAAATATATATTTATTAATCGATTAAATTAATATCATAATGTGTTATATATATAAATTCGGAGCTTACTTTTGTTCATATTGAATTGTGACCGTAAATGAAGTATTATCGAGTATTTCAATTTGCTTTTTCAAGCTATTATACAGTATTTCATTTCTTTCTTTTAATCCTTCTGCTAAAATAACTGCTATTTTGTCTTCTTTTGATTGAGAAGTATTCTCAGCAGAAGAAGAAGATGGCAATACTAAATTATCGTCATTCAAAAGTTTATCAAAAATTTGTTCCCCGAGTTCCAATTGTACTTCATCATTTTGATTGCTAGATTTTATGCTGTAATTTTTATTTTTTAATAATAATTTTCATATTATATTATTTGTTTCTACATATATCTATGGGGTGATGCAGTTCTTTAATTTTATAAATAGGCATTTAAAACTATACCTACATTCCTAAAAATATTTATTTTTTCAAAATCATCAACTTATTTATAAAATTAGTGTAGCATAAATTAGTGAATAAATAAAATAATTCTAAAATGTTAGAAATTAAAAAAATAAATAAATTAGGCGATTGAAACGAATCAATATTAAAATTATTTTTTAAACATAATATATTTTTAATTATTATATATTATATTATATTTTATATATATTCATTCATTGTATCTTACTTTTGTCTATATAGATTTTCATCTAGAAATGATACATAAGTAGACAATGACCAATTGTTATTCACTGATGATCCGGTTTCCATATTACTTTTATTTTTTAAGTAAAAAGCTTTTATATTTTTCCATCGTCTCTTGCATTGATAAACTATTTAGAATAATAAATTGATTTACTAATTAAACAATGACGATTATAAATAAATATAATTATAACCCAATTCTTATATATTAGGTATCTAAAATACTCTTATAGTAAGTGGTTGTATAGAAATTAGTACCTAAGACAAGAATTATCAAGAACTAAAATGTATATATGTGATAAAACTAATTTTTTAAATTTTAAAACCATAATTCCTAATTCATTGGAAAAAAAATCAAAATATTTTGATTATAAAACTTAAAATGTTGATATTTATGTGTGATAATTAGCTAGATAAACAACCGGTGGCGTAGCCAAGGGGAGGGCTAATGGGATTATAGCATCCCCTATTGGCTGTATTTTTTATACTGTTTTGAAATATTGAAATTTAAATATTGAAATTATCTTACAAATATTAATTATTTAAAATAGTAAATACGTTAACGGCAAATCAAGGTTAATATGTTATCAGTATTTTTGTTGTTGTTTTTGATTTTCAATAACTCAAGTTAGGTAAAAGTATTTAGCACCCCCCATAAAAAAATCCTGGCTACGCCTCTGTAAACAACCATATTTTTATTCATTAAATAATTTTTCAAGCCCATAATAATGACAAAAAAATAATTTTTTGCAGCAACAGTTTTTATATGTCAGTCATCAAATAAGGAAAAATTTAATTTTTTTTTGCACCATAATTTAGTTATGTATTATATATGTAGATAGGTACTAAAATTAACTTCGAACGAAAATATTCCACTCTCCGCTTGGGATCTGTTTGCCTACAAAAGAGCATCCCAACACCCTACAAATTCCCCCCTATATAATTTACGGGTGACGTTCTTATGATATAAAATAATAAGTTATTAATTGTATTTTAATATATTATATTGTATATTATATAAATTTATTTTGATTTCCGGTATAGACATTTTTTTAAGCACCTCCCTTAAAAAATCTAAACAAAAAACGTTTATAAACTTAATCGATCCCCCAAAACAATTGACAACTATCAATGTTTTAAATACTTTTTTTCTTTTTAATATAAATATATATATATGTGAAATAAACAACAATACTTGCATAAATATTTTAACATAAAAATTTCAGTTTATTATAACTAAACAAAATATTTCCATAAGAGAACACAATTTTTAATTGAGAATATTTATGTTAAGGGCTGGTAAATCAACATTTATTTTTTCTGTCTATCTTCAACATAATATAGGAATAAAATCATTTCGTACTTCCACAATTACAACTTTCTGGTTCAGTTTAGGGCAACGGCGCCTATTATATATTTTATAAAAAAAAAGAGTATTTCTTGTGCATTGACTGGATAGATTTTAATACTTACATTTTTTAATAACTTATTAATGGTTAAAATAAAATAATTTTAAATTAAAACATGCAAAGTCGTGGAAATACGAAATATCTCAGTTCCTATATTATGTGGAAGATATACAAAGTTAACAAATGTCGATAAAGCCCCCTTTAATTAAAACAAATATATCCGGTATCCGATGGGGTGGGTAATAGATAAAAATTAACTTCAAAAGTCATCTAAAATATTATTTAATTTATAAACAATTCTATAAATTAACTTATCATTTTGTGCTATAAAATAACAATAATACTAGTTATAAAAAATGAAAAAACTACTCCCTTAAGCCTTAAGGCCCTCCTCCCCAATAACCACCATTGCTACCATGTTATTATCATTATACATATAATTGTATTATTTTATTAAGTAGGTACCTTAATATAAAATTATATGGTCTATTATAGTCGCTCACGTACAACACAATATAATAATACGATAATAGAATTATTAATATAATGTTTACCTGATTTTCCAATCTCGATTGATATTTCGTTCCATATGCGATCCTTGAACACAATATCCTTGTGCCTCTTGTGCTTGACGTCGTAAAGCTCGCGGTGTTCGCGGATCAAGTCGACCAGGACGATGTCGTCCTCGTGGGTAAATCCGTTGACGTTCGGCATTATCGATGAGGCTGGGAAAGTGATAAGAATCTACAATACACGTCCGGTAACTGCGGCAGCTACTACGACACAGGCTCTCGTTCTCCGTGGCGGCTGCAACACAATAAGCTATAGGGGGCGGCGCTATTAAACATTTGGACCCGCGCAGTTGATATTATAGTGTTGTATTTTGTAGTTACATTATGAGATGTATATAATACACACGCGCGTTAGCGATGGCAGCAATTGATCGGCGGTGAACGAAATACTGAAGGTTCCCTTCCTCCTCCCTCGGCCACCACTGACGCTACCAAATCCACCCGAAAAGCACCGCCGACCAATCTGTAGCTGTAGAGCCCGTGGCGATAACCGTGCTCGGGTAGGTATTTGAAATTATTTTCGTGAATAGTCTTGATATCGGGCGAAAAAAATGTATATTTATAAATAAAGCGTAGTAAACAAAAAACATTTATTAAAATATATTATTGTGAAAACAAAAACCTTTTCCTTCGGTAGAATTCGATTTTGCCAAAATGCATCGTGAATCGGTTTGTTTGTATAATAATTGTATTATATTATAAAGTTATATTTGTTAAAACCTTTGTACCGTGGTTTTTTCTGATTTTTGATTACCTACCGTTACTATGTTCGTTTTGTGCATTTACACGTATATAAATTATAAACACACTTATAGATTCGACAAATGCCACTTTGGTTTCATACGTGTTAGTACCAATAGTACCTACGTTACTTTTCTATTGTATAAAGATATTATATTTTTTTAAATGTGTAGGATCCCATTGCTGTCTTTAGTTAACGGATATCTAGTTGGTTAATAATTTACACATACCTTTTCTATCATTATCGACGTGACCATCTGTTGTAGACAATTTATTTAAATGTTAAAAACGTATTATATATTTTAATTATTAACATGAATATTGTTATTATCGATGTTGTATTAAGCATTATAATATAATATAACCATATTTTTAATATTTTTATATAGCACTTATTTACATTTTTGGTAAAATAACTTATTATACCATCGGAACATAATGTAGATACATAATACAAATATTAATCGTTTGTTAGTAATATGATAAAATAAAATAATAATATTATTTTATTTTACAAACCTCGCCAATGGCATCATTGAAATAAATGCGTTTTGATTAAAATCAACATCTCATGGCTTAGGAACTTGGGATTTACGATTTTGACTATCACCAGTGGCGATGAACAAAATCTGTAGCTGGATCAAAAATTATAAAATGGTTTTACGGGCTTATTTGAAATTCTATAACGACACAAACAATTAGGTACGCTTTTAATGTAATTATTGACATTGACAGTTCTGATATCTTCACTATTTATAAATTTATTTGTTTTCCGTTATAACTGAAATAACCGATGCTGTCTTCTGTTATTTTTCATTATACAATGTATGTTTTATTGCCGACAGCATAGTGAACATTTCTGGGTTTTTCATGTATAGTTGTAGTTAATAATTATAGTACACAATTCTTGTCAAGAGGTGATTAATTAAATTAAATTAGTAAATATGTCAAGATAAGTTAAATGTGATTTATAATGAATCACAGTTGTAGTACCGTAGCTAGAGTTTATTTTATTTTCGTGGAAGAAGGATAACTAAATTAAGGGATTTTATTGGGATCAAAGCTTTATTTAGGATTATTAAAAAAATTACCACGATTTTGGTCTCTAATTCCCAGGATGTACTTTAAAATAGTTAAAATATAATTTTTCAACCACAGAAACAGATAACTAAATAGTTATAAAAATTCTTAAAATCAGTATTTTAAGCGGTAAGTTTTCAAACAGAAACTAGTGTGAAAACTGAAAATGTAATTGTTTTAAATCTATTGTATAACTTAGGTAATCGGTGATTATGATACAACTGTGCAAAAATAAATTACATTATATTTTAATCCTAGAACCATGATTTATTGTAGAGTATTAAAAAAATTACGCTCGTAGAATCATACATTAAAACATTATAACATGTACCAGCTATTACTACATCTATTTTAAATAAAACACTTTAAGTAAAATAGAAAAAGGTAATATTTAAAAAAAAAATGGATCTCTGTTTTTGTTTTTATGTTGTAGGTACTTAAGTATTTGTTTTTCATTGTTAAATACAATAAATATCTATTTATTTATTTGTATACATTTGTAAGTAGTTATAACTATTTTTAAGCAACATTTTGGAAACGTATAATTAATAATTATCTCCAAAATAATTTGTTTTCCTCTAAAACCCCTATGGAATGGTTAATCACTGTACACTCTACAGTCTATAATCTATATATATGTTTTGTATTTAAAATTTAGAATTACACTTTGTAATGGATAATTAATATTACACAATTATTGAGATTGTTCGTAACATAAAAACTACGTGAAATAAAAAATGTATTGTTTTATTGGTTAGATTATGTACACGTCGATAGGTGCGTTACCCTGATCCTGAAATTGATACAATGCTTAATCACTAATTCGTAACTTCTATTCATAACCACGTATTTGGAATTCGTAACCTATAACTCGTATATAAATAATAATATTATAATATATAATATATTACCTCCCAAAAAATTGTTTTTTTTTCCTACGGGATGTGGGTGTCCTGCTAGGTTAGATTACGAATTCAAAATGTGTGATTACGAATTAGTTAAGTACTAAAATAAAGTATCAATTTTGAATAAAAAATTTTGGTTTGTGATGCCAGGATAACACACCTGATATTGATCCTTAAACGGATTAAGTGATTGTTGTATTCAATATTATTATTCAAATAGTGACCCCACGGTGAAATAAATAATCAGATGTCAACTATATCGATTTCGTATAACATATAAGAAAGTATATATTCATATTATTATTACTATATTTTAATATTTGCATTATCATCATTAATAATAGCCACCATAGAAACATATTATTAGAAAATTGAGCGATAGAAAATATGTGGGAGAAAAACATAAGGAATTAATGGAGAAAGAATAAAAATTAGACAACGAAAATTTAAGAATAGAAAATGAGAATTGAGATATCACGTGCAAGGAGATATTGCAGAAGAAACCACTGCTTTTTGAGATGACGTAATTTCATATTGAACTTGTATCTATATTGTCACCCAGCTACGCACGTGCAGTTCTCTTCCCCGTTAGTTTGGAATTCTATTCCACGTAATAACACCCCGTCGTGAATCTCCAAATAATGAGGGCACAGTTGTAATTCTATATTATACACAATATAAAAAGTATGAGATCGCTTATTATCATGCATCCCACCCTTTAAAATAAATATTTATTAATTCAAATCCTTGAAATTATTATCCTTCCAAAATACTATTATATATTTATATACAAATCGATACGTTCATACACTAATATAAGTGCGTGTTGGTCAAGTGGCATAAATATAATTATTATAATCATTGTATAATAGGTGCATATAATATGTAGCTTGTATAATTATTTGCCAAAGAGGTAACTATGAAAATGAAGAGCTTGAATTATCAATACTTACTTTTTAAATTCCTCTCAAAATAAATGAGATATATACATTATTTTATTATTTTATTTTACTATAGATTAGACATAATACACACTAAATAGTACGTACATATAGTCAAACATTGATTTTATTTAAAATTTAAACTAGACCAGATTATATAAGACTAACGAAAAAATGTTTTTCCTTACTTTCGTACTGTTAATAAAACTATTAGAAATTATTCTTAAATCAACTTCTTCATCTCTGTGAACATAAAGAATTGAAATGAACTGAAATATGTCTTAAGTTTCTAAAGTGCAAAAAATGACCCATCTACAAGAAGATAGGTACTAATATTGTTAGCACAATAAAATTCTAAATAGTTTATTTAACTTTAATAATAATTAATAAGTCACATCACATAATACAATTTTTAAAAACAGTGATGACGCCATAAGTATTGTAAATTAAAGTACCCTTTTTTTGATATAGTATCTAAAAGCATAACTCCATGTAATTTTAATTTTACTTTGTAAAAATAAAATCCATAAATATTAGTTATTTCTATATTTGAATTTTTTCCAATAATATAACTTTCTCAACATAAAAAGTGTTCATGACATTTATTTGGAACCTTTCTCTTAGTTAAAATAAAGTTACATCTAAATTTTCATGGAATAATTTACATAATTTCATTTTTAATATAGTTAGAAAAGAGTATGTTTCATTACCTTCAGTACTTACAACATTTTGGGATTTTCTTTTCTTGATTATTTTGGTATTTTTAAGTTAAGTTCAATAGATTTTAAACCTGCTTCATAAATATCATCAAAACCTAAATTCCGTTGTTCTTGAATAAAGCCTATAACATTTCGGATCTAGAATTTTGCTTCTTAAAAACTCAATGACACGGTTTGTAGCTATAAAAATGTTTAAATAATTTAAATTCTTACATTAAAACATGTTATCACAATTTTCTGTCCATGTTTTTTTTATCGTCAAATTATGCTACAATGTAATTAATATTTTGTTATCGTTTACCTTTTACCGTTATCCAATTTTTTCAACGGTTTACAAAACGTAGGTAATAATTTATCAATAGATAAGTTATAAGTACCTGTTCTTCTTCATATGTTTGAATAATAACAACAAAAAAAGGGTGAAACGATGAATATATGCATTAGTTTTATAATAATGTTTATTTTTTTATGATTACATTTTTCTGTAAACACTCCTTCGGTTAAAAAAAATGTTTGTAACATTTGATATAGCACCTTTAAGGGGAGGAAATAACCAACAGTCCGGATAACGTACTCAGTTTTAGATTTTTTTTTTGTTTTTCCTAAGTCTGGGAAATAACATTATTATCATCGAAAAAGTGTCAACAAGCCATCAATGTATTATGTTGGTACCTTCCACCTACTAGTTTCACATCATAAAAAACTTCACGAATACGATGATTTATACATTATACATTTTTTAACGTTCTATCACAATTCACGATACATCATTATTTTGCGTTGAAGTGATAGAAACGAATGACGGCTCATGATGAACTAAGTTCCAAACAATTTAACTGTAGTATTCTTGCTAGGTTTAAATTTAGAGGTGTTTTAAATAATGTCGATAACTGCAGATAGATAGGACCTGTATTGTCATTCATCGGTATCTATTACAGTCTAAATAGTTTTGTAAATGTATAAAATTGGCTAATTAATGCATTGTTTACATTAATTTACATTTTATTATTTAATTGTCAAAACATTTTCTGAATCTTCTAATATATCTACATTTTTTAATTATATAAACATCTTGAATTAATATATTTAAATATATATATTAAATATTTATATAATATATGTTTAATATATTTAATTCAAATTTTAGTAAATTTCATTATTTTATCAAATTTACCTACTATTCATTAGACACTTCTTTAAACTTTATAAGCCCGTATTTTATTATATAGATACTTATTAAAAACCCAGAGAGGTAATTTGAATAACATTTTACTATACTCAAATAGTATAAGGTTCAGGTATGCAAATAATATAAATCATTGAATCATCTAAAATAAAGAAAAAATGCAGTACATTTATGATATTTTTTTAACTGTTGTATAATAATTTGATGTATTGTAAAAATTATCGCATCACCCAATTTATTATATTATTTCACGAATTATGATTACATGCTTATCATCACATTATTTTTTCAAACAAGTTTTAGTATCTTTTTTAATAAAATGTTGATATTATTTTATGATATTGGTAAATACGATTTGTATCTAAGCCATAAAATGTGATTTAAGACTTGAGTAGAAAAAAATTAGACTACTTTTTTGATTTTGGTGAATAAATTATTTTGCTGTTCCCTATAGTTTTTACCCAATTATGCAACTAATATGAGTAATTTTGGGTATCTAGTCATCGTAAATGAACGACAAAAAACCCAGTAGATTATTAGTGTTTCTGTTTATTAAAAAGAGTTAACACAATATCTAGGAATTTACTGAACTTAAAATTGTCTCTTATCGGTGATTTTGTATCCTACTCATAATTATTTTTATAAAAGTGTTTCTATGATTATAGTTATTTTGATTAACATAATTTACTTAATATATACGTATAAATAGAGAACTTTGCATCTAAATATATTTTAATATTATTACATTATAATACACCGTTGATCGATACAAATTGTATCATACAATACTAGTACTAACGTATTATGTATACCTATTAATATCAGAATTTGTAGTTTTAATAGTAGATACCTAAATATTACATAATAAATTCGTACTCAAAAAATAATTAGCAAAACAAATTGATTAAAATCTGTTAGCATAAAAACGTTTTCACGCATAATTATTTGGTATTAATTATTTTGACTTTAAGTATATACTTTTTAGTTGTTTTATAAGCTTAATATTTTCCTTTTGTTAAAATAACAAATTAAGTGAAATATATTCACCAATTTTGTTAAGTAAATGTCGACATTCACCATGTCAGTTGTTCTTAACCTTTTTCGAATGACGGAGCACTTAACATTTTATAGTTTTCGCGGAATACAGCCGTAAAATAAAACAGTAATTATAAATATTTTTAATATATTAAACAATGCATGTATAACATAAAACAGTTTGCACAATGAAGTCAGACAATGAAACTAAAAATTTTTTCTTACTGATTTTAAAATGTCGGTGGAACTCTTATAGCAAGTCCACGAAACAACTGTTTCCGCGGAACTCCGATTAAGAACCACTGCACTAGGTATAGTGAAAACAGTATAAATTTAATCAATAAATGTCACCAATGATTTTAGTATACGACGAAATTTACCGAGTGTTGTTAGCATTTACCAATATGTATTTATATAACTTAATTTACGTTAATTTTAACCCAGAGTTTATCGTTAAAATTTAAATTTAAGCGGAAATGTGGTAAACTATTGTACATATAATTTGCAAAATCAACAATTCGAACATCAATAAAAGTTAGTAAAAGCATAGATTAAATATACTAGTATATTTAATCTATGGTAAAAGTGGTTTCGACTACTGATTTATCAAATAAAAAAAAAAAATTATTATAGGTAAATCTATCAAAAATTATTATGATATAAAATGTTAATCATACACGCATAAACTTCCATGATATAATATTTATTTATTATTATTATAAGGTTTTTATCAACATGAATATTAAGCTATAGTTTTAAAAATAATAATAACTGTTACCTATACCAAAATACTTCTTTTAAATTCAAAGTTTGAATAGAATATTCAATATACCATCTTTAAGAACACAATATATACTAGGTATAGGAAAACATAAAAGTTCTTATAAAATTTAATATGCATTCATTTATATTATGTTTGTAATTTTGTATACTGTTGGTAATAATAAAATCACAATTTGAATAAAATCATGATTAAATGATAAAATGGCCGAATGGGGGTGAACATGTTAGGCAAGTCACTTTGTAAAATAAAGTACTCATTACGAAATCACGATAAAAAAAAGGTTATGTTGGGGGACTAAACCCCACGACGCGCGACGCCCACTTTAGGTATAATATAGATACGTCTTGCAGGACAGGTGATGACAGGATATTAATTCACCCGGCCAGGCAAGTGCGATTACCTATTATATATGTGCATGGAATCGAGCCAGTGATACATCATGAATCATGATTTACGATTTATTTATAATATAATAAATATAAACACAAATATGAATGTATCATACAGTTTTAGTATGGCGTTTGATAATCGGTGGGCGAGTTAGTAGTATAGGATAGTTATTGTATCGTATAGTTCGTATCTTTTCGTTTGAACTTTCAGCTTATTAGTTTTTATAACGTATGTATAGTACTGTGTACTATATTATATAGCAAGAGGTCCATACCCACCCTATTCACACAGGCTTTCAAAAGTGCCCGTCTCGCAATGTTGGAAACTAATGGAAAGTACTTGAGTAAAAAAAATACAAATACTTTTTAAATAAATACTTAAATAATTTCGAAAAAAAAATATTTGATCAATGTCTTAAATACTCTCACAAAAAAATTGTATTTAAAATCAAATACTGATTTTTTAAATACTATTTTTATTAGTTCATATATTTTATTTAAAATTTAATTACATCAAATAATTAAAAAAAGGTGGGCAAGTGGGTATTGCTCTGCTGTAAATCGTTTTAGGATATATTGTTATTTTGCACGATTTCGTAAAAAATTAAATTTTATACGCTCATAAAATTTTTTTTATATTGACGCTGGAGTTTTTTTTTACAGTTATTTGAAGGAAATGTTATGGAAAACCTTGTATTGGGTATAAACCACAAAAATTCAGTTTTGTAAAAGATTAAATATAGTATATGATAATAAAAATAAAAAAAATGGAGATATTTTAAAATTTTAAATACTGAATACTAATACAATAAGTGATAAGTAGTAACATAACATAACAATTATTAATGTATAAGCTAGGTATACAAAATAAAACAAAAAAGGTTATTTGAAACGGAGTTATGTATATATTAAGTGATAGTGATCAGTACTTATATAGTCTTTTCCTTTGTCATAAACAATTGCCATGATATCTGGTTGAAAATTGGTATTGATCTGCTATAGTTAATGTCAATTGAAACTACTAATATTTTATATTTTTTTTAAAAATCGAAACGCAACCAAATTTTTATTACAAAAATATAAAATATAAATAGGAAAAGTATTTTTCATTTTTAAGAATCAAAAATAAACCAAAACCTAAATTTAAAAACCAAAAAGGAACTAACCGAAACACTGGAATCATAAAAATCATTAAGGTTCCGGACCTAGCCTTATGAAGTTATCGATATAAACATTTTTAATACTATTTTTCTACTATACTAAATGTCGTATCTATTCGTGTCATTAAACTTAATATTTTTAGAACGATTGCTATTAGGATGCATAAAAATAAAATAATGCGTAGCCTAAACTGATAACTGCAACATAATGGCATAACTAAAAAATAATAATAAATAATACTCATCTTTTATAAGAACAGTCAAGATAAATTTTGTTTTATTTATGGTCATTTTTCTTCTATAAAATATATTATATAGAATAAATTTTAGTGACTTAAATAATTAAAAGCCAATTATTTTTAAGAGACATACCCAATACTCTGTTGTAAGTCATCTAGATCACACTTCAATTTTTTTAGTTCAGTTTTATATACGTCGTTATCAGAGCCACACGACTGCTTGGCATATTTTTGGATAATAGCTCTTGTGTTGTTAGATAAACCACATGCAAATTTCATGTCTGTCATGGAATTTGATAGTTTACAACAAGAATTTTCGCATTTTTTTGTTGGACAACAAGGGTTAGTTTCACATTTCTTTGTTGGACAACAAGGATTAGTTTCGCATTTATTTGTTGGACAACAAGGATCAGTTTCGCATTTCTTTTTTGGGCAACAACAAGGGTTAATTCCACATTTCTTTGTTGGACAACAAGGATCAGTTACGCATTTCTTTTTTGGGCAACAACAAGGGTTAGTTCCACATTTCTTTGTTGGACAACAAGGATCAGTTTCACATTTCTTTTTTGGGCAACAACAAGGATTGGTTCCGCATTTTTTGGGACAACAACAAGCTTCGACATTGCATTTAATTTGCTCAATTTTTTCTGATAATAAACACATTTGCTTTAGTTGGCATTCTCTTTCGTAAAGTTTATTTTTCAATGCACTTATTTCCAGACATTTACATTCATTTTCTTGCTGCAATTGCATAATTTTTTCCTTCAAACAACATACATCCTTGTTCTTTGCACAAATTTCTTCTTGTAATTTCTGAATCCGGTTTTTCATTTCTAAGTAATTTTTTACAGTCGCTTTGTTCACTTCTATTAATTTTAAAGCAAACTTTTTGGATTTACATTTTTCTTCGTTTAATTTACACATTGCTTCATCATATCGTATCTCTAAGTCGTTAAATTTTTTGCAGCTTATTTTCAACTCGTTTGATAAATGTTCCCGTTCTTGCCTGAACCTTTCCTCTATACGAGTAGCAGACAATCTTGTGTCATACAGACTTTTTTTTGTGCATTGCAAGTCTATAGTCAACATCTTGTTTGTCTCATTTAATTTATTGCATTCATTTTTGCACTCTTCAAGTTCTATGCGGACTTTACAGAGTTCCTTTTCATTACATTTTAAATTTGTCTTTAATTTATTAACCATGTGATTTTTTTCTTCCAATTCTGACTAAAAATGTAAATATAAGTATGTGAATTTACTTAGTTTAGATAGAAAAATATGGAAGCTTGGTTGTGAGACGGGATGGTCCTAAGGGCCCCATAAACCCACGAAGAAGAATAAGAAAAATGCCTTACCAATAACATAATATTATAAAATATAAAATTATAGTATTTCATATGTGAAATGTGACTTATAAGTCCGAGTGATTTGTTGCACGTACACAAAAAAAACAAAATTCAATGGGTTCATACTTATAAGTTATCATAATAAATTATTATGTGACTTCCTTAATCTAATGGCTAATCTAATATAAGGCAGTAATAGGTGACCAGTGAACCAGCCAAATGCCATCTTAAAAATTATTGTTTGGGCATACTCATACACGATGATCATTACAATTAAATATTCAAATGAAGTACACAGCAATACTAAATTTAGCAATATTAAATTAAATTAAATTAACCATGAAAACAAGGAAGGCAAATCACTCAGAACATTTAGTATTTACAACAAAATTAACCTACATACTGAAAAATGTTACTACCATCTGTAGATTAAAATTCATTATTCCTGCAAGAATAAATAGCTAAATAAGATATATGAGTATTTTTTATTATTAATTAGTATAATATATAATACTTTTTATAAATTTAGATTTATGTTAGTTAAAATGCTGTATTTAAATTATTTATTTTTATTGTATTTTATGCCAATTTTTATAATAATCGTATCATTTTATCATTAAGAAAAAATGTATTTACTTTGACTATACATAATTCCTTCTGGGTACATTTTAAAGTTGTATCGGTTTCTGTTAGCTGTGATTGAAGATTATTTTCATTACATTTAGCAGTTTTCAATTGACGATTTAAACAGTTATAAGCTTCTTCCAATTCCCCATATTTGCATTCCCATTTGTATTCCATATCTGCATTTTTTTTAAGCTTTTCTGATTGACTATCACACATAGCTAACAGTTCATTCAACGCTTTCTTATGGCCATTATAATTGTCTTCTTTACTTTGTTCAAATAGTTTGCATAATTTTTTTAAATCATCTCTTTCTGAAATAACTGCATCGAACTCTTCTAATTTTTTATTTAACTTGCATATTTGTTTGTTTTGATTAGATATAATTTCAGTTAAATCTTGTGTCGTGTCATTAGAACACATCTAAATAAATAAATATTTGATAAGTACCTATTTTATGTAAATTGTATCGTACATAATACTGTGAATAACTTACTTCGTATTTATATATTATTTGTAAGTATTTAGATAAAAAATTTAAAAGTAACAAAATGTGTTTTTTATTTATTGTATTTTGTATATTTATTTATAATCAAACAAAAGTTCTGTTGCTATACTTGTATATATACTGATGTATTTACATTATTGAAATTATATAGCCCATATAATAATATTAAATACACACTTTTCATTGAGTATTGCAATAATTTTCTACTTAAATTTTACACTTGATTTCATTTATATTAAAATCTAAACTCTTGATGTTCATAAAAAATTGAATATCTATTAATAAATATTTAAATTAAATTAAGTACATTATTACTGAAAATTCTAATGATTTTAGATATGAATAATATATAATAGAAATACATGAAATACATAAATTACAGTTTAGTTATTAATATTTTAGTTAGACATTTCATATTTCAGTACTTACTTTACATGTAAACTGTAAACCCATAGGTAAATAAGTTTATGGGAACTTTAAACTTTAACCACTTTAAAACAAAGATTTATAATACCTAAAATATTTTCTTAAACTACGACTAAATTTACCAACTTATCATAGGTATGGGACTCCGTATAATATCTTAAATATTCCTATACAAAAATACAATTTTTAATAAATTATCGAGTTAATTTGTTGTTAAGATTTTTTTCTTAAAATTAATTTACCCATATATTTTTATATATATTTTATAAAATACGGCTGACGATTACACGCAATAATAAAGTAAATATATAATGGCCAGAAGGATATACAATATACATTATGTACAAAGCCACAATGTTTGTATATTATATGGTATACGAGTATTTTTATAAATATTTTTATAAGTTATATAGTATATTTTATTAGTTAAAGAAATCATTTTATTAACAATACCCGACTAATACAACGTTCAACTTAGGCGTAAATAGTGTTTGAAATTTAGGGGGCTGTTGAACAGGTATACATATACTGAATATTTTTATAATGCTTTTAAATTATCACAAAACACCATTACGTTTAGGGAGGCTATAGAAATTCTAGTGGACTAAACCACCCTGCCCTCCTTTATTTGCCCCTATGATGATTGATGGTCAATAAAATACCTAATAGTTTATAATAATTATTATTTGAATAAACATTTAACATAATTAATTAGATACTAAAAAAAAAAAATTAAGATTAAAAATATTATTTAGATTATTTTTTAATTTTTTAATAAAAGCAACTAATAATAGCAAAAGCAAAAACATCTATACAATTAACTTTTTATTTTTTTTAAATTGAAGCTTTTATTTTAATTACTAGAGAATGCATTTTTACATGTTTTAATGAATTAACTATTTTATTTTATGTTAATTTTTTTTAAATGATAACTTTTTTTACCTAATACCTATACTTCTATCATTAAATTTTTGCAAAATTAAAAATGGAATTATCTAATATTTATCTAGATAAAATTCTAAAAAGTATTAATTTTTTATCTTTATCTACATAACATTTTGAATAACTATCATTATCTTTATCTATATAAAATTTAGTACAACCATCTTTATCTTTATCTAGATAAATTATTAGTTATATATCCCTTATATATTATATGGCTTATAGTTTTCCCTATACTTCCCTATTATAAACGTAGATAATTGAAACTTGCGAATGTTTTACTGTGATTTTAAACTGTTTGCATTTAAAGAGTGGACTTTTTGATTAAATATATTGTAAATTTATGATCTAACATATTTTATGATGTCTTATTTTATAGGATACTATAAAATTCGCCATAAATAACAATAATAATAGCGGTGGACTTAATAGATGCTAACATTATACCGTCTTAGTTTGCGGGCATACCAACAGTACGTCAGTACCCTATAACCAGCACGTGACGTCATAACAACTTTATTAATTCGTACATAACAAATCATATTTGATGTAAAAATAATAAAAAATGTATAAAAAAATTAATTTTAAGAAATTAAGTATTAACTTACCTCATCATTTTAATTTGTCTATATTTTATCTTGAGATAGTCTTATATATTATGTTATAGTAAATACATATCATACTAAATAAACTAGTACCTAGTCATAAGATGTGGTGATGAGAGGAAACCAAGACGCTCTCAACAGGTAGTTGGTAATTCATCACTGATTATCGTCAACACATTTTAGATTTTAGGCGCATTTATATATTTAATACAATATTTTAAACAATTAACTATAGAAAAATTTTTTGCTACATATTTATCAGATTCTCCTTTCAAACGAATCGATCTTTTTTCTATAACTAGGTATTAAATAAATGACATTTTTGAAAATATTAATATATCTAAATCAAAATTGGAACCTTTGGTTTTTGAGTTATGTTTTAAAATTAGTTTTGTATACTACATAATATAATAGGTACAATGGTACATAATGATAATAGATTCGGAAAATTTGGGTCATGCAGCCATGTGGGTTATGATAATTTACAAATTTGGATTTGGTATGTTTCCTCACGAAACAACAGGTAAACGGTTATATATTATGTAAGTCCCTACAAGAAAAAAAATCGCTGTACTGACTGACGACTGTACAGAATTTTCTACACAAGTAGGCATAATTATTAAACCAAACTATAAAATTAAAAAAAGTACTTTATATTTTATTATATTACAAACAAACGTAAACACTACTTATTAAATACTGTAGCTATATTATAGGTTTATAAATAATTTATGATACCTAGGTAAATCTATATGGAATATACATATACCTATAATAGTTTATGGTAAAAAAAGGAGAAAGCCGCTTTGCCCAGACTAATTTAGATCAATTTAAAATTAAGTTTGCAATGGTTCAGTTAAATATTGTTCTCCAAAGAGTTATATACCCTACATCGCGAGTTCGTAACGATATTCTAATAAATAATAAAAATAATTGTAATAATAATTAAAAATATATTTAATTGTTAATTTGTTAATGTATAATATACTATGTACTAAAAAATGTACCTATTTATTTTGTAAATAATATATTTGTACTATAAATTGTTAATTTTTGTAGGGAGTGCGACCGCACCATCGCACATATGCACGAACCGCCACTGATTGTCACCCTATCGTCAGTAGCGCATTATTTCGGAATTAAATCATCAACAAAACAGTCTTCTTTTTATAAACGATACCCTATCTTAATTACCTTTTCGGAATCAAAAACTTGTTTAGTTGTCTGTAAAGCGCATCACATCTATCAAATGATGTTGAAATATTATAAAAATAAGGTACCTACAACAATATTTGATTGAATCATTTCCAACAACTTAATTTTAAATTGTTCTAAACTATAGTCTAGACGAAACAAGAATCATATAATTTTAAAATTTTCGTGAAACGGGCTACGCCCGTAAAAAATTTATTATCTAATTTTCATTTACTATTTTTTAAGTATAATAATATCATATTTAATTATATATATTACAATTTTTTAGAAAATTAAAAATATAAGATAAAATTAAATTAAGTATACAAAATATTAATAGAAAATTATGTAAAACAGACTTATTAAATTATAAAAACAATATAAAATTTAAAAAACAATTTTTCAGTTTAAAGTTTCAACTTTTAATTACCATATTATTGGGGTAGGGTGAAAATATGTTTGCTCTCCTCCAGTATGTCTTAAAAAGGAGAAAAACTTCACCCACTGCCCCCCTTGTTATACTGTGTATAAGTAATACTTACGTATACTATACTTTTTCTATACTTGAGAACAAAATAAATAGATACCTAATATTTTCATTTAAACAAATAAATATGTAGGTAAATGTAAATACTTAATAAAAAGATAAATCGAAAAAGTCGTTCTGGGTCTTAAATGTTTTAATATAATATGTTCTTACAATAAGTTTGATAAATGTAAACATCATATATACTATATACATTATACTCATATAAATATTTATTGAGTTATTGTTATTATTTATTAGTTTATTACGCATAATGTTAGCATTCTGTGTTGATTTTATATATTGTGTATAACAATAGGTAGATATAAGAGTTTATAAATATAAAATAACAAAAATGAATAGGCTTTGTGTGCATATTTATTTTTGAGTATTTACCTAACAAAACAAAAAAAAATCAATCTATATAATCGAAAAATGGTATTGCGTAAATATACGGGTTTCTTTACTTTTTTTAGATTTTTCTGATTATATTAAAAAGAAAGGTTTATTTTTTTTCTTTATAGGGATATAGAGATATAGAGAGTACTGATTTTTGTCGGGTCATAGCATGTGTTCTCAAGTATAGATCCAATTGTCTACCAGGTATAATACTACATTTCAATTATGAATATTAAAGCCAAATAGTTAAAAGTACTTAATGTCAAAAGTGATTTAGAATGACTAAAATAAATAAGGAAGTTTGACCAGTGCGTTCCAAATCACCTTTTTTTAATCTTTAGAGTACGTTTGAAATAAGGTATCATCCGGGTGCGTTCCAACAAAAAGGTCATATTTTTGACATTGCCCTTCAAAAAATTGAATTATATAATAACAACCAAATTAATAGGTATAATTTTATAAAAAGTTTGGCTTCATTTAATAATATATTTAAATTTATTTTAACTTACATTATAATGGTATTACATTTATTTTATAACCTATACATTTTATACCGGTAACAACGATTTTTGTTATAATATGCCATAATTATTATTATTTTTATTAGATAATTAGTTGCCTGTATTATTAATATTATTCATATTATTTTTATTTAACTTTGATAAAATTTATTGTATTTTGTATTTAAACAATAAAAAAATTATGTGCGGAGTTACAGTGTTAAAAACAAAACCTTGTATGCGGAGTTTAGGTTGGTATATTACAAAATGGCCACGATGCATGCGCAGTTACGGTGCATCGCCTTATACGTCCCCGTTCGTTTAAACTAAATTTTAGAGGTACTCAATTATTATCGTAGTTAAAATGAAATGTAATTTCCCCGCCATTTCCAGTGCTTCACAATTATAGGCCATAGCTGTAAAAATTAAGCACCTATAAATTATTATAGTTTTAGATTTAAATAGGCATTGACCAATTGCGCCTTAACAAAGTTTCAACATAAACGATGTAAACACTATAATGCTTGAAAATTAAAAACTTATTTATTGATCAATTGATTAGATACTGATTAAATTTACTGGTTATAATATATTTTATAACAGTATTGGAAATTTTATGAAACGTTATTATTATTAAGTAAAGTAACTTGTTGAATTTAAAGAAAAAATTTTTTTTTTTATTTATTTATATTATATTCAATATAATTTATTGATATGACTGCGAACGCACTCGATAGGTATATCCCCAAAATAAATACATATAACATGTTATAAGAAGGATAAACGATAAAAAAAATTTAATTAAAAAAAAACTTTATTAATTTACTTAAGTTAATACTTCCGCATAATTTTGATTGTTTAGTGTTTACAATGTTTACATAATAATATTAATATTATCCATTTATAATATATTACATAATATAAATATACTTACAAAAAATATTTATTAACGTTTTATGTGACTAATTCAGTGGCGTCATTTTAGTTTTTGTTTGACTAGGGCAACTATATATACTCACTGATTTGCCGACTCAAAATTATTTCTACGCAGACTCGCATAAGATAGTGCCATAGTATTTGGTGGGGGGGTAAATTTTCAGATATATGAACGTCACACACAGGATTTTGAAGTATTATATATAAACAATTTTGTCAAATATTTATTAGCATTAGAAAGTCAAATAGAATAATTGAGTAATACGTAAATAAATAATAAATAAGTAATAGGTATCTTTGAATACTGATTTACAAGAAGTTGGCAGTACTTATAGTCACATAATGTAAATACTAAACATCTTGATTAATAATATAATACACTACAACTACTTTAAAATATAAGAAAAAAATTAACAATAAATCTTTATTTATCAATGTTCAATATTATGATTTATGACAATGGCCTTAGTAGTTAAAAATAATACTTCTTTTATAATTTTTAAATGTGCCGACTTAAGGTTGATGTAAATGTTGAACTAGGGCAAATGCCCAAGTTGCCCCCCACCCCCAAAATGACACCACTGGACTAATTATGCGGCAGTCTATTCATTTTATTTGAATAACAAATGGGTGTTTAAAATAAATTATGTTTTCAAAATATAGTACTTTTAGAGAATATAAGCAATAATCATTATTGGTTTATATTAGTTTCATTAGTTATGGAACTTAAAAAAAAAAATTACTTCATATTTTAAGCTAGGTTTACAACAACTCCCTTCGTTCGTGTAATCGTGTCGTGTTCCTTGTATCGTATTAACCGTTTTCATAATAATATCATTCACTTACCATAGTCCATAATCTATACGGTGAATTGGGCCGAGCACCAATTTTGTAAACAACAAGAAAGACGATGTAGCTGTGGTCTGTGGACTCGGCTTTAGGCAATAATAAATTAAAACGTCTGTTACAGTGTTACGTGGTATACGGTAACAATTAAAACGTTGTGATATCTGGCATGGTGTCTAATCAATAACTACAGATTAATACAAATGGAGAAACATGAGAGGATTTTGATGTTAATTATATTTGACGAAACACTTACTAATTCCGAGTACAAAACTAAATTCGACTTTAATCAACTTTAAAGTAAATATTTTAGAGTTCTACATATTGTACGTCGGTAAAAACTGTAAAGTAAAAAAATTTAAGAGGAGAATTTTGTCCAGCTCAATTGTATATATCTTTTTTAAATTGTTAAATATTTCATATTGAATTTTATGTTGTTTTTTTTTACTTTTTATTGTTCTAATTATCTGAATAATTAATAAAAAAATCGAAAATCGGACTTTATACGACTTTAAATAAAACTGTCTTTCTACAGTTTTCATAATAGGTGTTTTTCAGAAAAAAAAAGCCTTCAGTAAGCCGTATTATTGGAAGTACAAAGGCGTATTTTTACGGCATATTTTTCTGGAGTGACACATCCTCTTAATATATTTTAGTGTACGGTTGACCCGGTAGCAGTAGGCACACGCGTACCAAGCTATGCAACGAGACGCATTCGGAGCAGGCCAAAATATTATTATTCTACATATTGTTGTGAACAAAAAATAGTTTTGCCTTAAATGTGGCGTGGCTCGGTGATAATATAAAATAATGTAAGATAAACGATAATCGTCAAGGATTATAACGATAATATTTATATTATTATTATAAAATATAAATATTAAAATAGTGTGATACACCGTTACATGTCTTCATAAAAATATTATTTATTTACTAAATAATTAAAATATGATTTTTTTTTGCGTCGGGATAAGTTGGTGGTTGAAAAAATGTTTCTTTTATCAACTTTAGATGATTTGCATAGTAAATTGGATTTTATTTTTGTACTTTTAATAGGTAATATATTATATACACTGTTAATAGAAATACTTTCAGATACTATTTTTTATTATGATTAGATTAGGACATGAGTACATATGACGTATGTGTCTCTAAAACGCCCGGGAAATAGCAACGGAGCCGCTCGCTTAGCATCAATGCTGTTAAGCAACTAGTCCACTTCGCCGCATCATGCCCCGACAACAATTATTGGTATACGAGCGACGTGGAAACGTTAATTCAAGCTTAACATATTAAATTATATAAGTATTATAAATAATTAATTAATTAAATTGAATTATTATTTATTATTTTCATTAAAAACAAATTATAATATAATATATATGTACCAGGAACGTATGCAGCGCAATGACCGTTGAACAGCCGCTTTCGATATAACTGGCAATAAACCGCGGAAACTGAAGAACGAAAAACCACAACGCCATGCGCCCCTGGTACTCGGGACTCAATTTCGTCGGGAAATTTATATAAATAATAGGTTATATAATAATAATATTAAATAATATTAAAATAAATATTAAATTAAATTATAATTATAATAAAAAATAAACATTGCTATCATTATTATTTTTTTAATAGGTATGATATAAAAATTTAGTTTAAAAAAATATAATATACTAAACAATAACAATTTAAGAAAAATTAAAATAAAACTGTTTATGTGATTTTTGAGGTAAAAAAAATCAATGTATATTGTCTATATTTGTCTAAGGGATGAGAGTACTTACGGCATATTTTTTTTTTGTCTGGATTTATTTTCCCGCCAAAAAATGTATAATCGCCGAATTATGAGATAAATGAATTGGCTAATGCGTAAAAGTTAAAATGTATTATGAAAACTATAATGCGTATAATATAAATATATAATACATAATAATATGGAGTATTGGAGTTAATGTATGTTATAGATATAATATATTATATACTTATAGATATTGTATATTAACAGTAGGTATGTATTGTAATATTTTAAATTCGTTAAAGTATTAAATAAATAAAGCATCAACCATCAACTCCATACACGCGTTAATCGGGTGTGATAGATAAAATATATGCAATATGCATTTACCGTTTACTATAAAAAATACAAATTAACCTGAAGATGAAAAATTTTGATTTAAGAGAACGCTATACCTGCATGTATTGTCTCTGTCTTATACACGCGTAACATAGTTAAAAACTGTTTAGCGAGGGACAACTTTACTCCCTCAATATTTATATTAAAATTACCAAAATTTTAAATCGCATTGAGAAGACTTTACCTGTGTTGTAGCGTTTTAATTTTTTTGATAGTGGTAACCAAAACTTTTTAATAATTAAATGAAAAAAACCTAAAGTTCTCAAACCGATAACTTTAATTGCATTCATGTTATCAAAAAAATTAAAACGCTACGACACAAGTTCTTCGCAATGGGATTTATAATCTTATAAAATTATACACTATATCTGTTTACACCTGAATAGTGTAATGATATATAAATTATTATATATCATTATTTAAATTTTCTTAAAATATCAGTACAGCTGCACAAACATGTCAAGCAAATACATATTATTGTGAACTAAATTAATCAACTATAAGATAAAATTACAATTAATTCAATTACCCTTAGACTTAGTAATAATCACAATCATTGCAGCTGTACAAATATGGGCTATTTAGTAAATAAGATACTGATGATGAGCAACGCCGCAATCTCCAAATTCTATCACAAAGGCGGCATATCATGTCTATAAAAGGGCAAAGAACAACCGATTCCGCGCTCAGTCGCTTACACAACACTGTATCGATAAATGTATGATCTTTTTCTGTGTCAAATTCTTATAAGTTTAAATAAATTTAATTCACTTTAATATCTTTCGAGTTGTTGAATATAATATTCTTGCACACCTCTCTCCACCGACCACCACGGTCATCCAGCATTCATTACATCAAGTCGCATCAAATATCGTAACCTCACATCTCGAGTCATCCGAAAGGTAAGTGAAAATTCATATAATAGATATTTTAAATATATTAGTTTATTCAAAAGGAAAAACTCTCTTACCCAACCCCGTAATTTATCTTACAAAGTGATGAGTTAAAGACAAACATTAAAAATAAATAACATTTAAAATATTATCTCTTAATAATAATTATATACCATATTTTTAACTCATTACAATAGACTTAATATGCTTGATAAATTATGGTACGCCGATCGCTAACATTATATTGTGTTTTTATAAATACATTGAAATCTGACTTAACGGACAAAATGACCCGGTTCCAACAAAAAGGTATATATTCCAATGTATTTCGGCCTGTCTATAACGGACTCTTTGTATTACGGACACGGGCACTAAAATTTTACCCCGGTGATTTCATATCGGACAAAAATTCTAGCTCAAATCCAAATGTAATATATGTATGTATGCATGTATGTATGTATGTATACAAACTACAAAACAGCATCAATACCGAACGCAATTATTAGGTACTTACACGTAAAACACCGATTACGACTGAATATATTATCGCCGATTACGATAGCATTAATTGCGAGTACTTATCGAATTTATGAAGTTGAGATATAATTTAACAAATAAATTGCTACCTATCAATTTTTAAGAAAAATTAAAATTAAATTTATAATATATAATATATACCTATATATAATATAATAATATAATAATAATGATTAAAATTATAATACGTACAACATTTTCATTTTTCATTAAACAGATATATTTCTAATTTTACTTTTAAAACATTGAAATCTGTCTACAACGAAACCTGTTTATAAATTTATAACGGATAATTATTTTGGTCCTGTAACTGTCCATTAAATACAGGATTCACTGTACATATTTACTTACAATATAAAACATACATAAAATATATAAAGTGACTTTATTATCAAACAATACTCACTATATCAACATTTTTTCAGAATATAGAATTAAAAATGTATATGTTGTCATTCAAAAAAGTAAAAAACTTAAAAAATATATTATTTTTTTTAATTTAATTTTATTTCGACTACAATTGTATAAAAAAATATTTTTAATACTGTTTATACATTTTAAAATTGTTAGTGTTTTAATAAAATAATCACTCTGTATATATCTATACCTATATATACAAATATGCATACAGAAAATCACAACTAATATTTGTAGATAAGCCTGACACCCCAAATTAATTTTTTTAATTGGTTATCAGTTCTTAATAGGACAACACACCACAAAATTAGAATTTGTAACCAAAGTCTTAACCATCAAAAAATAAGTGTTTTCTTGTAAAGAGTTTTCAGCTAGCACTCAAATGTCAAAATGTCAACTTCAGACCAAACTAAAAAATATAGTATGTATATAATTCATAATTTATTTTTTTACTTACTGTCAAATTTTAATTTGAATTCTTGAATCAATAATTTTCTTGGTATAAAAAATAGTCAACATTTATCATTTACTCAATTAGAAGATACTTACTTTACTACTTTAGGTTATTTTAAATTTAAATTTTGTTTTATAACTTATTATTATCTTAGGTAACAAATTTAAAACCAACTTTCTCATGATTAACATACACTCATATTTTATAAATTACTGTGGTTATTTTTACATTCTTACATCTATGTGTCTTCTATAATATAATTAATAGATAAATAGACATTTATTAGCCAATTTGTAAGTATAAATATGTATGTTACTGTATTTGCTATTTTTTTTGTGTACTGTAACAATCTCAACAATTTAATAAATGAAATATTACAGGTTTTTATGTGCATAATTGCATCAATTTGCATCTTCTATTAATCTTTTAAAGAACATCCAAGTATGGAAATGTTAATTTGTAATAGTATTTAACCTCTATAAATTAACAAATGTTTTTTTTCTCAATGGAAATAATGTTTTTAACAGGTTAAAAAACTAATTAATAATAATATTATACACTTATTGATTTTGTTATTATTTTTAGGGCCATTTTATCAATCTCCAGTTAAAAACATTTAATCTTCAGTTAACAGTTAAACTAAAAATGTGATTTTATCATCACTCGATTAATATTTTAACCGCACTTTAATCGCAAATTAATTAATCTGAGATATTTGACCAGTTAAAGAGTTTAACTAGAGATCAGGTACAATATTATCAGATTATATCATTGACTCGTAGAAATCTTTATAATTGATATTATTTCAATGTAAGCACCATTTCATTTAAAAAATACCTAACTTGTCTTATTCCAGTACTTTAAGTACTTACCTACCTATTTGATATTGTCTTGTTACTTGTGGTCTATTAATATTTAATATGCTATATCTAGGTAATATTATTTTCTCTCCTTCTCTCCTTCTCTTTTTACTTCTCAATCTCATTAGTCTTGAGTGTTTTGTGTGTATATATTACCTATGTAAGATATTTATATTAATTATTTATAATTAATGAAAATAAAAAATAATTTTATTATTTCCTATACATATTATATTTTTTATATATAAATTAATTATACTTTGCTACTAAAGGTATTATCAATATACATTCAACTATATTTTAATTTAGATAATAATATAATATAAATTATATATGTTACTGATATTTATACTAAAGTTAAATTTATTTTTCTATAGATATGGGCACACAACTACTCCATGCCCGATGTAAGTTGCATTAATTAAAACCCGTGTGATTTTATCCAATTATCTATTTTATTTCACAATTAACATTTATATACACCTTAAAACCATTATAACAATCGCCACACTATTGTATAAAATAAACTGAAGAATAAAATGTATTATAAACTTGTATTTATTGATAAAAAATAATACTATAACATATATCAATAATAATTAAAGTTTAGTACAGTTTATTACATACTAATAATAGTATAGTTGGGCAGTCAAAATACAAAATAATAAACAAATTAAATCCGACAGATTTATTATTATTATTATCAATTAGAACAGAATGTTTCACATTTAAAAGAAAATTATAACTAGAAATATTAAAATTATCAATACACATTTAAATTTATGCCACAAATGTAACCATATATTATGTACGTCAATTTTAACAACTTAAATATATTAAATGTACTTTATAACAAACAAATAATATGTAATATTATACACAAATTCACAGACAGAAAAAATTGACATATACAGACATGATATTTCGCTAAGAATAGTACAGAGAACGATTTATCAAGCATGCTAAGTAATTACACCCCTTTTTATTCATAAGAAAATATTGTGCCTATATTTTTGATAATTTATTTTAAATTTATAAATGAAAAACTCATGATGAGTCAATTACTATGAAATACCCAAAAACAAAAAATTATCATATTATATACATTTTTATTTGATATAATATATATAATATACTATGTATATTGAAGATTATTCCCAATAATTTTGGTAGTGCTGCTAATTTTAATTATTTAGCACAGAAAGTACCAACTAGATACAAGTTTTAACCAAAAACCACTCTCAAAGTTGAAAATCAAATTATCAATATAAAATCAATAGAACAGTAAAAATAACACACATATTGATAAATCAATTTATTCACCAACTAAAAGAAGAAGAAAAAAGTGAACATGCTTGATAAATCATCTTATATAAGATTGAAGTTCAAATTATCATTTTTATTATAAATCAATAAAAATATAGTATTGTATAAAACCATGAATTTTAAATTATTTTTCTAAAATAAAACTTAAAATTATTGAATGAACAGGTTAACACTCAATGTATATAAAAAATATTTAACTTAATAATTCAAAAAAAAAAAATTACAAAAGAAACAAAAAATTATCTGTAGTAGCTTAAAGATACTCTTGAGCGAACTAAAATTTTTATCAATTAATAATTTTATTTTGTACTCATATTATGCAATTTTTTTAACATATCAAAAATTGTAAGAATTATATTTTAATAACATAACAATTTAACAATTTAACAATTCATATTATTTAGTATTGAAAACTAAGTTTTAATTCATAATGAAAAACATAATATGAATACTGGGTATTTCTTTTATCAAACCACTAATTATTTCAAATTCTATGAAGATTTTTGAAAATATTTATTTTACATAATTCTCAGTCGAAATAACACAACATTTTTTAAAAATATAAAATTTTAGGTATTTTTTATTGTTTTAATTTTCAGTTTTTAGTTTTTTGAATGACAACATACATTTTTGATTTACTATTCTGAAGTAATATTTTGTAATATTTTGCAAGATATCTCCGCACTACTCCATTCCACTCACTTGTATTTTAAATAATTATAATTCATAAATTATCCCGAATTTCAAATTTAGATTCTGAGCGGAGCGAGGATAATATATTTTGATTTTACAATGATGAGTCCTTTTTTTGTGTCTGAGGATTCCTTTCGATTTTCATCTTCAGTAATTTTTCTGGTAAAAAAGTTAATCTAATTGGTACTTTGAGGAATCATAAGTAAAAAATGTACAGTATTATTTTTAACAATCGGAATGAACAAACAAAAGATAAAAGGGAATTTTCGAAAAAATCGATTTTGTTTTAGATTTAATTCTAAAAATAATAACCAAAGATTCATAACATTTCACCGAATGTTTAAATTTACATTATCTATAAACGGTAAAAATTTAAAAATATTTTGATTTGTTTTGTACTACCTATTTATAGGCATAAGAAAATTATTGTCATTTAAAAAAGTAAAACACTTAAAAATTATAACAGTAAATAATATTGAAATATATTTTTTCTAATAAAAATGTTGTTTTATTTCAACTGTAAACTTTATAAGGAAAAGTATTTTCAAAACCCTTAATAGATTTAAATAATAAGTGATGAAAAGAATCACCCTGTATATACTAAGTGGAAAATATCAAATAATAATATAGGTAAGTATATAAATTAGAAAAACAGTTTTATTACATTGTGGTTAAATCCAAAAAAATATTTTTCCTGTTTACCACATAGACTTCCAATAATTTACAAACAAACATTGCATTATATTATAATTTACAATAATAATAATAATTTAAAATATTTTAATTCACAAGACAAACATAAAAACATGATTTTATTATTTACAAATAATTAACTAAATAGGTACGACATCACTTCTACTTTTAAACGATTTATTATCATTAATAAAATATTTAACTAGAAATTTATAATTAATTCAATTTATTTAAAATACATCTCCCAGAGAAAATTTTAGATGTTTAATCTCAGAAAAAAAACATGAATAACTAGAGCAAAAGATTCAATAGCTAATATTGTTTGGGAAAAAATAGGAAATATATATTTATATTTATATATATATATTTATATTGTGGGGTATGCTAACAATAATTTTTTACGAGTTCTGTAATACTATTTTATGTGATGAATGATGAGCAATGTTGATATGAAATAAAAATAAAACAGTATAAATACTTTTTTCAAGATATACAATAATTGTTATTTTAAATATTATTGTATTTATTTTTAAATTTATAACTAAAATTGATAGCATATTACTGAAACTCACTATGATAACGCATGTGGAAGTCCACTAAGTCCAGGGTTGTATACAATCCATAAAATACTTAAATATATTTAATTATTTATTATAATAACAATTATAGATGAAATCAATAATAATAAATTTCAAATTGTATTTAATTAACTGTTATAATATAAACATATTGTTATTTAACAACATATTTTTAATAGTCAATATATTTAAAATTTAGTTTTTATTAAATTTTTAAATAAATCTTCTGTTATCCGCAAAACCAAAAATTAATTATATTTAATTTATAATTGTTCAAATATTATTATCTTGCGTATATTTTAGATATATGATATATCATATTTGAGTAGTGTGTTTTATTTTATTTTATTTTATTAATCTAGAATACACTTTATTTTTAAGTTAAACATCCTTACTTAATAAAAAATTGTTAAAATCTTGCCATTAATATTAAAATAAATGAAATACTACAGTGAAGTAACATTGCATGACATTAATAAATAACAAATATTAAAATACATACTAAATTAATATTATTTAAAAAAATCTTAAACATTATTAGGAAGCATACAAAATACTTGTATGATTTTATAAAAATCATAAGAGTGAAATAGTTATGTTATTTGAATTGGTGTTAGCGGAGTCTAAACTGTTAATTATTAAATTATGAATATATATTAAATCTACCATACTTAATATAATGCAATGCACTATTCAGTAAAATTTATTTTTATATTTGAATAAAAGACATTTTTATTGATCCAATTAATGTAAGTTATAGATTTAATACCTGTAAATTATGCAGTGTAATGAATTCACATCAAATTTTCGTGTTCTATTATAATGGTCTAATTTGGTCAATTTGTCTGGTTATTTGTTGATGTTTGATTTTTCTAGAATAGTAATAATATTGTATTTAATAAAATTATTGTAAAATGGCATAGTAGCAATAACTGCTACTATATAATGTAATTTAATAAATATATTTCATAAACATTACTTTCTATTAAAATCATTACCTTTCTGATGTCAGTTGTAATCTTTACATCATTATTGAGATTATTAATAAGCTCATGAGGATTGTATAAATTGATTCCATTCACATTTTGTAGTTTTCTAACTGAAACCTTTTCTACACATTTTAATTGAAATGATTGTGTTACTTGTGTTCCAGTTGTGATTTTAAAAACATCCATTGAAGGTGAAAGATGCTTATCATTGTAACATATTTTCATAGAGTATTTTAAATGCTCAATTTTTGGTAATACATTTACCACGTTTGGCCCATATATGAATGTAGTACATCTGAGTATGTTACGAGCATTAAATATATTAAACTGCAGTTCATAATCAATTCTTGGTTGTACATATAATGACATGATATTACGAGGTATACAAGAAACTAGCATAAAATCGGTTGGTATCGATGATATTGCTGTAATAGTTCTCGGAAATTCATAATAAAGAAGATTTTGTGTAGTCTGTACATCAATCATAGAATATGCCACTGATGATAAAATTCCAGTAACTGGAGTTGAAATTGATAGCATATCTGATATTTTTTCATGAACTGGATTACCATTTACAGAAACTTTAAATGTTGAACTAGTTAATGATTTATCTGTCTTTGTAGTTGTTGAACATTCTTTGGATGAAACCACTTCCTGGTCTAAAATAATGTCTTTTGGTTCGGTATGAATTTTTAATACAGCATTATCTTGGTCTATCATATTCATACATAGAATTCCTAAAATATTAAACATAATTAATTTCTACTGTCTATAGTCTACACTAACTAAAATTAAAATATAAAAAAATATGTTATTTAAAATGACCTAAATGAGTAATCAATCACATGCAGTTATAATTAATATAATGTTAACATTAATTCAAAATTTCAAAAACTAATAATTTAAGGTATATTATTAAATAGTTAGGAATTAACTCAATGCATTTTTTTATTATATGGAATTCAAATATAATAAAACTACTAAAAATCTTATTTTTTTCTACATGAAAACATTTTTCTTTGAATAAAATTTAACATAAACATTAGACAACTACCACAATATAAATATTTGCTGTATTATACACAATTATATGATATGCCTTAAATAGATATTTTTGAAAAATCAATATTATATTAATATAATATATAATTTATATATTATTACGTACATTCTATTTAATATTAGGTATATATTATACTACTTATTACAAAGCAAATAAAATATATAACATAATCTTCTGAAAATTTATTTATCATACTAATGTTATAAAACTTCAAAAATAAATCCCAAAACAATTTACAACATTTATAAACCAATATACTTATATTAATTATAGTAATTGATTGTAAATATAATTTTTAATCTTTAATTATTTCATTATACATATCTTCTACAGGTCTAACTAACATTTAATATTGTTTTTTATAAACTTACCTGAATTCATACTTGGAATAGTTGATGAATTTACTGTTGTGATTTTATGACCCTAAAAAATTAATATATTTAAAAAATCATATTATTTATAAGACAATTATTAAGTAAAAAATTAAAAGCTATAATTCATAACATAACACAATGAATATTTAAACATGAAATCTATTACAGAAAGGAATTAATCATATTCGGATAAATATGTTGCTTTTTGCACCGCTGTAACATGTTTCCACACAGTTCTTTTGTAAAGATATCCCATCATTTGGACTTCTTAACAATCACAACAAATTTGTAATATGTATTATTTTATTTTATTATTTTTTTTTTGGAATGGATAAAAACTGTTATGGAGATATAATAGTGTGAGTGTCAATTATAATGTTTCACTACCCATAAATTATGATAAGGATATTGCTACATTTTACAGGTTTGATGTATTGTCTTTACAGTTTCAGTTTCCTAGGTGTGTGATTTTGACTAAGGCACTCAAGACACGGAGCTATTCATTAGAAACTAATTACTGATGCAAATCACTAACTATGTTGTTCAATGGAACACAACAGACAACGCTACTAGTTACTAATTATTTACTAAGGCGTGAATGATCAGTTACAAGTGATTTGACTGTCGAGTCACTTCCAAGTTGCGTCACGTCAATTTTTGTGATTTTATTAGTGTCTTATTTTTTCTTATTTAATTTTCCTTAATAAATTAAAAAATAAACAAACAAAAACTTAACATCAAGTTTGTAGAAGATTAGAGAATTGGGATTTTGGACTGGAGAGGGAAAATTAATATTTAATAACCCACTATCAAGAGAGTATTCAGTATTTTCGGTATAAAAACAGAATTAAAATACATGTAATCATTCAAAAAAGCAAAAAATTTAAAAATATATAATCCATTAAAAATAGTTTTAAAAAAGTGATTATGTGGGTACCGCTCTGCTTTACAGTAAATAATAAGTGGGTTACTGTAATGGTATTAAATTTGAATTTAATGATCTAATATCATTGTATACGAAAAACAATTCTGAACAAGGACGGTTTGTCACTTTGCAGTCTACCTTATTTAATGCTAATGAAAAAAAAATCGTGCGTATCTTTAATATTTTTTTTCAATGTCTTCGATTTGTCTGCATAGCAAATATATAAAAATTTAATGGAAGTAAGGTAATAATCTAATGAATTAAATCGTTTTTTTCCACAATAATAGTCATTTATAAACAGTTATTTTCTATTAGCAATGTCCTCTGCTATTACCTGTCCCGTGGAGAGTACTCAAGGCCCTCTTCTCAAGGTCAATTTTTATATTTAAGTAAAAATTAGGTAATATATAGAATCTGGTTACTTTGATTAGTCCTGGTCGCTCTTTTTCTCAAAAGGTATCCCCAGATATCCAAAAAAAGAATAACACACATCATTGTAAAATCAATACATTAAAAAAACGTTTAAATTAAATTTCAATACATTAAAAATAACTTAAAAACACTTTCAAAAATGTTAATAATTTATTTAATGAGTATCTTAAGTTAAATGGGTCAACCAATACACAATAAAAAAAATTATGAATGCATCCTGCATAATAGTAAGCAAAATGTATATTGTATTCATCATGATATTAAATAACGTTTAAAATTAAATTAAAGTATTAAAATATAAGTCCTCTCTGGTTGTCTACCTGAACTACTATTACAATATTTAGTGTTTTAATAAAAATTACCCAGCTTACTTGTTTATACTTTTATCTTAATTAAATAAAGATTAGTAAAATAATCAACTTGAATTAAGAATAGTTATCTATTATAATTAAAAATAGTTTAAATAAAAAATATTGTTAATTTTTACTTAGTTTACAAAAATCTGTTTTTATGAAAAAGTAATTGTAATTCACTCATAAAAGAATTTGAAGAACATTAAGTACTAGCAAGTTTTATGTATTTATTATAAATAGTTTATAGTAACAAATTTATATTTAGTAATTTTATTATTAAATCTGTATTTATGTAATACATTATTTTACAATAATAGTGAATAATAAATTAATATAAAATGGTTAAACCTATTTTAAAAATCTACTTATTATTTTTGTTAATCCTTATAAGTTATAACCTTCACATTATAGATTGAATATGCTGTTTTCAATCTTGTAAAGTATTCGAATACAAATATCTAAACATTTACATTTAAATACTTTTTGAAGTATTTTTATGGTTTTCTAAAAACAATGTTTTTAAGTACTTTAAATAGTTTTTAAAAGTATTTTTAACAAAATTTAAATACCATAAAGTTTGTTTTATTAATTATTTTCCACAAAAATTTGACGAAAATGTTTAAAATGAAAAAAAATGCCACATCCTATTTTATAAAGGGACCTAATTGGAATTTTTTAAGAAAAATGAAAATCTAATAATTTTATCAATATTAGTTGAAATATATTTGATTAAAATATGCAAACAAGTATTTACCTCTAAATAGTCAGACATCTTAAAGTATTTGAGAAAATTTTAAAATCTAAAGTAAGTAGTAACATAATAAGTACCTATCCTGATATACTATATATACATATATAGGTACCTGTATACTGGTACCTGGTGGCTCATACTAGTATTTGAAGTACTAACAAGTAACACACAATGGTTTCACAATATTATACTATTAGTTCTATACTCTCATACCTATTACTATACCTCATACCATAGTGAGGACACCTCACTATACCTACTTCTTCTTAACTGCTCAACACATTAAAAAAAAAATGTACTCAAATAGTAAGTTAATAGCTCAAGACAGGAGCGGCTATTGCTTATATATCTAATTTAATACATCAAAAATATACTTAAAAAAACTAGCAATACCAGTAAGTCACTATTAAAACTATAATAATTTTACAATCTTACTATACTCTGTATAGCAAGAAAACACACAAATCCTGTGTATCATCAATAAACACCCTGCCATTAAGACCAGTTCCACTATAAGTCACATGGAGATTCACAGAATAATCAATTTTTCAGGCATCAGTGTGCTCCCTTGCTAGACAGAGTGTAAATACAAATAAAAGATACCTTACCTGCTGCAATTTTTCATCACCTAAAACCAAATTAATATTATTATTAGAAATATACACTAATACTATATAACAATAATACTATATTACAAAACTTAACAAAACTATAATTCATTTGATGTTAAGTATATGTTAAGTGTAATTATTTATTAATGAGAACTTAATTAATTTTGAAATGTTTTATTAGTTATTTCTTCTTACTAAGTATAGAACTATTATTAATAACAGTCTATGTAAAGAATTAAATATCCTGCATGTGTCGACTGGGTCAATTTAGTATCATTATACTAGATTAATAATAGTTGAGGTTCTTTTTAGGCGAAAATAGTTTTAATGAAAGAATATCTATTTTTATCGGATAAATAATTATATACTTAAAATGTATTTGAATAATTATTTGTATATAAATTTAAATATTTTTTTTTCACATTGCTTTGTCCTCGTTGGCCATATTATTTTTTTATTTTATCACCACAGTTTTAAATAGTATTAAATATTTAATTTTTTTAACTTTCTAATATTTCTTTGTCAGAAATATTTTTTACTGTTAATGCAGACTTCCATTGATTTATCCAGGAATATCCAAAGCGTATTGACTGATTATTTATTGTAATTTTTCAAATATTTATTAACATAGAGAATTGAAATACATTTAAAACCTTTACTGTAATGAACATTAAATAAAATAAAATTATATGACAATTCTATAACTAATTCCATAGATCATTCATTCCAAGAACTCTCGTGTAAGTAATTTAGAGTGACTCGTGGTGTTTATAATACATTGATTATTGATTTAGTACCATTTTATAAATTACGAATCTCGTGCAAATAAAATAAAATAATCTACGAACTAATAATAATAATTTAGTTAAACCTTGTTACAGTTCACGCTGTTACTGTGTAGTTTGATAATCTTGTTTACTGAAATTATAAATTTACTGTTAATTTTGTATATATTTTTTTTCGTATACTGTTACTGTTAAGACTTATTATTAAATTTGTATCTAAATAAATGAAATATGAAGTATCAACTTTTATTATATTATAATTAGTATTTTTATAGATATATAAATAGTTAGAAAATGTATTTTCCTGCGAACATAGCAAGTGGCTTTGTAAAAATTATTTTATTAACTTCTTATCGTGTATAATGGGATATATAAAAAACAAATTATGTGGTAGACAAATAAACAAAGAATTTAATTTTTATACTATTTTACTATCAACTAAGATTTAGTTAAATGTAACTATATTTTCTTATTAGTTATTTATTGCTATTCTATATAAAAAAAAAAAAAAAAAACTATGCATTATTTATTATTATGAAAAACATGTAGGTATATAAAATATATTTAATTTTATGTCTTTTGATACTATTGTTTTAAAACATAAATTATAAATAAATATAGGTAATTAGTAATAAACTAATTTTTGTTAATTTTTAGTTATTATTTGTTGCTACATGTTATTGTTTGGTGGCATTTGCTGGAACATTTAACATTTTTTTTAAAACAAAAACGCTGACCGGTCTACCTATAGTAATTACCAATACTTATTTATATTTTTAAATAATACATAGTTTTTTTTTATATAGAATAGCAAAAAATAATTAATAAGAAAATATAATTCAATTTTTAAAATAATACATATTGTTCATTTTTATTATTTCACTGACTTAAAACATAAATTTAACTTAATGTCTAGGCCGATAGTAAAATTGTATAAAAATTAAATTCTTTGATTATTTGTCTAGGCATTTAGTAAAATGCCTGATTTGATCGTATTCCCACGATATATACATATGTATTAGATGTATTAAAATTAAACAAAAATATTAAATAAGTACTAAAAACAAAATATTGGTAATTAAATTTACTATACGTTAATGAATTTATAAATATTATTATCCAATCTATTAATTGTTATTTAGGCATCACCTCTAAACATAATTTTAGATTTCGATGTACATGGGATGATTCAATAAGTATGCTCATTTTTTTATTTAATGATGAATTTATTCAAATTATGAACTTTGAAATATTTAAATATACTTAAAGACAATATTTTCCAATTATTGAGATTTTTATACTACTAAGTGTCTCGTGGTGATATTAAATTCTTAATTAAAATATTATTCCCCCTTATTTATAATAAAAATTATTTAGTGGATAATTGTTTTGAAAATATTTTGTGAATCACTGTGAAACATGTTGTTCAAAATAAAATCTTAATAAATATTGCATTTATGTTTTTGTTGATCCGTAGAAGGTTTAATCATATTTTTGATTTTAAATAAATACATTATGTTGTACCTTTTAGCTTCTTAAAATAATGAAGCTATAATATGAATTTTAATTATTTTAATTTTGACAATTTTTATGAATTTTATAGCTTAATAAATGGAAAATACCTTTAAATATAAAAAATGGAATTGTTCCTTTAATAATTACTCTAAAATACTGAAAAAAAATAATAATTGCAAATTTACTAGTACATATTTGATATCAGATAAGATAGATTCATGTAATATTGTAAGGAGACAATGCTGTAATTGAAGCTTTATGAGAACGTTCAGTTAATAATGATAATTAGTTGTACCTACATTTTGGTAGTTTTCACAATAGGTAATGAAAATGAGGAAAAAAACAGGGTACATATTTAAAAAAAAGTAATTTACTTATGTATAAGCTTATATTGATTATCCCTATATCATTAATATTAACTATTAATGTACATTTATAACAGTTTTGATTTGTATTTAGAACCTACAATTAAGAAAATTACTATATAACAAAAACCAATATATTATTTTTACTAGTTACTATCTAGCTATACAGTACAAATGTACAATGAAACTTTTCTATTACTGTTACCAAATGAACTAAAGAATATTACCCACACATAAACATGACTATGAACCAAAGTTAACTGTAATAACTAATTACACATAATAACTAATAAAACAAGTAATAACAGTAATGTTCAATATTTGTTCATAATGAGTAATGACCAATACCTAACATATTCTGATGACTAATATAGGTAATGGGTAACACAATGTCATCTGTCAACAAAAATGTATTAGTCTGCCTGGAACATAAGGATAATGTATTGTATTATAATAATTAATAAATAAATGTTGTATTAAAACTACTGCGGCTACTAGGAATTGCACTAAACCAGTAATCCTAATTTTAAACATGTGCTTCTCACACCAAAAACAGCGTATTACACACATTATAGTCTCTGTTGACGAATAGTTGTACGTAGCATTTAATACTAACATATGTGATCGAATAACAATTATTAACGCACAATCTTGACTTACGCAGCGCAACCGATGTCGATGAAATTTGAATTTATTTATTTATTTATTTTATTAATAAAAAGCTGCGAGTTGATAGAATATAATATCATTTTGTTCCAGACAGACCTTTACAGAAGTCACAGATTTTTACCCAATGGGTACTAGATATTGTTCATAACAATACAATATGTTAAGTATTTTATTTCGTTTAAATAGGTAGGTACTGTAGCACTTACTCATTGCAACAGCACTTATTGACTCGCCTTAGCAATTGGAGTTGCAAACGGTGCGTACGACCAGCGAGTGGATACTGTGGAAAAAATGTATCTAACTAAGCACTAAACGGATACCACAAAGACTTAACAGCGAACAGGTGAACACTAAGCGACGGGTATGTAACAAGCGGGTGTTTTTATTGAATATCGAAGTTAGTATGACACTTCTGGGCTCTGGCAATCCGGCCGGCCGATGGTCCGCTAGGAGCTAACCGAGCGCTGGTGCCTGGTAAGTCACAAAATAATTACCATCAAAAACGTGACTGGCGCCGTTTGATTTTTTTTTTTGTTTATGGTAGAAAAGATAAATCTATCCAACCAAATAGCATGCCCTTACCCGATATAATATTATTATTCCGTCTGGTGTCAATTCGGATTCCGAGCCTCGGCCCACCGACTGCCAAGATCTTATGACTTTCCAATCATAGATGATAATAATATTATTAAAAAAACTGTATATTATTATATTGCACCATAGACCAATATGTTACTGTTTTTTAGCCTCCGAAGTTGGTTGGATCCTTATCACGATTAAAGATAATATCTTTAACTGACAGACAAGGTGGATATATATCCACCTTGCTGACAGACTATAACCGTATTCGTTATCAACGTTTTCCCGCCATTGAGCTATCTTGGTAGTACCCGTACAACAATAACACACGACGTAGATTTAAAAATTCAATCAATGTATCCGACAATTTAATGAGCTCGCCACAGTACTTTGGCGACATATATTTATAATAACACAAAAACTAACTACACACTTTTTAGTTCATGTAGGTATTAAACAGATTTAAACCCCCCCCCCACCCGAGAATTGATCCTGGATACGTGCTTGCTACCATATATTTTAAAGTAGGTGGCAAGAGGCAACAGGTGGAATATATCGATTAGAGGTGTAGGTAACAGTTGGGTATTGCCGAGTTGGTATAATTTGTATAATTATTATATTAATATATTATAATATGAATATTAAGAGAGAAATACTTTAAATTTAAATGTCACATATTGTATTTATTATTTATAAATAAAAACATAACAATAATTATATAATACATTTGCTTAAACTAAGAACTTTCTTGAAACTATAAACAATTACAATTCAAAATAAATATCTAATGATACTAGATTCTTATGTTAGAGGGTGTTGAAAGTGAAGGGAATCGCCAACTAAAAAGAGATATATAATATAAATATATTTTCTTAGTTCATGACATTAATGCATTAAAGTGAAAAGTATCTGTTTATTATAATATTATAGAAATTAATAAAAAAAACCTAACCTGTCCTAGGTAGGCAATAGATACTAGGTACTATTCTGCTGTATATTAGGTATTTAGGTGCCACCAGTGTCAAGCGTAGGTCAATTTTTACTTTCGACGTCTTAAAAATACCAACTAGATCCAACTTTCTATCAAACACCACCTTCAAATATGAAAACCAAATTATTTTTTTTACTTCTTATCGTGTATTAGACTATAAAAAAATTCTGAGAAACAGGAACCCTATATGTATACCTGTAAATTTTTTATACCTACTGAAATTAGTGAGATTAAATAAAATTGTCATTAGACGAACGTTGACCCCTTGGCTATTAAAAAAAATAATGTCATTATTACGTTGATATTTTATAATAAAACTTATACCGATTCTCTGCGATGGGCCAAAAGATGGGGTTTGAGAGTTCTACCCAACCTCAAACTGTGTTAGTTATAAAAATGATAATATGAACATTATTATTGACGTAAAATTTAGACTATGAATAATATCTTTTTGTGTATCAAAAATAATAAATATATTGTTTTCTTAAAACAAATTACAATAATTACATACTTATTACTGTAAAATATGGACGTATTTTATTTGTTAATATGATAATAGTTTTATTTTGTAAGTATTAACCATTATTATTATTTACTTACAAACACATATAATTAATATAATTGCATATATAGATTGCAAATTTCCTAAATACTTGTGTTGGGCATATTAATAAGTTATTAGATAGTATCTTATATTTTTAATAAAACATATTTTTTTTTATTTATGAGAAATATGGAAATACTAAAAAAAAATTATTTACCAATTGTTATTATTTATAATTATAACAAACCTGATTTTTAAAATGAAATAAAAAATTACGTTAGACATTAATATATTGCATGTACTGTATGCAACAATAACAAAATACATTTAAAACATTATTTAAATATTAGGCTTACAATATAATGTTTAAAATGTTTACAGCAAGTACCTAAATAATAAATATTTTTTATTCTTACGTCTACAAAATATTATTTTCAACGTTTAAATCCTAATATTTTATTACTAATGTTTTATGATTTCAATTATAATATTTTCAAGTCTGATGTTAATAGTATAACTTATAACTATAATGTAATGTGCGATGATGAATTATATTATAAATTATAAGTGTATACTATATCTAATTTTCAGAATTTTTCCATCAAATATTAACTATAATATACAGCGTGAGTCTTTTATCATTATATAGTCATTATTTCGTCAAGTATTGATTTTGTTTCATTTTGTTTTCAAAATATTTTGTTACATGCTTTTCTCAAACTGTAAAAGATTTTTATTTTTTTCACCCTTTTAGATAATAGTGAAACCACTGCCAACTTTTTATTTTAAAATGGCAACCTACATAATGTACTGAATTAATAGGACTATTTTTTAATGAATTTTAACTTCAAATTATTATTTTTCGTTCATTTTTTAGCGAGTTATAGCTTTTCAATGTTGGGTGGTTTTTGGTTTTTATAATACTTCTTGTTTCTGAAGACCAGTAGTCACATGGGTAATAGCTAGATAATAAGAGGTACCAGGTACATATTAAATATTTTTATAAGTAATAAACTCGTTATCAACTATCGACGCAGTGATGAACTTTGTAGTTTGTACTTGTAATTATGTAATTATACCAACGCCTCACAGCCGTAATAACCTGTAGGACGAACACCTAAAAACCTTAAACCATCCCACTTTAAGCAGCTATAACTCACTAACGGTTAAATTAAAAATAATTATTTTAACGTTAAAATTCATAAAAAAAAATAACCCTACTATTTTATGTAATTTTAAATATAGGTTACTATTTGAAAATCAAAAGTTGCAGATTATGGTTTTACTATAAAAGGGTGAAAAAAATAAAAATTGTAATTAAAAATATAATATTCAGCATTTTTTAAATTAGATTTTCATTTTTCAACATAATATGATAGAAATGAGAAAATGTAGGTACCTTTGAAATATTATGTTTAGATTTTTAAAACAGTTTTACAGGAGAACAACATTCAAACCGAAAATGTTTATTATCAAACTATCAAAGCAAAATTTATAATGTTATATAATATTTTCTATATTTACATATATTCATGTATAATTTAAAAAAATGTATATCAATTTATATCCCTCCCTCGTGTGCTAATTTAATCAGTAGATAATAGATATATAACAATTAACAAGTTAGTTAATTAATTTTTGATTTACCTATATTATAAAATCTATATTTATAATTAAAGACCGGATTCCCGTGCAATTTTCATCTTTTTATTGCGTGTTCTTAATTCTATAGAAACAAGCTACAAATCCAAATCAAGAGATATAGATTAATTTAAAGAAAGATTTATGTTGCACAAAATTGCACGTTTTGGGGTTTTGCACAGAATTGCACGTTTTGGATTTTTTTTTATAAAAATGTACTTTTGTATGCAAATATTTTTTGTATTATTTTTATTTTTGATATATTATGTTGTGATATGAAGTATTGGACTTTTATATCTAATATCGAATATCGATATAATACGATGTACTCGTAATTAAGATAATAACTACTACGGTAGTCAATAGATTATCGATTACATACACTCATACAGTACTATCCGCAGCAGCCGTAGTCAACTCATATTTGATTATTTGATTATGATGCCCAATCTGTTAAAAAAGTAAAATCCATTTTAAATAGTACATTTATTTTATCTGATTTATCATTTATTCGATCACATTTGTCCCAGTTGCCAAATTCAATTACAAAACTTGAATAACAAAATTCTACTTTAAATTATCAAATAGATGTAGTAGAGATGGACTTAAGACAATTGAGTATGAAAAGGGAGAAATAATCTATGAAAAATTTAAATCAGTATTTGATAAAAATTCCAGATACAATATTTTAAAACTATACAACGATTCAATAAATGGAAATGACGTAGATTTAAAAGAAAAATCATAAGCTGCTACAAACAATGCCCGATAACAAGTGTCGACGTAAAACGTGCGTTTTCACAGTTAAAACATATATTAAGTGACAAAAGACATAATTTTACCGAAAAAAACTTAGAAATGTACATGATTATAAATTTTAATCAAATATTGTAAAGTCAGTTTATATATATATTGTCATTTGTCAGTTTATTATTATTTTATTTAAATAATTTTTTTTTTTTTAATTTTTATATTTTTATATGATAGTTAATGCTAATACTAATAAATAATAATATTATAAAAAAAAAAGTAAAAAATAAAATTTGAAGTACTCAAGTACCTATAATAAAATTTTGTTTTTGCACGATTTTGCACATTTTAACATTTTTATTGCACGTTTTTTAGATGTTAGCTGCACAAAAATTCGGTCTTTATTTATAATATTTATGTAAGTAATTTATTTTCAATCTAAAAGTAATTGTATTAAGTTCATTATACAATAACTAATTATGATTTATGACTGTACTAATATAGCTGTATAATGAAAATTGGTAAAACAAACAAAAATAGTAAAATAGAAAATTACAAAATACTTTAGATAGTGTACAGTGTACCTACTGTACCTACCTAATATATTTATTTCACACAGTTTTTGGAAATTCTTGACATTTTTCAAAATTAACTTAAAATTACACGCATTGCCTATTGTGCGCAATCTATTGATTTTTTATAATGTTTATGATTTTGCAAGTTTAAAACCATGGGTAAAATTTTCTAGGCAAGTCCCTGAGTGGTTTAATATATACATCATATATTGTCTACAATATAAGTTTGAAAGTTTCCGTTGTTGATGTATATTATACGTACATGAATATGAACCCAGTTATAATATTTTTATTTCAGCAGTGTGTAACTATACGTCTATACCCGTCTCAAAACTACATAACATAATATAATAATACCCTTTCTATTTACCCTTATTTAGTTTTGAAAGTTCAAAACATATGTTATGATGTATATGAATACATATACCGTGGATGTTTAATCAAAAAGCAAAAGTGACATTTTTCTGAAAGAGAAAATATTAACATATGTCAAATGTTCTGTTTACAGCAGAATAATTTATACAACTACATATTATACACGTTTATTTAATGAAAATAGTTATCTTCAAAGGAAGTGAAAGGACTCAGTATCTAATATAGTTCTATGAAAAGGTTCAGCGAAATTAAATTTCGTTTTTGCTTTCTCGTTGAGTTTCGAAAACTAAACTTTCGATGCCGTTTAAATCATTGCATATTAAAATACTCTCCAACTCCGATATAAAATATTTTTTTTATTTTTTTTATGTATAAAAATTGAACAGCGAATATATTATAATAAGTATTTATAAACATAGAAAATCACAAGGAGCTATTTTTCTTCAGAGTGGGAAATAAAATAGATAAATTAAAAACCATTCATTTATTGATAAAATAACCACCTTTTATATGCATATACCGCATTATAATATGCATATAAATCATCACGAACGTGTTAAGAAGGCGGTGGTTAGTATTGAATATATTTTTGAAATAAAAATTATATAATAAATATACCCACTCAACGACTATATTACAATAACATAAAATGTTTCTATATGTAAATACATGGTTCCCAATGTTCCCATGATTAATGGGGTTTTATTGTTGAAGTGTTGAATTAACATTCACAATAGGTACTATGAAAAAAAAACTACATCGATGAAATAATAATATGTGTTGATAGTGTTTTTACTATTGCAGTATACAGAGTTCAGATTGAAAAGACCACTCTTAGCACAGCTAGGGATGAGTGGTCATAAATATAACAATAACAAAATTATAATCATATGTCAATATAGGTAAGCACCTTTCTTCTATAATATTATTAAATAAATATATATATATCGATTTTATGGGGTGATGAGAATATTCTATATAATAACTATAATAGAGTATGTTTATGAACGGTGTTTCAATACTCAAGACACCAAATATAGATACCAACTACTAAGGTACCCTCACGAAAAAAGAACATGAATTATACGTGGACATTGGACTAGAATTTATAGTACTTTATTCATAGTACTTACCTACCTATTGTGATAATATAGGTACGTTAAATAAATATAAATTAATATTTATAACAAAATAGCTAACAATGTAGGACTACATTGTAGGAACAATTACTGATTTTTCAATGTGTATATTTTATTTTATTTTAATATTTATACTACCTACTGCAGGCTACTATTGATTGATATTTTCAATATTTTGCGATTCTACAAATCTCGAGGACTGCTGTATTATAATGTTTACGTGTATTATACATACATTTATTATTGACAAATTATTTGAGGGGAATAAATTATTATATCATCTCTACTTTAATAGATACAAAAAAAAATAGTAATAGTTATAGAAAGTAGTAGGCAGTAGCATGCTACTAGAACTAGATAATATTTTTCCTATGCAAAGGAAATTGAAAAACCGTAGATATGTTTTTGGATATAAACACTATAAACTGTATGAATTTTTATCCACCAGTATATTTTTAAACAATGTTTAAACTTTAAATCACCGACAAGAATAATGGATATTCTGACACTAAAGTAACAAATTTAAATAAATAGCGTTACGCAAAAACGGTTACGGTCAGAAAAAAATATACCCATCTTATAAAATATAAATCATATCCATGTTAAAAATATTAATTAGGTATATGTTTAACTCTCTACCTTTGCCTTCTCCCTACACACATACATAAAAGATTCCAAATTGCACTTCCGAGTATTAATTATAATATTGACCAATAAAACTAAACATTATATAGTTAGAATAATTAGATTAATTAATACAAACCATCGGACAATCCTCAATGTTTATAACTACTATTATATACATTTTTATACCTTCCTTCATACACATAAAAAACACACACACACACACTTTGTAAAATCAGTACATTCATCAGCTCCACTAAGAATCCAAGTAGGTATATGTTGTAGTAAATTAAATTCGCAAGTAAAATTTGAAGAAGAAAAAAACAATAATTTTTTTCAATAATAATGTTATGCAAATTTTTAATAACTTAAAATTGTGTAAGAAGAAAGAATAATATTTTATAAGATACAATGAGAACTGTTAAAATAATCACCATCATGTATACTACATGACAATATAATAATATAATATATAATATTATTTTATTTTTAACAATTCGTTTATTTCAGCTGTGATTCGGATAATGTGTCGCCCTTCGTTGGCGGCTACATGATTTTGCCTTGTGCAATTCTTCTACGCAGTATAAATAAGAAATAACGTTTCAATCGATAGAAGAATCTCGAGATTAATAGATCTATTAATACGTGTGCAGGTACTTTTATCTGAAATGTGTGTACGCGCGAGCGCTTGTTTTGTTTACACACTCGTCACTCTCCAAATATTTCCAATCCAATTTACGTCATTCAATTCTATGCCCTATATACACATATGTATTACTTCTAAATTCTTAATTCCCTATATACATATGTACATAAGTATACCTATAATATAGAATTACCCTAAAGTTTATACGCAAAAACCTGATGACTAAAAGCGTTGGTTGTCAGATCCTATACTTGGCATAGGTACTTACTCATAATAATATTATTATATTGTTGCTTGCAAAATCGGAAAATGAATTGGAACATTGCGTGGACGAAGTGACTGATAGCATTGATTAAATAAATAACTAATAGTAGATATATTTAATCAATGCTGATAGTTTGATATTTTTAGTTTTTTTAGTTTGATTAAACAATATCGCCAATAACTCCCACCAAACGTTTTCTAATTTTCATGTCTACGATTATTGATAGAATTAAAAGTAAATTTATGCACACGACCGAATCGCAATTATATTAATTACTGTTACCTAATTGTTTAATAATTTGAATTATATTACTTATAAAACTGAAAAACTGTATACCCAAAACCATAACAAAAAATTCATTTACGTATTAGCCATTACCTACACAAGAACACAACTGGTTCCGCCAAATCTATTGAAATAACCACAGATATATATAAATATATTATATATAACGCATGTTGAATATTTGATTGACAATTAAATCAAAATCAATTAAAAAATTTAAATAGATCAGAACAGAGAAGTAATATGTACTTAAGTGACTCTAAATTGTATTAATTGACGCAATTTTAATACAATATATTATACATTTCTATGAATATCCATTTTAAATTTTGAGCGAAGCGATAAATGTATTGATTTTACAAAGATGTATTTTCTTGTGTATGTATAAGTACACTATACACGATAAATAATTGAAAAATACTTTGATTTTCCACTAAGAAGGTGGTTTTTGGATAGAAAATTGGATCTAGTTTGTACTTCAAAAAGATCTAAGTTAAAAAAATACTTGTATATTGTATAATAAATAAACAAAAATTAAGAAAAACCGTGAGTTTTCTCAAAACTAATTTTTGATATATTTTTTTTTTAAAGTAATTTTTAGTGGAATTAGAATTGACTTACCTACACAAAGGGCAATTGTTATTATATTGTGCTACAGTCCAAAATTGAATTTATCAGTTTGGCCAAATAGTGTAGGTATGTCCGGACAAATGTAATATGTTACATAATGTAAAATAAGCACCAATGTTAATATATCTATTTAAAATAATTTAAGTAACTTTTGTGCATTCAAAAATATGATCAGCTCATAAAATACTAAAATTCCAAATATTATTACGTAAAAATAACGCGATTTTAATAATTTTGGACTTGATATTTGGCAGAATTATAAAGAGCATATAGTTTTCTTGGTTGGACATATAAAACCAATTTTTGAAAAAGTGGACATTATACTTGGCCTTTTAGCCATTGAATGTAGTACTTTATAATAATTATTCTAAATATCTATAAAATGTCATTGTGCTTATAAAATATTAAAATTATAGTAATCACAATTGTGCAGTTTTAACTTTTGAGTTCTTATTGTCATTAATATTTTTTGATTAAGGCAGATGCAATAAATTTTCTTTAGATATATCAGATTTCATAAAATTTGAAATTCAAATGTATATAACAACAATTCTGCATATTATTATGTATTAATATTCTATTTATAAACTTCCAAATATCAAACTTCAATTTAATGAAATTTTCTGTTTAATTATTTTTGAGAACCACGACCTTCATTGTTAATCATGCGTAAATTTATCTCCGTAAAAAGAATAAACTATTTGATAACAAACCCGTTTTTGTAAATGGAATCGAAAAATGTACGAAAAAAGTATAATTATAAAAATATTAAACCAATGAAACTCACTAGTTATTTTTCAATAATAAATTATATAGATGAATATGTAATAAGTTAATAAGATTTATCATTTATGTATTTGGTGTTAATTTTTAAATATAATTTTTTTTTTATGTATACAATTTAGAATTGGTATGAAATATGTAATTATGTAAAAAAAAAGAAATATGTAATTCTATTTAAGAATTCCTCTGTATTACGAATGTTTTTGTTCCTTATACAACTTCGTTGTATGGAAGTTTCACTGTATAATAATAACCTACATTACATAATATTATATCAGTTTTTAAAGGTGTAAAATAAGCTCCATATTCAGCCTCTAAAATATCAAATTGTAATGTTTTTTACTGTAGCAAGTCTAAATGCATTTGTAAGTAAGTTGGAAAAATTTTATTTTCCCCAAGTACAAGCTTGATTAATGATTTGTATACTTACTTAAATTATTTTACTCTTCCAAGGGCGAACTCAATCTCTACGGACTCTAGTGTGACACACAATATTTTATTTTTTCTAAACACAATTTAAATTGCTATATATTTCCATGTTCAGACTCATTTATTAATTTTAGTATATTTTTTCATCATACAATTATGGGAACTCAATTTTTTTGTACTGATGGATTCTTACCGCTCATTAAAATAACAGTTATTTTACTATATATCATTGGATAATGATGTAGAATTTCAATCAAAATTAGAAAAAAAATATGTCAGAATAAATATTCTACTTAAAATAATTAATTTCAACTCCAATTTATTCTATATTTATAAACTAAAATAATATAAGTACTAAAGATATATTTTGGTTATTAAATTAATTGTTGTATAATTTTTTTAGCATAATCTAAAAAGTTAAAAGGTACATAGAAATTTAAGACTAATAAGGTATATTTTAGAAACACATATGAATTATATATAAATTAATGAAAAAAAAAGTTATAATTAAAATGTATGGGAATAAAAAGACAATTATTTTAATATGTGTAACATATATCTTATGAAAACAAGATTCATAATCTATTGTTGAAAAAGTAATCCTTATTTATTTAAATTACAATAAATATCCTTCTTGGGTTCTAAAATGTTATCTTAAATTATAAAATTTATTCGACAGTTATAAAAATGATGTGCATCAAAACAATTACAATGAGTCTATAATTATTATGAGTTCAGTAAAAATAATATGGAGGTAATTTTAGTTATATTAATACAGATATATATCTTAATCACAAAATCAACTTAAATAAGGTTTTTTTTAATATAAATATGTATAATTCAACTATTTATTTCAAAGAAAAAATAAATTAAAGTTTATAATTAATTTATAAGTTATGTATTATAATTATTATGATGAAGGCAATTCGTCCTTATCTTTTTTGTCATCATTCTCAACACATGAAGTTGAAGGTCCAAGATCCAAAAGGCCTAGTTTCTCCTATAACAAATATTTAAAACAGAATTTTTGTGAATCACAGTGCTTCTGTAACCTTATACTTTAAAAATATTATTTATATTTTCTACTACATAGAGTTGCTAGTAAATTTATTGTTCCCTAATAATCAGGATAAAAAAAATAAACATAATTTATAACTTTATATGTAGGTCAGGTGACTGTTTAAAAGGGTAAAGTTACATTTTAGTACTAACTTATGTCACTTTGATTTGGTGCAACTATAATTATTATACTCGAGTATATTATATTGTTACACTTTTTTTCTTTAATAATAATAATCTTTGTATTATATAAATCAAAATAAATTATCATTATAATTTTAATATTATGACACCAAAATACGATCTAAAAAAACAACAATGATAAAAAAATTAATTATTTAAATAATTAATTTTTGTTTTTACTAAAGGTTTATAAGATTAATATTTTGTTCAGTTTGATCTAATATATTCTATATAATTTATAACAGTAATTAATTTCATTGTATTAAGATTTATATTTTTTAATATAATAATTAATAAGTATGAGTTTTAAAACAAATTATTGATTTAAATTATTTATGTATATAACATGTCAAAAATAAAAATATTAGGGTAAAAATGTACTCCATACACAGAGTATAAAATCTAACTACTTTAACTTTATAATCTAAAAAATTTTAAATTATATTAAACTTGACTAAATGTTAAGTTAAAGAAACTGAACTTTTAAAAATATATTAATGTATATATTTAATACTAGGATTAAATCTTACCAATTCTGCAAATTCACGGTAATTTCTAAATCTGGCTTCAGGGTTTTCGGCATAATTAGCTCTCGCCAATTCATCGCAAACCTTCATTATATTTAATGCATCTTTAGTTGTAAGCATGTTATTCTTTTCCAAGTCATGATATTTTGAACAAATATGTTTCATATAAGAAGTCAGACCCATTTGTAATATTTCCCTACATAAATTTAACAAATTAAGTCAATTATTTTGTATAATATTGCAAATTATGATATTAATATATACGTTCTAATAGCACCACGTCCTCCATAATAGTCATGAGATACTATAGAACAAATATCACATGAATCAATGCATTCCATTTTTCCATCTCCAAAATAATCAGATATTAATCTGTGTCTACACCTGTTTTGATAGAAAAAATATTAAAATAAATGAAATTATGTACAATTTTAGGTACCAATTATTTATCATACTTTAAGCCTTCACAATAATCTTTCATATAACGAGAATGAAGAAACACAAGGAAACTTTTTGCTGTTTTTTGTATTGATTCAAGAGTATCGGCTGGAATCATTGCGTCAGCCAACATAGCTTCATTTTCTGGATTGTAATATAATGTTGATTGCTTTGTTAAGTAAACTCGACACCGTGCTGGATGGCCATCTTTTCCAGCTTGACCTGATTCATGATAATATGCCGAAATACTAGACGGCATGCCCCAATGTATGACCAATCTTATATTTGGTTTATTAATTTCCATTCCAGAAGTACTAGTTACGGCAAGAATTTGATAATATCCATTCATAAAAGAGTCTTTAACAGCATTACGATCAGTTTCCTCTAGTCCTATTTAAAATAAAAACTGTGTTGAATATTTAATTTAAATTTAATATATTTAATATATTTACCAGCATGATAAGCAGCAATCAAAATACCATAAGATTTCAGTTCTTTAACTAATTGTTCAGTAACCTGTCGCGTCTTACAAAATATTAATCCAGAAGGTTTACCTGAGTTTGGCTAAAAGATAACATGTTAATATAAATACATGTATTTTTTATAATGAATAAAATACTCACAGCACGGTATACATCTTTTCCATTTAAATATCTGTCAAGAAATTTTGTTAAATGAGGAACTGAAATTCCAATGATATCATCCAAAGCTACGTCATAAAAAATATTCCGTCTGTAGGATGGTATTGAAAACCTGAAGCTACTCGTAGGATCATCTTTAATATATAAAACCCTCCTCAAGAAATCAATAACCTAGTTATGATATAATTTATATTATTTAAAAAAATTTTAACAGGTTCCATTAATAATTAATATTTTATTATCTACGTCAACACCAGCTGTAGCTGTAACCACAATCCATGGAATGTCCATGCATTCTTTTCTAAGTTTGCCAAGTGCATAATACTCATTATTTTTTTGACCATAAATCCATTGGTTTTCACAATGTGTTTCGTCGACTACAATATATGATAGTTTCTTAAATCGTATCAAATAAGACAAAAATAGCTGAAAAAAGAATTCAATCAATAACATAAATGATTCAATATGATATTATAATGACCGACTTTGAAGTCCAACGTAGATACTTGATCAGGTGTTACATAAAGAAAGTTACAATGTATGGCGTTTACAGATTGTAATTCCACATAAATACGTGTTTTTTCATTGGGAGTAGTTAACGTAGAAATAACTTCAGCTTGAATCTTTAAACGCCTTAACTTGTTAACGTGATCCTAAGAAAAAATAAAATGTATTACCTACTTGTATACATATATTATTATAACACGGATCATTTTCAAATAATCGACACTCACCATAATCCTGGTAACGTGAGGAATTATCACTACAGTCATTTTATTCCAATAAATTAGAGATGGTAGTTGGTAGCACATTGTCCTACCATAACCACTCGGAAACGACACGAAAACATCAGCGTTCCCTTTGAAACACAACACGCGAACGTGAAAATACCACAGTGCCACATTCGCGAATAAATACAAAAAAGCAAATCGTAAAATTCATTCGGGCGTAAGTAGGTTGGAGGTAGGTACTCACTTCTCAATATTGTCAGGATAGCGTTCTTCTGCGTATCGTTCTTAAAGTCGGAGTGATCGAAATAATGACGCAAGAATTTTAACAGCGCATTGTTGTCCATGTCAACGGAGTTCCAAAGCTCGGGCGATGCGCAACGATCTGTCGGTCTTTATAATTATAATAATATATCGACGACGTCGGTGTGTATCGCACTGTCGACCGTAAAAGCTCTACAGGACCGCGTCAACAGTAAGCACTATTGCGTCAAAGGTCGGCAATAAAACGATCGATATCAAGATGGAACACACTCGCGGCCGATACCCGGGCAATGCTTTTAACTGTTGATCGAAGCGCTCGCGCGGCGATGGCAAAGGGGTGTGTGGGAGTGTGGGACGACGAGTGGTGATAACGCGGAACCCGGGCAAACGCGGCTATAGCAAGCTGCGGAGTCGTCAGCCAATGGCGTGGACGGCGAGGTCTGTAGGGCGCGAGCCGGGCCCGGGCAGAATATCATCGTGTCACAATAATAGTAATAATAATAATATGTCATGGTAACGCATTGACGTCACGGGCCACCACTCGTGTCTCACGACAGCATGTCGATTTGGCATCCGGCGCGCGCGCACCACGTCGGCCTCGAACTACGGGGACATTGTCCATCTGTGCACGGAACGCTCGTCGACGTCCGCCGCCACTAGATGGCACCGCAAGTAACGTCACCGGTCACCCTAACGCGGTCCCGGTGGCCTCGCAGAATATTATTCATCGAAACCACTATCGAATATTGTCCGTCGTCCATGATATATAACAATAATATTAACGCAATTTATTATATCACGGAATGTTTACGCACATTATCGTGTCGTACTCTTTTAGTCTCATAATGAGTAAAAGAATCGCACTAGACATCCATACTGGCCGCGGGACAGGCTTCGCTGTCGTCACCATGGTCACCGCCTCCTATTATCCACGCGAATTCGGCGACAATAATATTGCAATTTATTGTGATCGTAATTTTAGGATTTTGAATATTAAGTTTTCACGTTTAACTCTATCCAATCGTTTATTACTGTTAACCCGATTGTTCCGCACATTCACTATTGTAAATACGGTCACACACGCATTATTACGCATATTATACGTTTACTCGACGCGCGCACGAAATCACTTATAAAATTGCCTATATTGAACACCTTAAAAACGGTCGGTACGATTCAATTTTTAATATAGCCGGATTCTGGACGTATCGGAAATATCGAACGGCCGGATTACTGAGATTCTACTGTATATATTTTTTTTTATCTGATAATTTTTCGATCGACTTCAATGAACCGATGTTCCCTGAGATTATTTTATACGTATATAATATTATTTATCACGGGGTAACCTTTAATATTGTCGTTGACTTGTTTTCTTAGTAGGTTTAAATATTAATTTCTGTTTGAGTTTATATTACAAATGTTTACTTTCTCTAGGATTGGAATTTGTCAGTTACTTATATTTAAATTGTATAGGTATTGGATTCTGAGTGGTGAATGAGATGATTTTATAATATTATAATATATTATTTATATTTTTTCTTGTCTTGGTTTTCTTTTGTCTATCGTAATTTTTTGAAGCAATATAAATTATTTGATTTTAAACTTTTATATCATTTTTATCATTTTCTATACATGATAATATTTTCAAAATAGTTTAACTGTTTTTAAGCCATTTAAAGGCATTTTAATTTTTCTGTTTTTAATCATTTTTTTCCGTAAATGTTAAAAAATGTTCGTTATCAAAAGCTTGAAAATTTATTACAAGCTTTCTCATTAATTTTTGTATATCAATTATAAAATATACAAATTACATGGTCGTAATATCTTTTTATAAGCGTTTAAATTTAGAATTTTTACAAAATAACGAATATTTGCAAATTATTTTATCATAACAATTTTATTTTTATATTTTAATTAATACAATATACCCCATAAAGTTTTTCCACCTAAAATAAAAATAATTTAACGGAAAGTCACATTTTTACGAGAGTTTCAAAGTAAACCAAAGTGAACCAAAGTAAACCATTATCTGAGGTTTTTAAAATGTATATTGTGTGCAAATAATGTCCACTATATTATATACATATTCACACCCTCCTACGCCTATTAAATACTAAGTAAGCCATAATTATACCACTATCTTCGTGATAGTAAAGTATTAATATATATTATTATTATTATTTGTTTATTTATATGATATTGGATTGGAGAGCTCTGAGTTTTAATGATAGATACATTGATAAAGATAAGTAGTGTGTTAAAATAATTTTTAAACAGCACCTTTTACGAGATTGTGTGAAGTGAAAAACGGAGAGAGTATATTATGCGCTTTCAGTTTCATATACGTATATGTGTATCGTTCGAGTATTGATTTTTTCTCCCTTTTAGAAAACAAAAACGAGTCATCTAATTTATTATTTCAGATGCACAACAGGATACAATAAAATTTACACCGTATTGCTTGAAATTATATTGGTTTTCGTTAGACATAATAATAATATGTTACACTACATTATTATAGAGGTTCGTGTATTTATAAATAACATGAAACTTTTAAAGCGGTATTTAGAGTGCAGACTATTCGCTAACAGGTGGAAGAGGTTCTATCCCAGATTTTATTATCAAACATTTTAATAATCATTAATCACTATAGTTCAAATATTATTATTGTATTATCTTTATTTTAGCTAAATGTTCGAATATATAAAATAAAAATATTTTTTTTTCAGGTAGGTTACAATAATTTAGAGTGAGAGGGTATAAGAAAAGAGAGAATGAGAAAGAAATCAGATATAGGGGAGATATTCGTATTCTTTCATGCCCAGACTGACTATACTGACGCCCTCGCCAGTGTATAATTTGTCATATTCATTTATTACGTTTTGACGTTTTGGTACAACAATAACACACAATGGTCACTATGTACATACGGTAGGTATACCTACTTGAAATGAAAGAACATAATACAAACATACAATGCAGCTGATACACGTGTATAATCTAACTTATAAGTAAGTACTAACTGCATGTGTTCAAACTTAATATTATACAGGTAGTATAATAATTAATATTTACAATGTATTTATTGTTATGATAATCGTTCGGTTATACATAGATCATGAATATTGTGATCTACGTATCAATGCATCATTGAGGCGAAACGCAGACACATAGTACTAGCAGTACTATAAGTAATAATAATTGGACAGTGAGTAATGTTGCACTATGTCTATACACTATATGTATGTATACGGGCTCAGAAATCTTCGTGATTTCATGTGTCAGATATCGCATCAATTGTTATACGAGAATTATTTCGGAGTGAAGAAAAAAAATGAATATAAAAACTTAAATCGTCATATTATTCGAATAATTTATTAATTTTTTTGGAGTATTATACATTTTTGTAAACATGCTAATAGTAGTAAGTAAATAGGCACTGGTCATATTGGAATTTTTAATAATTGTGATATCGAAGACTACAATTTTATTTTTTATGATAAATATTAATAATTACTTCTAATATTTATTTGTATATTAACAATTAATTATTAAATATTATTTATCAATAGATACTAGTGTTTTGCTATTATATATATATATATATATATATTTATATGTATATGTATCAGCTGATGTCTGACAATATATCTTGTTAATTTAATAAAAAAATATTGTTCGCTGAGTAGCAATATAATTATTATCAAGCTGACATAGTACCCATTTTATTTTTCTGTGTGCGTTTTATGTACCTATTTACTAGTTATCCATTAAAATATTAACTTGAATACTTAGTTTATTTAAGTTAACGTTCATAACTTCTATACGTCGAGTTATTACTTAATAATTATTTTTAAATGATTAACCTTTTACTACAATACATCAAATTATTCTTTTTTATTACGTCATACAGTATAATAGTATAGGCGATAATAAATTTATAATTGATAAAATACAACAATTCCAAGTTTTTTCAATAAAAATTGAACATTTTGTAAATTTTTAAATACAAAATAATTTACAAATTATCATTATTTTAAACTATAATTAATGTTATACAAAATAAATAAAATCTTTGATATTTTTAAATAACTAGGTATATAATAACAACAAGGTAGATACTTTATTTTATTATAATAATATACAATTTTTAATTTTTTTGACCGATTAAAAAAATTAAAAATGTATATTATAATTATCTGAAAAAGAGTCAAGATATTTTAAAAATCATAATTTATTATTATGTATGGACAATTCAAAATGCTTATAATATTATAATATTTTATAAAAATTCTGTATTACAATTTATAACAATGCAAAAAAAAAAAATCGATTTTGACGAAAACTAGTTTTTTTTGTTTTTCCCGATTATTTAGTAAAGTGATTGGTATTTTTAAATTTAAACTTCCAAAAATACCAACTAAATTCACTTTCCTATTAAAACTTTTTTGAACTTAACATGTATGTAGAATAATTTTTGATTTTTTCAAATTAACCGGAAAAATCTAAACAAAAATTAAATGATACATTTTTTGTATTTATTTTTTTATGTGTGTACAATATACTATACTTACCTATAAAATACCTAAGTGGCTATGTACAGCATAAATAAATATATTACAAATGCAATTTTATTTAGTTAGGTTTTATTAGTTATACCTATAGATAGGTACACTGTCACCGCGTCACTGTATTCTTTAAATTATTTTCTAAAACAAAAAAATGGTTTTTGTTTATTTTTTATTTCGAATGATTTGGAATATATTTTGATCACTGCAGCTGTTTTTTGTCAAAGTAAACATAAAGTTATGAGTCATTAAGTTCAACCATTTAAATAATTATTTTTTATATATTTTTCTGAGATACAATAAACGATCCCTTAGCCGGCAAACGCATTGTATACTCGATTATCATAGTAATTATTTTAATCGATGTAATATAAACAATTATCAGTGATCGTTTGCATTTTTCTGTTAAAGTCAATCATAAATTTTTAAAATAAATAATATTGATCATTAATTTTTTTAATTAGGTATGTATTTTGTCTGTCATGGACGAAATTGCCGAACTCACAATTTCAAATGTCGAGTTCATAATTCACATTATATATTGTATTACAAGATATTAATAGCTATCATAATAATATATCCATCACATATAGACTATAATATTATAGTGGTATTTTGGTACATCAAGAATTCGCATTGTTCTTTCCGTATCAATATATACCATAATTTATTATTATAATGTTATAATATTTTGTTCGTCTATATAGTCTATACTATATAAATAACATATAATATAAAGATATAATATTTCAAGTGTGTTTAAACGTTAAACTTTCGACAAGGACAACCATCACATCATTTTTACATGTAATTGCATGCATTGTTTTAGATCTCAAACTAACCGAACCTTGTTCGTCTGCACTAATAAGTTAATACATTATGCCTTTGTAGCACATAGACAAATTAAACATCGTCTATAAGTTAAATAAATTACAAAAATACAAAATAATTATCGAAAAACGAACGTAAATCGAAAATTCTTGTGTGTTATATTTTGATTATTTCCTTTTATTATTATTTTTATTTTTTATCCACTAAATAAGAATCTTGAAGACGGAGTCCTTGTCATACGGACAGACTTAACAGTCATTACATGTTTTAATATCTAAAAACTCAAGAAACTACATCACATTATCAAAATCTATATAGAATTTACTATATATATGGATCTTGGGTCGACATACTTTATCCATTAGCTACATAGATACGACATAATGGTAAACAACTATGGACGAGTTTGTAATATCCAGCCTACCGAACAATATATTATACATTTTTACACTTTTACAATAATGTAATATGATCATATGATATGACTACTTTTTAGGATAATGCACTAGTTGACGTCATTTAAAAAACAACAAAGTTCCAAATAACAAAAGGTATACATACTACATTGCCCGTATCTTATTAAAATCTACAACAACTACAACTCTAGTTTACCTATACGTATGTATAATATGTAAATATCAAATATGGAAATTAAATTGCCTGAGTGATATAATATGAAAGTCAACGACTTTTCCGTAAGCGCTATTATTGAGTTGTACGTTTTTTAAAACTTATAAGAACTGGTAAATATATTTGGATGAGCTGTGTAAAACATAGAATTAAAATGTAAATGAAACGACACGAAGGAATTTGCGGTTCTCATTATCGATGTATTAAATTCTGACCAAATTATAGGTGAAAACCTTGATTGTTCATTGTTCATTAACATAATTAATAATATTATCAAAAACATAACCCGTGAATTTTCAAATTCAATCGTCGTTCGGTTAAATACTCATTAAATATTCGTTGAAACAATCGCCCACCTCTTCTGGGTGTATAAATGGTAATAAACCGGATATTTACTAATTTTAGAGTCACTTTTATATACATTTGTTAATCCTAAATTTTAAACTTTTCATCACTAGCGTAGTGCTAAATAAAATGCACATCCTTTTTTTCGATAATCATTGGGCACTGACATATTTCATAGAGGAAAATACTGAAAAAAAAAACAGTAATAATAGTTAATAGCGGATCATGAGAATCTAGAAAAATGACAAGTCCGTCAATATTAACATTTTTAATATTTTTTGTTTGTATTGTATACGAGTATTTACTTTATAATTCTGGACCCAACTAGTGTACTAGCAGTGTAGTACATACAAAAAAACGGGATTCAACTAGAGTAGTATCTACGTTTAGATCCTAATATTTAGGACCCAACTCGGATGTGCCGAAATTTACAACAAAGTTTCCAACAATATTGTGAAAAATACAATATTACCTATGAAGAATAACAAACAATAATACCTACTTTACGATAACCGTATTGATATCATTATCTTATATACGATATAGTATATACCTAACCTATCTAAGAAATTGACGCGCAGTGTCAGTGGCGTGCTTAGCTTTTTTGAAAGGAGGGATATTCATTTTTGACTTGTCACAGACCCTAATTTTTTTTTATATAGATAATAAATCATTTCAAAAAACTCAAAAGGGAGATATGACACTCTGATCCTCCCCTGTGAGCACACCACTGCGCGGTGGAGGTATGCATATTTTATACAAAAGGTATCATTAACTTTATTATAATAATAAATATAGGTGTATCACACTATACTAATATTTAATCGATCTCTATAAAGCCGCATCCAAGCCAAAGAAACATATTATGTTTTCGACAATAATTAATGTTTTTGTGGTTTAGACCTGGCTTAATAAATAAATAAAACTTTTTATTTCTTTTGAAGACATCAAAATTCCTACATACTTTTACATACATTTCATCGGTCATCGTCGATTTAATATGTTACGATAATTATTTTGTCATTAGCCTTATCGTATCGCCGTCTGGTTTTCATATATATAGGCTATTATTATCGTTTGTATACTGCGTTTTATAAATGTTTTATAAAAGTAAAAGTAAAATATATTATTTATTATGTCGTTTTCTCAAATTAATAATTTTAATATATTTTCAATAGTACAATCATATAACCGATTATATTAAATTATTAAAGCCCTTATAAGCCCAGCGTATTAACTTTTGTGCAAAAAGTTAAATATCTAACTATCTATCTAATATCAGGAACTCGAAAATAAAAACATTGAAGTTTGAAGATGTAGGCAGTGGCGCAATTAAGATTTGTTCAAGGAAGGTGTTGCTATAATGACACATATTATGTACTGTACGTAGTAGTTGGAGCCGTCGGGGTTGTCCTAATTTATTTGCACTGTTTATTGACTAAAATTTGAAATTTCCATAAATTCGGTTCAAGACTCAAGAAATGTGTCTATACTCCATACACTCATAAAACACCTCTCCCTTCGGTCTAACACAATATGTCTATAATTATATTATTATAACATATAACGCCTGTAAAAAAAAAAGTCCGAATAAGTGAATAATTCTTAAATACTTTTGTCTACCAAAAACACTATAAAATATTATTAAGATATGATTAGGTGGAATATAAACTATGAAGATTCACTATATTATTAGCATTATGTTTTTAAATTACTAATAATCATTTTTAGTATATTTTATTGAACAAATTTATGTTAAAACTAAACTATAATTAATTTAAATAAAATTAATTAAGTACTATTAAGATTAAAATAGTACATTCCATTCTTTGTTCTGAACTAAATTTATAACCTTATACCTAGTTTTTTACAAATTACAGTATTAAAACAATAACATTTAACAATTTTATAAATTTTAAAATAACAGTTACATTTTTAACATTTTTTCGACCTTTTGTGATATTAGTTTCATAAAAATACAAATATTTTACTAATATTATTATAGACTTATTAACACGAAAAAACAAAATGTCAATCTTTAAGTTAATTAATCTACGAATATTCAGCTCCAAAGTTGAAAAATAGTTCTAGACTCTAGAGCATTCGATTTTACATTTATACGATATTCTTATACCATATTAAATTCTATATAATATATACCTACCTAATATAATATTTATATATATGTCTAAAATTAGTACAATTATTTATACTTTATACCTATTTAAAATCGATAATAATTATTTTTATATATTTAATTTTTCTTGTAAACAATGCCTGGTATTTAAAGTTAAGTAGGAATGTACATTATTATAAGTTATTTTATAGTTATTACTTATTACAGTTCTTATAGTAATGATTTATAATCTAAAATAATACATTTTTTTTTATTCAGGTACTATAAATATATTTATTCCTACAAAAAAACTTGCAATTATTATTAAACGTTGTAAGACTTAATGGTAGACGGTAGTTCTAGTTCTAGTTCTAGTTTCTAGAACTATGATGTCACAGCCCACAGGTCACGATAATAATTTTAAAAAATCTTAATTTATTGTAAAAGTGCAATAAAATAATATGTCATCCTCTACGTCTCTGTTATTTGTCATTATATTTATAATTTTCTTAGATTATTGTATAGTTCTAAGCCCTCACATTGATCACGCTATATCTCTACAAATAGACAATTATCACTGTAATAATAATTATTGTTAATATTATAATATTCTACAGGAACATAATCATATCTATTTCAACAATCATTGTTATAAAGATTTATTATAAAATATTAAATTAGCCATTAGGTATTATATATATTATATTGTATACCCATCAATTGGAATTAAGCACCTAAACATGGCAGAGAAAAATATTTTCATAAGTTTAAACTAATTCAATTGTGTATCTTTTTATGGGTTAGTTTTTCAGTATTAACTCTTTGGTATTATAGGATCTACCTATTATTTACAAGTTTAGCCCACTAAATTACATATCAGCTCAATAGTCAGCAATCTTATAAAATGATAATGATGACTAGACGTATTAGAAACCAACCCATCCGTTAAATTAGTTCATAAAGAATTTGTTAAGATATGGCCGTGTAGGTAATAAACAATTTACCTAAATGAGTATCAATTCATATAAATCTAACATTTTAAATTCAATATTATGTGTGTTGTATGTGTAGTGTAATGCGTACATCATTATATAAAATTACTTTTTTTTATTTTTATTTTATTAGATAAACCAAAAAATTCAAAATAAAAAATAAATGAATCTATTTAAAACATTTTTAAAATTATTTAGTATTCAATCATTTAAATTTGATCCAGTTATCGATTATTCTACGATAAACTATAATATGGATTATTCCGGATCGAACATTTCTTAATGTTTGCCAGTGCCAAATGTCAAATAATTAACAATAAAAATGATTTAGTATATTTTATATAATAGACCTCTATAATATTCAGTATAGGTACTTACTGGATTTTAAAAATTCAGTACAACTATATCTGTGTATATAATATAATAAGTACATAATGTTGTATATCATAAAGCCCTTGATATTATAACGAATTACGAAAAAAAAAAAATAATAAGGTATCCTTTTTGTGAAGATAAGTGCCACATGATTCCACGCCCATTACATTTCACACCCTTTAAATAATAATAATAATAATAATGTCAATATTTTATTGTATACAGCTGCAGGCTGTCGCCAGTAGATCCCTACTGCCTCAGTGACGGTCGCCCATAGGAACCACCGCCGCCGATTTTCACGCACGCGTAGTCAACCCACAAACACACGTAGTATTATATAGTTGGCCAACCCTCGGTCGTCCGTGTCCCATACAACGACGCAATAGAATGTTATTGTTAAACGATGGTAGATAATGTTTTATCGTTGTGTGGTATGTTCCTTTTCATCCATTATAAACGAGTCCTGTGTCCCACTGCGGGCAGAGTCATGAGGGAGGAAACAAAGTAAACGCCAAAACGAAAACCGTAACGTATATATTATAGTGTATAGATGCTAACAAGTGTCACGTTTTCAATAGGCATAAACATGGGTACAACACGATTCCGTTTGCTATTAAAGGCCGTACATTTTAAGGCACACAACTCCATACATGTTTTACTTAAGATGATTTTCGTACAATATTGCCAGATTTACGTATTTGACTTAATATTATAGCATTTAACATTGCATAAATCATCGTATATCTTAAAGTTAGACAAAAATTGTACACATTGTTTTGTCAAATATATTATGTATGAGATTAAGATATTGATTTGAGTTTCAATTTTAGTGTCCTTTATACAGTATATAGTACACTTAACTTATTACTCGGTTCGCATCGCTACGTATTACCTATAGGCTATAATAGCTAATAGTAACATTTATATAACATTCAACGGTGATTCAATTATTATATATAAGATAAGTATTTAGTATATTATACTAAGTATATCATATGAGTATCAATATGATATTTAATTATCGTTGTTAGGCTAGAAACGTATAATGCTCAGTTCCATTTGTTGGCCTATTTATTTAGTTATATCAGTTCTGAAGAACTATTTAGAAAAATCAAAAAGATTAATAAATGATAAAGTATATTATTATTAAAATGGCAAAATTGTACAGGAAATCGTACACAATTGTGTTGTTTTTATGGTCATTTTGACTACCCATTGTTTGTGTGTTCCCTAAAAGGTAAAACGTACAGAATCGTGTCTTACCGGTGAACATTCCTGCCTGCTTATGTACCTTATACTTTATTTGTGCAATTTTGCCCGGTGTTAATATTTGGTGATCAAAAAACACTTCTCGAGAATTTTTGAAATACGGTATAAATATAATAAAACAGTAATACAATAATACTACCAACAGGCAACAAAATTATATGTTTAAAATAAATATTTATTTTTTTATCTATATTGTTATAATAAGTAAAAATATTTTCAGTTAAATTTCTGTTTTTTAGATTATTGAAAATTTGTAATTTTCTACTTGTTATAGGAACTTCCCTTAATTTATATAAAATTAACTTAATGAACTCTATAATAGTTATTAATAACTATTATACTATTCTACAACATAGAACTATTTTAATCAAATTAGAAAATTATATATTTTAATGGAATTGTATTTAATATCAACAACTTTTTTATTATTCAATATCAACAAGAATAGTATTTAATAAAAATTGTATGCAAGATCTACAAATTCTAGAATATTATGGTAAAGAGTAAACGGTGTTATAAGTTATAACACATTGTCATATTCATAATCAATCGTCACTGATAAGCAATAAAAATAAAATATAATTAACAAAAATAATTTTTTTCTCCAAAATTGTTCGTCAAAATAATATTATTGTTATTAAATTGATTACTTATGTACGGTTGTGCAGCATGAGAAAAGGGAAAATATAAATTAAGTACACTTATTTAAACTACGACTAGAAATTTTTGTTAAATTCGTCGATAACTAAAACAAGTATTTGTCATTATTCTTATTTTTATCAAAATCATATTTGGTAATAAAAGATAAATTTATTTATCACTATTTAGAAAAAAAATTATATTTCACTAAATTTCCGCAGGGGTTATAAATATTTGCACCTGCTATCTGTTAAATAAATATAATTATTGAAGATGTAAAATGCACCCTTATAATATATCCCCGTAATTACACCAATAAATGATATAAAATGATTATATATATATATATATATGTGTGTGCACCAATGTCCAACTGAAATATATAAGTATACACAATATATTTTAATGTCGGGGAAGTAAAACGATTAAAATTAAATAATTTTATAACAGAACGCCATGGGTTGAGCATAAAAATGTAATAATTAATACGCGCGGCTACCAGACATAGGTAATACATTTCATATGGCAAATTTTGCGGAATCGTGTTGATTTTAATAGCCACTGATATACATACACGATTCCGCATAATTTTAAATGCAACGTTATTGCCATACAAATATACAATTAATTACTCTTGTTATATAAATTGTAATTTTTTTTAGCAATCAACATACTCAAAAAAGTTGTAAAAATAAAAGTTATAATAATATATAAAATATATGATGTATGTAAATAAAAATTTTAATATGTAAGTTAAAAATAATAATTTTAAAAATATATGTAATGTGAATTATAATGATTTACCTTGATAAGTGTGGCCAGTTAGTGATAAATAGTATAATAAATGATCTTGGGATTTACAAGATTTATACTTATCATATGCCCTAATAATAGTTTCAATGCTTTCTGTTTCTCTAAGAGTCATTTACTTTTTTCATTATTAGAAATAATTGAATATATTTTTATATCTGTTTCGGACTGTGTTTCTAATAAGACTGTTAGCACTGAATAAAATGGATGGATGTGAGTAGTAAAATTGGCCATTGTATGTTCGATGAAAACTTTCGGCTGCATTTGTTGTTTTGTGATAACATTATAACAATATTATAAAAATTATAAAAAAATTATACAGTTTAAATAATAATTATAGAACCTACCTTGGATTTTTTTATGGTTCTTCAGCCCAAATTAGTGGTGGAAAAGGACAGTCTTTGTCAATATAACTGTTTAAAACATAATCAGAAAATATAAAACCAGACTCATCAGGACATGTACTCATTAAATCTGCAAATGCATCTTCAACATCATTGCTTGATAGAAATGGTAAACCAAAAAAATGTTTTAACCACTTTCCAAGGTATCACCCGAGTACCACGCGTCATTTTAACGCGCGTACCGGGTGCCACCGTCGTATGCGTATACCGCGCGCCAAAATCACTCAAATGTGGCTCGGCCCTTACAATAATATAGATTTTGTTTTCGGAATGGCAACGTTGCATTTAAAATTATACGGAATCGTGTATATTTATATTAAATTTGCGGAGTCGTGTATATCAGTGGCTATTAAAATCAACACGATTCCGAAAAATTTGAGGAATCGTTCTCCACCGTTTCATATAATAATGGAATTACTGCAGAGTGAAATTTAACAAAAATAACTAGCATAGATTTAAGTATGATGCTATAACGATTAAAAACGTTAATAAAATAATTAGGTATTTTAAATTCACAAAACACAATTAGAATAATCATACATTCATATCACACATATAACACTATAATGACTACTAAATAATAAATAATATTGATAGATAATTATTTGTTACATATGATTAATACAGGAAAAATATTTTTTGATTATAGACATTTAAATATTCAATGATGATTTGATAACTAATCATAATAATATTATAAAAATATAGATATAGATGAATTATTAATTTATTATTTACTTATAAGAAAAAATAATTATTTGTTTAGTTTAATTTGGCGAGTTATCTACATACATTAAAAAATATATAAATGCTAAATAGCGGCTATATAGTAAGGCTAGTAAAATTAATTCTCAAATGAATATTAATATAATAAGTACTTCATATGGAATCGTTTTATAGATCAATAATATTTGCATAATTATATTTTAAAAGTAATGAAGTTTTTTTATTCTTACAAGTAAATTATGGTAATTTTTTATGTACAAATGTATAATTTGCTTTTGAGTTATGACAAAATTTTAACAATGCTTATGATGCAGAAATGTTAAGTGTGCTAAATCAACCCACAATAAAGCATTTACCTATGCTTAGATTCATATAAGTTCATAAATAAATTTGTAAAAATAAGAATTTAATATTTAGATTATTTAAACCATATAAAGAATTATTAAATAAGTATCGATAATAGTGATAATACTGAGATACGAATTACAATATTCTTATAACGTGCTCAGCGGTAACACGATGATGAAAATGTTTGAGTCTTACCAAATACACAATAAAGGTTAGCTACGGTACTGTTCCCAGTATACTGATTTTGTTTGAAGCACACCCGTGTATCTATATAATATGTTTAAGTATTATATCGTAAAGAAACACGATGACCAAGGGTTTGACCCTCTTTTTGTAACAAAAGGAAGGCACAATAGCCCAGTAACAAAATGTGTTACCAGGAAGCACATGGAATGTTTTCAATAGATACTTTTACTTATAAAAATAAATAAATCTAACTTAACCTACTAAATAATATTCTATGTATTTAATAAATAATAATGTAATTAGCGAGATATTATTTTTATATATAAGTAATAATAATCTAATAAGGGAGAGCCTTAACTTCCTCCCAAAGTATTCTTAGTATCGTTTATGTATGGGTTTGACTGTAAGTTACGTAGTTGTGGCGTCCCATTTTCATTTTTTGTCGTTAACTACGTATACATCCCATTATTATTTGTATGGAAGAATGAGAAGTAGTAATAAGATACACACAGTGTTGAATCCATGTATACTTCAAGAGAGTAGGGAAAATGCCCCCCTCCGAAATTGCAATCACCCCCTTTGAATTATAATATAACGTTCGAACAATGTATTTAATAAATGTACAATACTCGTCACGATTACCTAGAACTTATTTAGTCGTGTTAAATGAAATATAATTAATTTGTATCAATGTATTAAATGTTTTAATTACATAATAGGTACCTATTTAGTATTTACTGACATTACCACCAAAAGTTATTGAAGTTATAAGATAACGAAAATAATAATATAATTCATAATACCTTTCCCCTCCTAAAAAATATCTAAATTCAACACTGGTTACGCCCCAAGTATTTTTGTCAATAAAATATAATTAAAAAAATGTATGTCACAATTTAATATACGTAAAGAATAAAGCCGTAACTAAAATCATAATGGTATGGGCTGTGCTGTAGTATATACCTCGTAGTATGAATATATATTATATAATTTATAGTTTTGCGTACATAGTCTATATTAGTCTATACCACAATTTATATGTTAAGTTGGTTCTACGCGATTTAATTATGTAACTCTTGTCGGATAACTCAGTTAATCGTGTAAAACTTAATAACGTCTGATTAACAAATGTCGAAATAGTGCTCCTGCAAAACCATTATCAGAAACTTTCAACTTTGATGTGGTGCTGTTGAGAAATTGGCACCTCGTGAATTTAACTAGGTAGGTGCCTTTTTTTTCTACGTAAATCACTACATGGGAGCCGAACTGTTTTCATATTGCTTAGCCCCAAAGTAGGTACATACCTAACTCGTGTGTACCAAGTTCTCACTACCTAAATGGTTATACGCTTATACCTGTTAGAGACATTTAATATTTCAACTTCAAAGTAATATGATATGGTATTATGCTATGAGTGTAGTGCCAACTTCACGTACGCGGAGACAACACGTTCGGGGAAATTCGAACGAAGACGAGTGTTAATGAAATACCGGTTACACAGTTGCCCCTACTCTACTAATACTATACCGCTGGACGGCACAGTGGAGTGGGAAGACGATTGCCGTCAGCCATCATACCGCGATACTGCATTGGCTACACGGCACACAGTGATTCACGTACACACCCGGCCGATAGTCGTAACTCGTGATCCAGAGACTAAACCGTTACCGTTGTGTACGCTATAGGCACAATATATTATCATAATATATTGAAATTCACATATCCGCTGTTATCATCGTTATCGTTTGGTATTTGAATTTCAGTACGTTACACATACTATACGTTATCACCTATTAAAAACCGTTGTTTCATTGATCGTTTTTACAAATCGCGAATTTCTACTGTGTTTGGTATAATACATTTTGATTTTAAGATGGGAGATATTCTACAATTTTTCGACAATATCCCAATTGGTAGCCCGGAAGAGTCTGTGCTCAACTCCATGATGTACGAATTTTTTCGCTACAGGTGTTTCAAGAACACAATGCAGAGAGAAGCGATAATCGAAATTATGAAGAGTAAGTGCAACATATATCGTTAGATTTGGGTTGTATTTTTTAGTTTTAGGCATGTCGATTAATTCCCTTATGTTAATATTATTATGAACTATAGTTCTCTGCGATGACTTCATACACGAACAATAATAAATTAGTCTCCGAGACTATTTTCTATGTCATAAATACCAGTATATTATACATTTATATTACTAGGTACCTATTACAAAATATACTTAGATAATATTATTGTATATTTGTACCTTTATTTTGTCATTTTTCTTTAATATTACATTAAAGAAATTTAAATTAAGTTATCATTATCACTATGTGTTACTAATAAACAGTGTCTAAGCAGAGGTGTATTTTTTAATAGGTAATAATTTATAAATGATGAGTCTTACTCGTTATTTAATCTGAACCATGCATAGTCATGAAACCAATTTGGGTATTTGGTAGCTAAAAAAGTCGTTTGTACCTAGTATAAAACAAGGTGTTAAAAAATATCTCAATATATCTACCATTCAGGGTATATTATGTAAAAACTGTAACAAAATACCCAAAGTTGCAAATTGTAATTAATCAATTACTTAATTATGATAATTAAAAAGGGCCACTACTAATGGAAAGATTCATACTAAGTTTCATACTCAATAATTAATTAAATTTAAATGTAATAACAACAACAAAAAATGTTCAAAATGTATAAAAAGGAAAAAAAATTAACCCGGTAGCTACCAATATTATTATTAGTATCGTGGTTTTTCGCGAACAATCTTCTATGTTTACCGTTACCCACGATAACTGATAAGTACATAATTGTGTGTAATGTTAATGTATATATAATTTAAAACAACGTTATGTTTTAAAGGAGATTCCGACGTGATTGTGTCATTGCCGAAGGGATATGGAAGAACGATGTGTTTTCAACTCCCTGTAATTGTCTCCATACAGAAGGTATCCATCGTTTTTGTTGCCCTCACATCACGGATTAAAGTAATGCATTTTTTCTATTAAAAATAAATTTTACAAATATTTAATAAAATTGTATTCCCGTAGGTGCAAATCCAACGGTTGAAAAACAAAAATAATTATGTAGAAGTTTTGAGTTCGAAAACCACGGCAGATCAATGGTCACGTATATTTAATAATATACACAAATTTTGTAATATGTTAAGTTCAAAAAATACAGTGCTTTATATGACACTAGAATTGGCATCAAGCTTTTTTTTAATGGTTAGTCAATTTTATTGAATCATCCATGGTTTCTTCTAACATTTAATAATGAATTTATAAATGATTTTTTTACAGCATTTAATGCAGTATCTTGTTTTAAATAATGAATTGGGATTCATAGTGGTAGATGAGGCATATCATGAAAATTATTGGTCATTAGGTCAATCCAAGGAATATAATGGATTAAGAAAACTTAGAAAAACATTTCAAAGCGTTCCCTGGATTGTTACTACAGCAGACGGCAGTACTGAAGTAAATATTGAAGAATTTATATAGGTTTTAAGAATTTTAAATATTTGATGTTGTTTATTGATTAGGTTATTAATCGCATCAAGACCACATTGTGCCTTCATACTCATAGACCTGAATTGCCTAAAGATTCAATATCATGCTATGGCTTCTTTAAAGATGATGTATGCCTCGACCGTTGATCAACCATACATAAAATGTTAATTGAAATTGATAAAAAGTAATAATTAATAATCTTTACCACATATAAAGCTATTTCAATTTTTAAGTCAATATTTTTAATTTTTGTGGAGAAAACTTAATTAAATATATGGTTATATATTGTTTTTTAACATCTAAATAAAATCCATACATTTTAATCAAAATATCTTACATAAATATAACAAATGTACCATTTATTTGTATTATATTTACATTTATATTTTTTTTTATTTTGTGAATTTGTGTAAAATAATTTAAAGATTATTGTATTTGTAAATAGGCTGGTCTGTTTTATACCCAACAAAACTAAATATTATTGTATTTTTTTATTTAAGTGCTTATTACTTTTAAATGGAATAACAATTATTAATAAAATAAATACTGTTCAATTAAACCGTTTTTGGGTTTTATATAGAATCCAATCACACTTAAAATTGAATATTCTATTTGCTAATCTAATACTACATATAGAACTGCAATTAATGTATTATTATTAATTAATTTATTGATTACACATATAATAATACACTATGTATTATATTATGCACAATCAATGATAACTTATAAAATATAACACTTCTAATAGTATAGTACAGTGTATTTAATGTATATTATATAATATATTAATCAAAATTGTGTAATGATTTGTGCTTTATATTATTTAGTTTTGCTCCTTATGGATTATTAAAGTTTTTAGTTTACTTTATGATTAGCCTAGTCCACAGTTCTTCACAGTCAACAAAATTAAAACAAAAAAATATAACTAAGAAAATTTAACAAGCCGATCTATTTTACTGTTTTAAAATAATTTAGTTAAAGTACATGATAAAATATTAATTTCACTCATAAAATAGTATAAAGCACAATAATAATGTTTAATTATAAGTTATTTGAAATCCTGAATTTTAATAAATTATCAATAAAATAAAATACTCAGTTTATATTATAGTTATTTTACCTTTTTTTCATATAGAGATAAAAATACACTAGATATTAAATATTTTTACAGGGCAAATCATAATATTTTTCGCATTGCTCATGTAATAATGTAATAATGTATTATAATACAAGGAAACACTGTAGCCTGTATGATCAAATTATAAAGTACCTACAATATTTTATTATTTTTATTATTATAAATATACATTTATATATGCGTATGTATATTTATTTTTTCTACCCATTCTTCTACTTTTTATTTTCAATTAAGTTGCCTCTATTAGTTCATTACTATTTACATGGGTTATGTAAAAACCAAAACAAAAAGAAATTCTAATTTCATTACAGATATACATTATAACAAGTATAGGACTATGGTTAATACTCAGAATATATTAATAATTTAATCTATTTTAATGCTTACCTAACTTATGTACTTACATTAATTATTTCTATAATAATAATAAATTAAATAAACTAGCAATTATACTAGTATACTCGTTTCAATTCTAAAACGAAATTATGACAGCTGCCCGGTACCTATACTGATTTCATTTTGAATAGAGAAGTATTATAGCTACGTAGCTAATAACAGTAATAACTATCCTAAATAATATCACAATACTGATATTATTACAACTGAATAAACATTTTCACCGATAGACAGCGGTAAGTGTATCCATAGTGCGGGTGCTGCCGGAGATGATCCTGAGCGCGCCACTCTACGGTAATTGCAGATACAAGATATATAGATTGCGTAATGTCCTATTCAGAAACGTCAGCGACACTGCAACCATGGTTACCAAAATATTTACAAAATCCTACGGCGTAGATAACGTGTATTGATTTTTAGTTTCTAAAAAAGTTAAAGTAAAAGTTACACAATAATTGCTCTGGCGAGTCGGTCTCGGATTGGCATACCATACTGGTATCTACTTGGAAGTCTGTGACATAAAATATATGGTGAATATTATCTTATAAAAACTGATTATAGATTTTACGTGTATTTTGTCATATTATACAATCATGAATAGAAGTCTTTATTATCTTATCAATTATAAGCAAACTTTTGAAAAAATGTTTTTCATCTGAATATCTGATTGATATAATAATAATATGTATTTCACAAATCTATTCTCTATCAAAACTGTTTTTCATATTGTATTTCCAAAGTTCTGTACAATATTTTAATACGTTTATATAAGTTAATTAATAATATTATTCTGCAAATTGATGATTAACGGCTGTATGTAAGTATGTCAAAGTGGAGATAGGATTTTTTTTCAATGTCTGTTGATGGATGGATTCATTGCATTTTATGCAGTACCTGAGTAGGCCTATTGTCTTTATCTTGTAGTCATGGAACAAAATCATTTTGTTTGTAATTAGATTCTTAATTTTCTTCAGTTTTGGAGTTGGTAAGTTTTTTTAATTTGTTTATAATAAAAGTTAAATTTTCAAGATTAATTTAAATTTTAACATTCATAATTACATTAATCACTTTATTCTAAATTATATTTATTTATTCTGGGTTTCAAAAAATGATTTCGTATATAAGAGATTCATTTCATTTTATTGTTACATATTATTTACTTATTTTTAACGATTGCTAATTTAATAAATCTTTAACATTAATGCTTACATATCATTACTCATAAGAGCACTAATTAATCATAAACGGTTTTAAAAACTGTTTTGTCCGAAAAATAATCACTCAAGCTGAAATCATGGTTCAAAACCAAATTTATACATAATACACAAGAGTATTTTATGTTATATAGCGTTTATAATTTATTAATACTAAAAAAAATGTTTAAGTTAAGTTTATTGTTTTTAAATCCATAATTTTTATGTTTTTCTAACATAAATAACTTGTTTTGTGTGTAATGATATGAAAAAATTAAAACGCTAAGTATTGAAAATTTTATCTTCTGTATCCTATATAAATTTGGTTTCTAAACTATGAATATAGCAATACAATCAGTATACAGAGTGTCCCGTAAGAATTTAATAATTAGGAAATAAATTCTGAAATAAAGGAGATATCGTAATTTTGTTTTTTTTTTTTATGACACTCGTATTATGAATATAAGTGCCAGTGTTATCAAACATGTGGCACACAGGTTCGTGTCCTTATAATAATACAAAAATATTCTTAAAATTTAATAAAAATATTAAAAATTACATTGCTAACAGTGCCATATTTATACAAAACTAACAAAATATCAAATTAATTGTATTCTTTTTGATGATACTTTGAGAAAATAAAAAATAGATATAGATTTTACTTGGATATTTTGGTAGGTAATAAAGTATAATGGACTTTTTGAAAATGGCGGACTTTAAGCCGAAATCAAATTTGACTTAAACATTTAGTTTGATAAATAAGTGTAATAACTAATAATAAAAATACTAAATTTTATTGAAAAAAAATTTTGCTATATAATTTGTATACTTACTTGAATAAATATTAAACATTAATTAGACACATTTAAAGTGTAAAATGTTCTTGTATATTAAACAATCATATTTTTGACAATAAATGTTGTTCTATGATCTAACTACTCATTTATAAGCAGCTAATTTGACACATAACCACTTATAAGTTACTTTGAATTAGTATTTAAATATATGATACAATATTAATTATTTTTAATTTTTTTTTTTTTTCAATATTTCATTGACATTTTGTATAATAAACTCCTTAAAGAGAAGTGTATGTGGCGTTCATAAAGAATATTTTAAAACTATAATATTGAAAATTAAAAAACTATGACCATAAGTCTTCAAATTGTATATTATGATTTTATGGACTAAAACCTAGGTATTTAAATTCATCAAACATTTTAGTTTTATAATTTATAATATAAACTTTTTTCTTTCATTTTTACACCATGAATATATTTTAGGTTTATTATTTTATGTATTTTTAATAGTTTGTTAACTATTTGTATTATTTCATTATAAAAAAAAATAAACATATATAAATTATTTATTTACTCTATGCAGCAAACTGACTTGCCAATTATGTGCATCCTTACACAACACCCTATAATAGTGAAACCAGTATCGATGGCTTGGCGCTAGGGCAATAGGTGCTATATAAGGGAGTGCAGAAGAAACAATTTTTGTTGGACTGTTGTCCGTAATATTGTTGAAAAGAGTATTCACATTTACTTATTAACTTATAATTAGGGCCCAAATTTCAATGCAAAGTGCATTTATCTTGGTTAATCTTAAACAATGCTTTTTTTATGTACATAATTTGTTGTATTAACAGGTGCTTCAAAGCTAAAACTATTTTTCATATCTTTTTGCATTTTTTAGCATAATTGGGTCATTTTATTGGTTTTAATGCATATTTGTTCAATATACTATACAAATTTAGCCTATTCAAAATATTAGTTAGAAGTTATAACTATAGATCCTTGTTAAAAAATAAATTATAAAGCTACCAACATTTTTAGTATTAATATTATAATTTTAAACTAATAATAAAAGTTTAATATAATATATCTAAATATTTCTATGTCCAGGGATACTTAAAAATTATTAAATTTATTTCTAAAATTAATTATTATGTAAATATTTTATAGTTTTTTTTTAACTGTATTAAATCTTTATTATACTTTTAAAGTATTTCTCCAGGTATAAATTATTGACTATGTACATCCAGTTTATTTTAAAAAAAGTATTGAATGGTGCATTTTAAAATAAATTTCAACATATTAATCTAACATTAAACAACCAAATCAATAAGAATTTATTTAGAGCTATAATTTATGTTTGTTTTTTTAACTAACTAAAACATTTATCTTTCTTTCAGTATAAAAAATATCGTTCAATAATTTAATTAAAAATGAATATTATTTTTTTTTTATAATTTTATTGAGGAGAAATAAAGGTTTTATCAAATTGTTTACATATATAAATATTAGAATATGAGGATTTTATATAAAAAGTTATTCAAATAAAAATAAATATATATTTTTTTATTTTTTTAAAAGCTTATTTAACTTATTTTTTCATGACAATATATATTTGTATTTTTATAGTTTTGATATTTTATGTATACTAATTATAATCTTTTAACTAATATACATATTTTGGAATCTTGAGTGTACAAGCATGTGTATATATTATAGCTTTTTAGCATATTAATTTTTAGCCCTAGTTATATTTCAACTTTGATGATGCTTTGTTATATTCCATTAATATACAATGTATTTTAGTTAAATATTCACTAGTTTTATTATGAATAGTATTATTGTTACTGAAAATTTGGTTATATATGATAAGATTTTATTTTTCATAGAGTTGTAATAGTTTTCTGATTAAGCAGAAAAAAATGAATTATTTCTGCATTCAAATATTGGAAATCTTAGTATACATTCTTCATATTTTTATGCATATAATAATTAATAATACCTTGTTACCAACAATTGTTGTTTGATTCATAACATAAATATTAAACCCTATTTGCTATAGATTTTGTCAAAATTGTGAAGTTTATTAGAAAGACTAAAACTAAATAGGTACTTTTAATTAAATATTTGTTTGAAATACTCTTATGACTGGTATATATATATTTTTTTTATTGTATTACTGTAATACTTGTATTAAATTAACTTGAATTATAATTGTAATGTAATATTTCTAGGTTTACATAGTACTTCTGAATAATATCCATGTTTCAAGTATTATTATTATTTAGTTTTAGAAGAAACAAATTAATCAAAGCGTGTCAAGAGGAAGTCATATTAATATAGTATGGCTTATAATATTTGTATTTTCTATGTAGAATGTGACAATTTCATATACAGAGGGGGTTATACTGTTTTGTTTTTATAGTATAACTCCAATGTGTATGCATTTGCCATTTCTATAAAAGCTCAACTCTACAGACAGAACAACAAATCTGAGTTTTGATGAAGTATTTGATTAGTCCTATCAGATCCTATGTATCCTGTAGAAACATATTTATTTAATGTTTTATTTATCTACTGTAATTAATTTTAACTTTATAACACAATTTATTTACGCAAAATAGATAATTTATCTAAATATTTCCCATCAATCATATTTTTGCTGATAAAAATAAAAACCCCAAAAAAATATTATTGCTAAAAATTTATACAGTAGAACCTTGATTATCCAAACTAATTGAGACCACACCTAGTTCAAATATGCAAACATTTAGATATTGGAAATTAAAAAAAAAATTTTGAACAGTTAAATATTTTATAATATTATGTAGATACTTTAATATTATTATTAATATTTTAGTAGGATAACATATATTACATTATTAGAAATACATTATATACATAAGAACATATAATGTTTATTATATTTTTTTGACAAAATTATCGAAGTTAAGCACGAGGACGTCGTTTAGATAAGCCCATTGCATTTTGATAATCTACTAATGATTCACACACTTACATTCATATAAATATATAATATGTATGAACTAATAATAAACCAAAAGCGAGAGTTATGATAAATTCGATAAACCTGCCGCGGATATGAGTTATAACGTTCGGATAAACGAGGTTCTACTATATTGATAAAATTCTTATGACATTTTTTTTTCTGTGTTGCTATCTCTATTCAATTTAATTTGGGTCTGATAAGGTTAAAAGTTAAAACATTTTATTATAATGACAGTGTAAATTTAAATTATATTTTGTATTATGTGTAGGTATGCTCAAGTCAAAACATAATGCAACAATAAAAAAATTAATTTAGGTATTTAGATATATAGCATTGTTCTACATCTGAATTAATATAATAAACTAAAATTCAATAAATATTAAGCAAATGTAATAATAATTTTAACTGTAATTGTTGTTTAAAAAAATTTGTATTATATTAATTCCTTTTACTCTGTTTTAATAAAACATAAAAATATCCCATTAACATTTAACCTGCATGATGCAAATTTAGGTAATAGGTTTACTTATACAGTCTAATACTTTTAATATTTATTTATAATATTTTACTTGTCTATTTAATTATTTGTTTATATTCAGTGCCAACATCTAATTTCTTAGTTTTTGCAATAATTATACTTAGAAAGTTAGAATTAAATTATAAAAAATTTTTTAAAGTTAAACATTAAACTTTAAACATTAGATGTCAGATGATGCAATGTTTAAAATTTTGTATTAAAAATAATAAAGCTAAATGTTTGTTTGCAATACTTTTTATGGCTGTTATGTAATATTATTTATTTTTATTGTAATAATTATAATATTTATATTTTTACATAGTGCTTCTAAATAATGTTCATGTATAATTTGAAAATGGTTACTAGAAATGTTTTTATGTTATGTTTTATTATTATATATAATATATAAATATATATAGTTTAATAATAAAATAATGTATGAAAGTATGTCAAAAGGATATCATATTAATATAATATGGTTTATAATCTTGCTATTTAAAACATAACAAATTCATGTACACGGATGTCATACTTTTTTTTATATATAATATTAAGTATGATTTCCTTGTGTGTGCATTTGCGTGTTTTTTAAAAAAAAAAAAGCTTAGCTGCTCAACTCTACTGATGAAACAAGACAGACAATAACAACAAATCTTGTAATATTATATATTTCTATTGAGATTGTTAATAAAAAGTTAAAACACAATAGATCAGTTGTGAAAGTGTGTCAAAAGAATGTAAATCAATATAATATGGTTCATAATCGTGCTAATTAGAACATGACAAATACATGTGTATGGAAGCTATACTTTTTCTTATATATAATAAGTATGACCTCCTTGTATGTGTATTTGCATGTTTTATAAGAAAAGCTCAACTCTTCAACTCCGCTGACGAAGCAAGACAGACATACAGTCTGAGACAGTAATAACAATGATTGTAGTATTATAAATAAATCATATACAACAGGTTAGTGATAATATAAGTCTTGTAGTTTTTTTTTTTTTTATTGCTATTTTAATTTTATTAAAACTAATTAGTTATTTTACTATTTAACCATTTTGTTTTAAAAACACAGGATGGATATAATTAACATGTATTATTATTATTTGTATGTTTAAGATGCTTAATTTAAAGAATGTTGTAAAAATATTTTATCCTACATTCTTGTTAATATTGTTCTTAATCTAAATTCTAAACAAAAATCAAAATGCTGAATTATACAAATGTAATAATAATTAAGTTCTAATTACCTAAGACCTTACTTTACTAACCACTTACAAATTTTATGATTTATCACGTAGGTATTTTATAATTAAATACAAACTGCATAAAATTAATTATATTAAAGAATATATTATATTTATTGTTTAATAAAGCATCATCACTATTCATTTCATCATTAATACTTATTACTTATTAGTAAAGTAGTATGATGTTAATTTAGATTTACTTATATAGTTATATAACTAGTATTATCCTAATTCAGATTCAGTTCTAACTAAAGGGGACAATAATAAACTATTAAATTTATGTAATTAGCATTAAATAAAGGAAATAATAAATTTCAAATTTTTTAAATTCCCTATATTGGCTATATAATACATGTAGTTGTTAACAATTTTTTTTCTATATAAATATTTATTTATATTTATATTGTACATATTTTTAAATTTAAATTTACTTTTTATCATAACTTTTAAAAATATATTATTATTATATTATAATAATATTAGAAAACTTATTATTTTTACTTGTTATTATACTATATTTTTTAACATAGTAATAATTTACATTGTATATACTTACTACATATGTATATAACTTATATTTACAATATATACTAAATGTATATAATAGTACAGTGTCCTCGTTAAACACAATACATACAAAATATCATTTTTTAAATACAATATCATTAATGATGTTTAATTTTCTTGAGTCTGGCTTGTTCTATATATATTTTTTTTATTCTTGTAAACTTGGAAAGAGCTCTTTCGGTCGAACAATTGGCCACTGGGATAGTAAAATATAATCTAAGAGCAATTAAAATATTTGGGAATACTTCCTGCAATGATTTTTCATAAAATAATTTTATTATTATTTATGGATACCTACCTCATGCTAATAGATCAAGAATAGGTACCTAATATCAATAATTACTACTACGTACCTATACGCTATCAACTATTAGAATATCAATTTAATATTTATAATCGTTTAATAACTTTTCGTGATATAAAATTATGCTATTCCGATAAGGAAAAATGTTGCATTGCGAAAATTAGTTGTGTCGTACTGTCGTGTGAGCGAATATTTTTACCGAGTCTGCCAAGCAAGGACCGGGTAAAAATTTAGTATTACGAATTTACGACGGGTACCGGGTAGGAGCCGAGTCTTAAATATGATATCGAGTATTCGGCCATCGAGTAATTGCCGGGTACGTTTAATAACATTATGGCATATAGGTACATACATATTGTCATAATGTTATTAAACGTTTACCAATTATTTTTATGAGGAATTTTTTAATAAGAGAGATCATGAACACGCTCCAGATGCAGCCGGATTATAATCAAAAAAACTAATAAATCGAATAAAAAAAGGTAGAGATTACTGGTTCTACTCATACATCAAGAAATATTATTATCGAGGCATTTTTTCAGTCATCTATACCAATTGCAGCTAGGTTAATGATGTCAGTATCTAAATAAGTTAAAATACATTATTATATGTGTATCATTTGTAGTATTTTAGATAAAGTTTTTATTACTATTTTATTGTTTCCGCTTCGATGTCACCTATACTATATTAATAACTTTATATATTGTTAATATTCTGCCCAAGTTCTGATGAGTAAAAACTTGGATTTTTTCGGCAAAATGGGATTTTTATCAACCCATATATAACTGTTTTTTTTTTGTCGGCGAAATGGGACGAAAGGAATTATTTTGCCTTTTTTGGCACATTTAATGGTGGGTCCATACTGTCGCCTTCATTCTATGAGTGACCTTTCTCAAACAAATCTATGAATGATGGTAACTTTGTATATTAAAGCAGCATATTCCCATATAGAATATATATATCTATTCCTATTTTGTCCGCAACAGTTAGATATCAGAGTAGAAACTAGAAAGTTCAATAAATGTTAACAAGCATGTGTTCCTATTTCATTTGATCTTCTATTTTCTATTACATTCAGTTTTTGTCCACATGTAACAATAACCTTGCTTATTACCAATATTATAAATTGTGAAATTTTAAGTGGCATATTTTCTTTTGTAGTAAAAAAATACTTACTTCACTCTGTGGAGTGACTTCACCTTTTGTAGGTCAAAGACAACAACACAATATTTAGGATCGTTTAGTGCCCTTTCTTTATCAACATTTTTTTTTAGTCTTGTAATTATTTTATTAAACAATTGTTTATCATATGAAACTTGTAGTTTATTTTTTGCTTCTAAGCTATCAGATTAATATGCCTCACATACACTGCAAATATCTTTTTATGGTTTAAAAAAATGAAAAATTGGATTCATTATTGAATATGTCAGTGTACTGTCTAAGTGTTACATTTATAAATTTATCATAATTGATATTGATATAAAAGGTTTTTCTTTATTCCACTCGAAAGACAGTTTATGCATTTTAGAAATGAAGAGACCATTAAATCAACAATAGGAAAACTTTCAATGTGTTGTCATATGTAATTTTTATCATTGTCTTTAATAGTTTAATGGATAGTGGACGATTAGTATATTTGCCTCTTTGGTCTGCAAGTAAAACTGGTGAATTATTTAATTTTTGAAAATGTTTCTTATTACTTTATCTGAAATCGAAAATGTTTGTAAAACCAGTTTTTGGTACACATGAATTTTCTATTTTTGTAAAGGTATAAAATATTTTCTGGATATATTTCTATGTCCTATGTGACTGAGATGGTTAGGTTAGATTTTATAGCATTTGGCTTTCGTTTTTTTTAGGTATGCTATTTCCCTATTCAAAACCATAAAACAATTATGTAATTACTATGATTAAAATAAAAATATGTATATACCTATTGTATAACTTACAGTAAATGGTAAAATATTTGCTAAATTATCATGAGCTGGTGATAGAGAGTCATTAATTACATTTTCTAAGGGCTTATATACTCTGGATCTTTTTTGCTATCATAGTACTCTTCAGGATCATCTTCACTATTAGTATTTTCATATTTTTATAATAAGAACAAATAAAATACTATGTAAATTTGTGTGTTACTCTTATTACTAAATATACTATATTTTAATCTATTACAAAACTAAAATTAATCGTAAAAAACCTTTTAAAAAAGTAATGGTTCCAGTAAGGTTCAGGTTTTTAATTTAATTTAAATTAGGGTTTCGGTGAGGTTCCAATTCCCAATATTCATTGGGTTCTGGTTCCAAAACCGGTTCTTTTCCGTACGGTTCCAGCCCCAAACTGCCGCAGTTAGCTATCTACTGTTTTTATATATTATCTGTGGAATAAAAAAAAAATGATAAAAAGTGAGTTTACTTCTTTCTTCGTTTGAAACGTCGATATTTATTAAACAAATAATATGCTGTTAAAAAAAATTTAATGAGAAATCTGCACAGTCCATTCAATATAATGATTTAAAATACATTAAGGAGTATTTCGAAATTTCATCCAGGATGCAATATTTGGTTGCTATAGCACTGATTATATTGTGTAGTAATAATAATCTGTGTCTAAATTATCATAATAACCATAAAACATAATATTCATGATGTAATGCAGTCGAGGTAGTACCTGACCTGTAGAGGGGTTTTAAGGGTTCAACCTCCCACTCACCCAAAAAAAGTGTTCTAAGTACAGCCTCAATTACAGTTTTTGACAAACCAAATAAATGTTATAGGACACTCTTTTAATCCACATCAATACTCTTTAAATATTTTTTTGATTTTTTAACATTTTTTCCTCGAACATTTTTATAAATAAATCAAAACAAAACAAAAAGAGAGAACAGCGGCAAAATTATTAAGTCAGAGAATACCTAAAGCTTCTAAAAATAAAAGATGGAAAACACTTCAACAGGTAAATTAATGGATAAGAAGTCGTGGAAAGCATAACAGAAGCAATAATCAATCTACTATATAAGACCTGGAATAAGCTAAATAAATAAATATATTAGTATAATCCATAGATAATAAATAATGGATAAGCCATTTGTGCTTATCATACGGAAATGAATAAGAAAATATTTTGAGGTTTAATGGTCTTAACACCATAGATATAATAATAATCACAACATATAATTTATGATAAGACCGCAGTTAGAATGAGAGGCATTGATAAAATTTGTCTTTCTCTCTTCCCCATTCGGGCACACGCGCACACGTCCTTCTATTTGGTTAATATAGCAATGGTCTATCCATTCTTTATTATCTATGGTATAATTTAAGAAATTAAACAGATCATTTATCATTAAAAAAATAATATGCCATTGAAAAAAGTATAATAAGAAATCTGCACAGTGTATTCAATATACAATTTTTGGTTTTTATTTTAATGATAATCATAAATATTAAAAATTTAGAATTATGTGCTGATGAATGTATAACATCAACATAATGATTTTTTATTATCACTAATGACTAAATCTAATTCTTTATATGTTTAAACCTAAAAATGACCTACAACATGTTATATTATTACTTTCCGCCATTGTTGTTAATGTGTTTTTCAAATAAGTTGTGCACACTGTAACACGGCCAACTCATCGAACAATATCAAAACGCCTCCGCTTTGCTCTACTACACACAGTCCCATTACATCCTGCGACCTGGATCCACGCTTTTACTCGTATTACAGTAATATTGTGGTGAGCGTTTTTTCCATTTTTGTTTGTAAATATAATTCATAATTATTATTCTTATGAATAATCGAACACCTTATTAAGATTTATTAATTTAGTTGACTTATATTAACGCTATATTCTTTTTACTTTTACTGTTTTTGTTTGTATTACGAGATTTCTTATCAAACATGGGTGCTAAGGCTAACGTAAGTAAAGTTTACTAAATTGTTTTCAAAACAAAATAATTTACTCATACATATTTATATTTGTGCATAAAACATTAAATTTAAATCATTAATACAAATGATTTATACGGCAAACATAACCAAAGAATTTTTTACGATAGTGCGATGAACAAAACAGACAACTATTCATTGGTGGTTTAAACTTCCAGACAACAAATAAATCACTTAGAGACTTTTTTGAGCAATGGGGTGAAGTTGAAGCGGCTTTTGTCAAGAGAAACCTTCAAACAAAACAGTAACCAATCGTTTTTATTTTGCTAAATACCTATTTCAATAGGTAATACTTTATTTTCAAACTGTTATCATTTTTTAATGTTTTAATATCTAGATCTCGGGGTTTTGGATTTGTTTTTTATTCTCAATCCTATATGGTTCATCAAGCCATGTCACATACACCTCATACAATAGATGGTCGTGAAGTTGTAACCAAGCTTGCTATACCTCTTTCAGTATGAAATTCACAAATGATTTTTTTATTTTAATTGTTTATAATTTATTCATTTAATGAAAAATGTAACATTATATTTAAAGTTAATCTGTTAAGCATTGAAGTAAAATTAATTATCATAAGACTATTTATACATGATTTATTCTTTAATTAAATTAATTTTTTTTATCAATAGAAAAACCAAAACAATAAATTATTTGTTTGTGACTTAAACTTCGAGACAACAAATAAATCACTTAGAGACTTTTTTGAGCAATGGGGTGAAGTTGAAGAAGCTGTTGTCAAGAAATACCCTCAAACCAACCAGTAACCAAACGTTTTTATTATGTTAAATATTTCAATTAATATGATTTTTTTTTTAATGTTTTAATATCTAGATCTCGGGGATATGGATTTGTTACTTATTCTCAGTCATATATGGTTGATCAGGCAATGTCAAATACGCCTCATAGAATAGATGGTCGTGAAGTTGAAACCAAGATTGCTTTACCTCGTTCCGTATGAAATTTACATATTTTTCTTTGAAATATTTTAATTAAGTTAACAAAAAATTGATAAAAATAAAATAAAAACACAAATACAATAAAGTAGAATTTTAAAGATTGACATTTCAATGAAGTATGATTATTAGATATTAATAATACAATGTATGTTCATTTGTATTAATATACAATTGTCTTTATTTTAACACATCAAAGTAAAACTAAATAGGTTTGATTATTCTTAATATTTAAATTCTTTTTCATTTTCTCAGGTAATTAATGAACCAAATAATACAATTGATGTAAAAAAAGTGTTTGTTTCTGGCATAAGCGAGCAATCAGAACATGATATTTATGAATATTTTAGACAATTTGGTAATATCACTTTTTTAAAAATAGTGTATGATAGTTATAATGGTATAATTAAAGGATTTGGATTTATTAAGTATGATGTCAAAGCTTCAGCTGACCAAGTTCTTTGTAAGTAACATAAATACACATTCATAATTATTATAAATTAAATGGTAAATATATGTTGGTTTAATTAAAGCGATCAGACATCATCTAGTTGCTGGAGGAAAATTGAACGTAAAAAAGGCTTTTAGTCGTAGAACCCAAGGCAGTTATGGTTATGTTGGAGGATGCCACTATTTCGGTTATAGCAATAACTTATGTGTACCATGGGGAGGATATTATAACAACATCAATATATTTTATTAATTTTCTAACCCTCTTCAATTTAAGTTAATGGTTCAATGTTTCTTCATTTATTGTAAAAAATAATCATGTGTCAACAAATAAATATTATATTTAATTCTTAATGATTGCATTAATAAATTAAATTAAATTAATTTTCTTAATCATAAAGAATAAATTTAGCACTTTTCGTTATGCCCACAACTTAGGAATGTAACTAAAATGAATTATTTTTATTGTCACAAAAAAAACTGTACAAATTATATTTAAGCATGTAAATATATATATATCTAATATTGTAAAGTGTATAATTGTATTTATATTGGCTCTTTGTATACATAATTTAATCAATATTAATCATAACGAATTAAAAATAAATGTTTCTTTTTACTAAATACATAACATGTTACTTTTACTCTAAATATAACGACCAACTATACAAGACAAAATTTACCATGAAAAATAGTTACTAATTAATATTATTTTTCTAATATGTCTTAAATGCACTATTTCTGTATTTAAATCGGGATCACTGATCACTGATCAAAATATTTTAAATAGACATGACTTAATATAATATATAAATATTAAATATCTACAGAAATGAACAATCTGGTCTGTGTAAGCAAATATCCAAAGACTATTAGATAACTCAAATTTAATGTTAAAAATGTAAATGGACGTTGGTACTGTGATTTTTTAATAAATATCATATTAATATGTAATAATTTTACTATATATTTTTGTTAGTATATATAATGTATATTATAGAAACTTTTAATAAGTTTACTTATTAAGCTTTCAAAGCTTTGGATTGGAATGTAAATAAATGATTAAAAAAAAAATTCAAATTACATTTTTTCTATTCAACTTGTTACTCCTCTTATTATTACTATTACTACTCTTATTCTCCCAGCTTTGCCTATTTTAAGTATAAAAGGTATAATTGTAAATATATACAAATTTTTCATATCATTAAAAAAGTTAATTCTTTTAAATGTAGGAAAATAAATGTAATTTATCCAATCACTTTTTTTTTTAATCAAAATACTTAATAATGCTTTTATACATAACATAATCAGTTATAAGTAGCAACACTAATTTATATTTTTATACCCTATATAAAGAAAAAATACGATATTCATATTAACCAAAATCTGTTAATGTGCGTTATAATTTGTCAAAAAATTAATGGGTTAATCATAATGTTGACATTTATTTTCAAAGGATAATAAATAATTTCAATTAATTGCCATGCCAACAATTAATACTAAGAAAACCCATCTTTAATATTTCAATTTTAACTTTAGCAATAGATAAATGATACTAAGAACACAAAGAACTAAAATATACTAATTAGGAAGAAAATTCGTATAGATATTATTGAATAAAATTACATTTAAAATAATTTGGTATATAATAATTTAGTATAGTTATTTTTTTCTATAATTAATAGATAAATACTTAATTTTAGAGCCATTTTTTTATACTTTTAGATGTTAACTAACTTTATTATTAAAAAGATTAAATAAATTTTATCTTGGTTAGATGACACCAAATTATATTAATTAATTGTTTTATTGATTTAAGTTCAGTTTATAAAATACTTTAGAAAATATGTATACTTATAAGAGAACAGTAGTCCATACTCCATCTATTCCCCATTTTTCGTTTTTAATAATTTTAAATTGAAAAATATATGTTATGTTTTTATGGAAATACAATCTTGATTGATAATCTATTCAGTCCGTCCTGTTTAAATTCATTTGTATTAATTTATTAACTATGCTAACAATTAATTTTTAGAAAACTCATGTTTAATATTTCAATTTAATCTTTAGTAATATAAAAATGATGACTAAGAAACATTAATTAGAAAGAAAATTCTTATAGATTTATTTTATTGCATAAAATTACCTTTATCTGATCTTTATAGTTTAATAACAATTTATAGAAGATACAAATAGTTAATACCTCAGCCAATCCATGTTTTTTGTTTTTAATAATGTTAAATTAAAAAATATAATATGTTATGTATGAAGGGTTTGATTTAATATTCAAAAAGTCAAAAATATTTAAATATTTCAGTCCATCCTGTTTAAATACATTTTTAAACAAGGATTTTAATTTGTTTACTTAATTTATTGTATTTCAAACGGATTTAGAATTATCAATTTTATAACTTGATCATTATACAAACTTAACAATACAATTAGGACTGAGGATAAGAGAATTCAGTCTAAACTTCTCAAGCACAATTATAAGTAAAAACACTAAAAACTTAATCTTAATATCTGTCTATACTTTATAACCGTGGTCTCAACTCTCAAGCATGAATTGATATAATTTTTATATATATACCACGATTAAAGATAATATAATATAGTAAAATATAAAGATTTATTTATATCTTAAACCGAGATATAAACTATATATCCATGACAAAATAATGTCTTATATATCTTAGACCCATAGTCTCAAGTTTTTTATACTAACGAGTATCAAATTATGTCATTGAAGGTGGATATATATATCTCCTTGAACACAACATATAGTAGTGATAACAGTTAATTAACACATTGATTATTTTAATATACAAAATGATATAATTGTTCTTAAATTCAATACAATAATATTGTTATTTTAAGTGAATAATTATTATTTTTATTAATTAAACAACATTTTTATTGTTGCCTACTTTATGATAATAATTAAGATAAAAAAAAATAATATAATAGACACAATAAAATGTTAGATAGTCAAATCAATATCAAAATTATTATAAGAGTATACTTCAAAAGTTCAAAAACTAAATTATTATATTTAATTGAATAATAAAAATTATACTAATATTAATAAAACTTTAAACATTACATTAACCTAGAGTCTAGGTTTCTCAACTTCTTTTACTCGCGGAACCTTTGTAGGAGCTTGAACCTTTTGTGGAACCCCCATATAATTTTTGGAGCTATTCTATGTTAGAATTATAATTCAAATCGAAAATATTATTAATTAATTTATATTTTCCCAAATTTCTCACGAAACCCTTGGCACCGACTGACGGAATCCTTAGGTTCTGTGGAACACTAGTTAGGAAACACTGACCTAGACAACAAATATTGCTTTAAATAGTTATCAAGGCTAGACTGAGAGCTAACTTAAACCATTAGTGCTCAATACTCAGTTTCTGTATTAAAAATTAAAATTTTACATATCAATTTATTTATTAGTATTTTGTGTACATTTGTTATACAGTTGTTTGAGAGGCTCAGATATATTCACAGTTGTTCCAGAATTTCTAACATGTTTAATAGCAGTATTAGGCATCCTAACTAAGGTTTTTAGGTAATCATTAATATTATTAGTATATTTAGTTAATTTTTGGAATTTTTTTAACCAGAAACGTTGTAAATCTTTAACAACTGATGTATCGTTGTTCTTTTTACATATTGAGATTTAAAGCGAAAAATTTCTGTACCTTTCTTTATAGCTCTATCTTTTAAATCAAGTTGAGAAAGTTTAGTCAATCGTCTGGATTTTATCTAAAATCAAACATGTAAACAAATCAATTATACATTTATACATTCTCAACAAATGTTTTTTTATAAAATAAATTCTGACCAGTTACCAATAACACTAATGGCAATTGTTTGTTGTCTTTTGGTAGCTCCTTGTGCAATACTTTCTTGATGACGTTGCTGCTTTTTTATGTAAAATGTCATTGCCTTCAGAAAGAGATTTAACATTAATGATCTTACAAGTCGTATATGAGTTTACTTTCTAAGACGTCAAAACAATTTTGTAACTGTTGTTGTCAAGTTTGGTATACTTTATGTCATTTTGATCCTTCTCGACATTGTCCTTGATGATACAGCTCTGAGTGTCTCAATCGTCAATCACAATCTTATCATTGTCATTTTTGGTTTGAGTAAACACATTATAATTTTTCTTCTCATGTTTTTTCTTGAATTTTTTTACAGGACTTTTAAACATGCCCAGGTGATCCATAACAAAAATTGTATTTTAAGATTAGAAATTGAACAGAAATCATTCAACAATGAATGTAATTATACCATAATAATTAAGAATTTCATGATAAATATTATATTCACAAACTATTATGTAGTGTTTCTTACTACAAAATCGTGTTTATAATATTAATTATTAAATTACCATTTTTTTTTTGGTGAACCTCGCTTCCGCTGTGTAGAAGCCGCCTTCGAGGTTAAAATTGTTTCACCTGAAATTCGGTACGGAATGGTGATCGGGTGTCTGAAAATTTCTAAACCTTAAGGGGTTTGAATTAGAGATGTCGTTCGCGAACAAACTGTTTCAATTGAACTAGGTTCTAAAATGAACGATTCGGTCAATTCGGAACAATCGAAACTGAATCACTATAAAATTGATTGTAGTTCAACACTGAGTCTGTATGACCCACAGATATATAAAATACTACATTTTTATATACCTGTAGTATGACCATTTGTTGAATTTTTTTCATAAAATATTATCAAACACATATCATTAGGCTTATCAAAAGGCTTATGGACTATGGCATAGGTAAAAGACGAGCGGATCACTGGCGTCCAGTCTTATCAATACGATACGAATCACTGAATCAGTGAACGACTGAACGAAATTACGAGAACGAGTAGACAATTCGACTTATGACTCATTTTACCAAATGATTCACTGTCTCACTGAACTAATTCATTTAATCGAACGATAAATCAATGAATCAGTGAACTACCTACACATCCAACCATGAGAAATTGGTTACTAAAAATGTGATAGTCGATTACCGTATTTGTGGGTTATCAGTTATTCTATTATTTATCAGTTATCATTAGGTGTAAAAGTTTGTCAAATGCATTCTGGTTTTTTTTAATTTAAAAATAATAAAAACATGTCAAAAATTGTAATTGAAATTGAATGTCTAGCTATCAGTCATCAATCGGTGTAATACCGTGTCCCGTCGCGTGCTCGGTTTTATTTTTAATGAATAAAAAAATATATAAATATGAAAAATGGTAATTGGGGGTCTAGCTATCGGTCCTCAGCCGGTGCAAATCGATACCTGTGCTGAATCTATTGTAACCTTGTTATATCTCCTAACGTCAAAAGTCTAATGGTGTTTTATAGGAGAAAAAGAGAAAATCGAATTACGTGTTAAAACTTAAATTAAGATGTCAGATATCATCGGAGAAAATAAATTTAAGTAAAACTTAACCTCCCAGGTAGGCAACGGATTGTCGCAATCCGATCATGTCGGATCACGGACGATGTACGCGTTGCAAGGGAAATCAAAATTTGTATAAACTCGAACTTCGAATAGTATAAAGTTTTTATTCAAACGCCTGTTAGAGTATATGACATATCGTACATATCATAATATAATGATTAATGATATTTGATAGTGGAATTAATATGCATTTAGGTACAGTGATAATTTTTAATAATATAAAAAAAATTGAAAAAAATGTTTATTATTACATAATATGACCAATATAATATTATATACTATTTGAATGTATCAAATTCAAGTCCTGTTATCTTTGTCTTTTGCCGTCACCTGTGCTTGCCAGTTGCCGGTCACGAACCAGCTGCGGTTTTATTTACCTACTCGTTGTAGTGCCGTTTTTTTACGCCAACATGTATTGTTGTGGTCGACCTCTGCCAAACTATCGTTGTATAGAGTAGTTTTATTTGATGTTTGTATTTATCGCGTCAACGTCCGTCGTACAGCGTATGCGTGATCTGTCTCCGCATTATCACTCGCCACGGTCGTGTGATCCAATCGTTCTAAATCTGGACAAGTGGTTTTGTCGTCGGTAATTTACATTTTGTATTATTATATCCGCGTTTTATTATT